>NC_040241.1:4629750-4929750 GCF_001444195.1 Xiphophorus couchianus | reverse complement strand
TTCATAAGACGAATTTTATCAAATTTTGTCACAATAATGCTGCAAACTTTTATGGATTTTATTGGGATGTTATGTGTTGGACATAAATGTGAAGGAAAGGGATGTGTGGTTTATGATTGTTTAACATAAAAAAAATCTGAAAAATGCATCTTGAACTGAAGTCACATTGGTTTAAAAAAAAATAATCTCTGAGCAATTTTCAGGGCCTGCCTGGACTTTGGGACATTCTAACAAATTATTATTATTTTTTTTTACTTAAAACCATTCCACTGTAGATCTTTGTACATGAAAAGTTACTTTTAACGTTTCATTTCTTCCTACGCATACCGTCGTATTAAAAAACACGTTTTGTAGATGGAAATGTGGTTAAATTAACGAGATTTAATAAAAAATCATTCTGAAAGTTAATGTTTCTTTACATATTTCGTAGCCTTGTCTGCAAAAAGCCTTTTACAGAAAGGCTAAATCAGATGCTAATTCAGGAAGCAGAAAGTACAGATAGTGCAGGGCATTCTGGGTAAGTAAAACAAAAACAAACACACGGTAGCAGGACAAATAATTTGTGGACTTTTACCAACGACAAAAGAGAAATCCTACAAACGTTAAAATCCCACACCACTCCATGTTTGTTATATTTTGCGAAGATGGAAGTTGCGCTCAGTGTCTTCTTCTGAGGTTTTCATATCTTTCCCTTCAGTGGTTCTGGGTGCAGCGCCACCACAGGTGACGGGGTGAATAGTTTTTTCAAAGGTTTTGGTTGATTTGACACAGAGCGGAGTGAAAGCGAACCACACTGGCCGAAATGAATGAATGAACTTTATTAATCGCAGAGAGAAATTCACAAATGTATCAAATGTTGCAATTGTTGTTAAAGTATGAACAATAAATATTCCTCTTTTCTATATGTGGACATTTTTTCTTTAGAAAAAATATAAATAAATGTTGAGTTGCATTTTTCTCATTAACCAAATAACAGCACCCAATTAAATTACAGCAGAGTTTAAAGTGAAACCTAAAGGGGCGGCACATTTCCACAAAATAATCTTTAGAAACCCGTTCGCCGGCCTCTTAATTGAAAAGGGGCATCTGGGATCTGCCGTCGCCGTTCACGTGCTGCTGAACCCAAGATTAGACACCCCGCTCCTGGGTTTTCCCCACTTTACTGATCTGACAACAAAAGCAGTAATTAAGAGTCTGCAAACATGAACGCTGTCTGCTGTTTGCGCAGGCCCGCCGACCATGAAATGAGTCCTAAAGAAGCCATCAGTGCTCCCAGCTTGAAAGGCGTCTTTAGCCGAATTTGGAAGTTGCTGATAAATGCTAATTGATCGCGATCCCGTCTTGGCGAGTGTCGACGCGGAGCCTTTATGTTCTTTCCAGACATATTCGAAAGGGGAGTGGGAGTGTTTTAAAAAATCTGTGTCGCGTGTGTAAGTAAGATTTATCTGGTGCCTTCACAGAGGAATAAACAACGGCGCAGAGCGCACCAGCAGGTCTCCTCTTGAGAAAGCTTGTTTTGCAGCACAGAAAAACTAATTCTTGGCTGAATATCAAAGGGGGAGCAGCACACAGCGGAGCTGTGAACTGGTGGGAGTTGTTGCGGAGTTGCGTGGGCATCCGGCTGCGTCCCAGCGGGGATTGAAGTCTGGACACAGGCGGCGAAGCGTTTATTATGCCGCACGGTCCCTCGGTGGCAGGGATAGGTTTTCTTCTCCGTCTACGTGACACTTTGTGTCAACTTACAGCTACATAAGCTGGACCCCCCGTGGTTCTCTAAACGTCATTTACTTTCTGTGACTTTACACCCTTCTCTATAGAAGCAGGACTGAAATCCAACATAAATCACAATAAAAAAGTGAGAATAAAAGATATTTAAAAAAAAAAGTTTTGGGTTTGAGAAAAGCCACCACTTCTGTTTAAACGTTTCCAGTTGGACACACTCCAGTTAAACAGCTTGTTAAAACCCAATCAGATCTGTGCAGTACCGCTGTCTAAGACACGGAGCTGCAAGTTGGAACCAAATCTGTACATCAAATTTAACTTCACTCTAAAACAAACCCCAGATTTAAAGAAATTCCATAACAGATGAGAAACTATGTCATGAGCTGCATTTCAATTACACATTTTGTCAATATTCTGCTCATGTAGAAGGAACACAATTCAGTGGTTGTGACATTATCAATAACAAAGAACACAATTAAAATCACACGCGAATGAGGCTGCTCACATGATACGTCTTTAAAAGACATACCACGTCACGATCCTCCAACTACTTCCTGTTGTCTTCTTTGTGGTTGGTGAAAGTGGCAACATCCACTTATGAAAAGCTTTATTAAATTGTGCTCAGGGTTGTGCGTATCAGGTGAGGAATTGCTTTCCAGTGTAAATTTCCTCCATGCTTCTGTAATAAAATTCACCATGTGCTCCAGTTAATCCTGAAAGTATTCACACCCCTGACTAAATTAAGACTTAAAATGAGTGATGGGAGGCGAATGTAAGGAGAGGAAACAGAACTGCTGGGCAATCAATCTTCTTCAAAATAAGAGCATAAATGTAGATGTCTAACTACTTAAATTCTTCAGACAGTAACAAAAACGTCAATAGAGGTAGGCGTTGAACTTCATTCAACTGTAAGCTCAAAAAAATAACCAAATCACTTCAGAATTTATACGTAAAAAATTATTTATGTCAACCTAGCCGCTCTAAACGTTTTCAAAGTTAGCAAAAACACGAAAGTGTGAAACAAAAAATTTGCGATCCAATTCAACTAGCGTTTAAGGCGCTACAATCTGCTCTGCTAAATGCAGAAGTGTACCCACAGCTGCCGTGTGCATAAATTTCAAAGTGATGAAGGATATGCAAAGTAATAAATAGGAACATAATTGTTTTTATATGTCAAAAAAAATCAGAGGCAGCCTGGCTTAGCTAGAAATCAGACTGCTGATGTTACTATGATAGATTTATATGAAGAAGATGTTGAAACATTTATTTAGCCTACGGATGAGGTGTACAGTACTGAAGATGGTGGCTTTGAGGTTATTTCTCTACACTGACCATCATTTTATTTTCATGGATCCTATTGCAACTCTTATTTTTACTTTACTTGAAAATAAAAACTTGACAAGAAACACTGTTGAGACGTCAAGCGATGCAAGTCAAAGAGAAACAGATGTGGTAAAATGAGAAAACGCCATAATATCAAACATTATATTTAATAACCCACATCTAAATTAAACCCCAACAAAGAAAGCATTTTGTCTCACTTCATCACAGGTGAGAAAACATTTCATTTAGTAGTTGTTTTTTTTTTTGTGTGTGTGTGTAAATAAAGCATGTAAGGCAATTAGAGCGAATCTGAAACGTGTGAGAGCTGGTTGCCCTGAAACTATGGATTTGTGTGGCTGTCGAGGAGCAAGTCGTGTTTGAGCTGAGAGGTGCAGAGGATCAGAGGCCCGCCTCGCTTTGCCCCATTGTTAGCACTGCCAGTTATCGTCATGGTGCACATTCATCTCCATTCAATATGCTGTCACCGTTCCATCCTTGTTCACACGGCATATCCGTGAGCTCATTACCTCGGCAGGATGCGCACACAAACACACATTCGCACAAAAAAAAAAGAAGAAAAAACCCCCAGAAAACCACAAGACCTTGGTGCGTCGCCGGATTAAAAAGAAGGGAATCGCGCTCTTGTTCCATTATTAATTTGCTTATTTATTCATAGCATCAATAAAACATGGCAATGAGTCTGCAGACTGACAAGGCGTTACCGAACCAGAGGAGAATCAACAAACTGGGTCTGAAGGAGATCACATTGCTCAGTAATTGCCTGGTGTTTCATTCAAACCACCTGGGTTTGGCATAGCCAGAGATCATGGGAGGCAAACTGGATCAAGGAGAATTTCGTTAAATTGTGATTTTGCTGCGGCAGCAGAAGTTCCCAGAGAAGGACTGTGGACTGTTGGGTTGTTATTCAGCCTTTCACAGTAAAAGCAGGACAGCCTTTCCTCTGGGTCGATTAGTGACTGTGACTAGGTTTTGCTGAAATTCTTTTGATTTATCCATTTAATCCAGTGAAAGGCAAACCCAGTTAGGAAGTTCATCCGTCTGTCCAATCACTGCACCGTCTTAATCCCAATCGGGGTCTTTGGGGAACGTTGGGTCTAATTCCAGTCACAATTCCAACATTTAACTGTGAAGTAACAACAACGACAACCAGAGACACCAAGGAGCATTTCAGACAACGGGCAACTGAGGCCAAGCTAGCATACATACTTTTTTGCGAAATTTTTGCCTTTCTATTTGCTTTTGCCAGTGCGAGACTTTAAAGTGTGCATAAAACGATGCTGATGGAAATATGGATTTTGTTGCCGGTTTCCCCCAAATGTTGGGATTTTTGGTGAAACATTATTTTGAATTTTGCAGTTTCCACTAACCTTTTCAAGTGCGGTACCTCAAAATGCATGAGGAAAATTTTGATTTGTGAACATGCTTATTGTAAGTGATTTTTCCCCAGATGGTTGAGATTTTTGTGAAACCTTTGGCAAATACATTAATCAGCATTCACAACACATCATTCACAAAAAATAAAGACTGAAATGTTTTCAATAATCAACAACTTAAAGTGTGCTTGAGTTTCTGTACAATTTACAACACTTTTAGGGGTCAACATGAGTATTTTTCCCATGAAGTGAACATGCTTCCTGGTACAAGAAACCGAAAAGAGATCTATGATAACGTTGAAGAAGCTGCACAACTCAGGTGGGAGAAGTTGTTGACCGAAAAATGATTAGTTATGCACTGATGCAAGTCTTGGTGAGTCAAAAGCAGCATTTCACTTTTTCTAAAACAAATTGCTTTTACTTTAGAGTAACAGAAATGTTGTGTTTTATATATTAGTCTTACAGTACGAACGTCTTTGAAGTAGAAACACCAATTTATCTGTGTTAGCACTGGCATGACGACATTCATAGCGACCGCCTAAAAAGATAAAACGTTGAGAATAGTGATAAAGTGTACAATGAAACATTGTCCGTTCTGCTCATTCCTACTTGTCACATTGAAATACGGCTATTTTTTGAGAGAGGTTCAACATCTGTTCTGATGCTGCTTCATTAAACTCCAAATATAAGCTCAAGAACCGGTGAGTTGGCTCGGGTAGTTTATGTAGCGATTTCAGACGACGTGTGGCCGGCTGCTCTATGACTCTAAGGTGCAAACACAAAAAGACCACCTCTGTGTGGTGAATACTTGACACGCATCATTTCTTGCCTTTTATATGCATTGGACTTGTCAAGCTAAAGACAGAACAGATTTAGCCTTGGGTAGTTCTGTCTAAGTCTAAGGTTTTTGGTGCACCAAGAATAGCAAAGTGCAAGTATATCGTTTCGTATAGTGCATGTAGAATAAAGCAATGACATTAGTTTTACGTTTCCATCCAACTGCAAATTTTGAGTAAATTTTTAAAGTGTGACAAAAGAGAGCAAGAAGAAACGAAAATCCGTCTACTGGTTTGGGGCGAACCAACCAGGCTACGCAAAGAATAATTTTGTCCGATGTTGACGCTACATACGGTAGTAAAAAAAAAAAAAAAGATGTAGAGGCTGAAAACTAGCGTAGACCACACATCTCCAAAATGGAGAGAATCCACCCCTACAACAAAGTATGGACATTTTTGCTGACTTTCGTGCCACTGGTAAGGCATTCCAGTGGATGGGAGCGGTTACTATGCATTAGCTCTTTTTTTGGAAAAGCCAAAAACTCTCTATAGCTAGCATAAAACACTTTGTATTAAATTGAAGTTTTTTGAAGGTTGCCTTTTCTGAGGCAGTGCTACTAAATGTGCATTAAAACATTAATGGAAATACAGCTATTGTAATCGGCTTCATCCATACGTTGTGATTTTTGTGAAACCTTTGGCAAATAAACAAATTAGTATTAGCATCAAATCATATTGATGTGTGGGGATGACGGCATCACTGACTGTAACTAAAAACAACTGTGGATATAGAGCATGACATAAGAATGTTTTAGATGACTTTTTAGCTTTACAATGAAAAATAAAATAAGCACAGTATTCTTTTCTCTGCACTTTTCTGTGGTAGAGGACTAGGACCATTCAGAGTTTTGAGCTCAGAACTCAGAGAAGAAAAAAAAAGCTTCTGAAAAAAGTCATAATTGTGAATTTAGTCACAATTCTAAATTATGTGATGTAATTATGTGATAAAAGTCAAAATTCAACAAAAAAAAAAGAAAAGAAAAAGCCAGAATTTTGAAATTCTAAACTCAAAATTTGGATCTCAGAAGATCAAAGTCTAAACTTTTATGAGGGGAAAAAAAAAGTCAAAACTCTGAGACTGAAGTCAGAAAAAAAGAATCAGAATTATATAAGTGTAAGTTCCTTTCCTCTCATCTTATTAAACCATTCAAACAGAAACATATTCAACCGCAAAAGAGATACTAACATGCTTGCTGACAGATTCAGTTCATCTTCTTTTCCTGCTCCTGCCAACACCACCCCCTCCACCCCCTCCCACACCTCCCTGAACACACACACTCACGCTCACGAATCACCACTCCTCTGCTGTTTATCATCTGATTCAATTAAAGCAGGCGAGGCGAAGGGGATCGGAGCCCGCGGGACCGCGTTTTAGCAGTGGCAAAAAACAAACGAGCCGAGGTTCAGCCGCTGACATTTAAACGAGAGTAATGAGGCCGCTTGTCTTCGCCCTTTCCCTGCCAGCCGCAGAACTCTCCGGCCACAGCTCCCTTTCTCTGGTCTGTCGTGGAACTTTGTCTTTCCAACTTTCATTTTTCCGTCATTTCTCTCTCTCTCGCCATCACTCTTTCTCAGGGCAATCTCAAGACGGCAGCTGTAGCATAAATTCTTGCTCCCCTTCCTCCCTCCCCGCCGCGTTTCGACGTTTATTCCTCCCTCATCACATCGTTCATCATCTCTCAATCCCGCCAGAGGAAATGCGGCGTGCTTTGTGTGTGTTTTTCGCAGATCTCAGGCGAAGGAGCCGTTGGGAGCCTGGAGTTTGTGCAGAATTCTCCGTAAACGCCATGAGTTTACGGCTCCTGTTTATTCTGCAGTTGGGAAAACCGCGGATGTGTTGGAATGCAGATGGGGGGGATTTTTAGAGGACTTGGGCAAGGAGGACCGTCCCAAACTTTTCAATATATAATGTCTTATATGGCAGAACAGGAATCGGGAAGTGTTTCCACACTAATGGCTGCGGGGCGGACTGGATCTCCCTCGGCTTACAGGTCACGGAGAGCCACCGACAAAGGGTGAAGAAGGTCAAAAATCACTGCTTTTTTTTTCCTTTTCTTTTTTGAAATCAACCAATCATTTCTCACCTTAGGCCGACATTTAGAGGAGGAAGGCCCGACAGAACGTCGCGAGGCCTCATTAGTGGTGTTGGCCACGGATAGCCAAGAAAAAAAACAAAAAACGGCCATTAACATGAAAGTCGCCGGCAGCGTATACATTCAGACATGAGGAGGTGAAAATGTCACACACAGAGACGGTAGAACAGTGATGAAGATGAGTTAGATTAATGCTAATGGTCCATAGAGAGGGGTATGAAACATTTCTCTTCATGCATAACTTTGGTGAAAGCTGGAGTGTGTAACTTTTCCGAAATATATATATTTTTTTACATATTTGTTTTTTATTTCAGTTTCCAGCATTATTGTAGAATTAAGTCTGTTGGTGTGAAAACAAGGATAAGGCATTTATTCAATGAAAATCTGTGGAAAACCCACAGATAGGCTGGGGTTCGCTCTTTAATACTACACCAAAGTCTGAATTTCCAAGCAGCTCAAAACAACACTGTGTCTAATGATTCATTCCAAGAAGTAACTGGATATTGGGGTTTGTTTCAGACTAAGACTTGGGATTCCCTGCTGATATGTTCGGCAGTACTTTACACTCAACATTAGCGAGTCTAAAACAAATTACGTCAAAGCAAAAAGAAAAAGGATCTCCGGCTGACAACTAACAAATCAGAGAGAGAGAGTGAAAAAGAGTCAGCCTTCAAACGCAACATCCCGTTCTTCTGGGTTCCCTTTAGAAACATCAGAGGAAGACGAGTGGTTGCGTGAGGAGGGACGGAGCACGCGACAGCCAGCAGCTGTGGGGTAGAAACATGGTGGCGGCGACAGTAACCCCAGCACCTCGGCTTGTCCCATTGATTTCAGCTCAACAGCAAATTGGACCATTTTTCACACCGTCCTGCAGCGGCCTCGTTATTTATTCCTCCATTCAGCAGAGCTGTTTGTGTGTCAGGACTGAGCAAACAGAGAAACAGGCTTTTCCGGGAGACATCGATGACTTTAACACAACATAAATATGCTGGTATAATCATTTAAAGGTGTTACCCAAATACATGGTCCTCGTGTAAAGACAAAGTCTGCCGCCTTTATCTTTCTGCTTTTGATTTTCTGTCCTACAGTACGCTCTACAGTTACAAATGTTATTCCTGTTCATCTTTTTAGCTAGGTTTGGTAGCTGTAGCCGACTAATTTTGACGTCTATCAACAAACTGAATGTAATTTGAGCTAGAGTTAAGCTAGTTTTTTTGTTTTTTTTCTTTCATCCATGTGACTTTCAGAAAGCCACAAACTCAACATAAAATTGTTGTGAAAAGGCTACCTTAGCATATTGCGCAATGACGCTAGTTAGCATAGTTAAGATAGTTTAGCTGGCTTTTGTTACTTCTAAATAACCTAATTAGCAGAGGTTATTATCAGTACACATTGTTTTAAAGCATAAGGTAGTTTTTGTGAGATAGTAACGTGTTCCTTCACTGAATGTTCTACAATGGCAATTTATCAAAATTAAGTTGCTAAACGACGAAATGTTTGACATTTAAGCTAGACGGCTAAGCTAATTTGTCAGACATTTTATCTGTCTCTTTCAGAAAACCTTGTGACATTCTAACATATTCCTTCACTGAATATCCTACGATGGCAATTTATTTATCAAAATCAGTTTGCTAAATGACCAAATGCATGGCATTTAAGCTAGACAGCTAAGCTAGTTTGTCAAACATTTTTATCTGTTTCTTTCATAAATACTTTATTTCATATATACTGAAATTATTCTTGGTACTTAGGAAAGCAAGTAACAGTTTATTTTTTTGTATTATTGGACTTTCAAATTATTTGGACCATCAAATCCTTGCCAGCCAGGCGACTCATTTTTAAATGCAACATGAAAGAGATTTTTGATAGCCTCATTACAGCTATGTGTTGGTTGCCTATACTTTAGTTTCCTCATATTTAAAATCAGCAAATTCTAAAATGTCAACCAAAGCTTTAAAAACAGCACACATTTCCTCCTCCTGTGGTCAGAGTTAAGCTGCTCCCTGATTCATAAATTACTGGCTGTTGAAATCATTACCCAGAGCTTCTTCCTGGCGTTCTTCCTGCTTGGATCTTGGCTGGGTCGCTTTCCACCTCCTTCAAAAGTTTGAGAGTCTGTTTGAAAATGCACCAGGAAAGCTTGCTCTGACAAAACTTTTGTGCATCTGCAGCGCCTTCATACTGGCAAGGGAGCTGTAGTTCCAGTTTTTTTTTTTTTTTTTTTAACTTACTGCAATTTTGGGGAGACATCCATTTCTGTTCCTCGCTTTTTGGTTCCTTGATTCCACTTCCACATCAAAGAACCCAATTGTGAGACCAAAAGATTAAGAAAAGAAAAACCCAAGGTATCAAAATTGAGTATTGAGACCTTATGCAATCTTTTACTTCTTGATCCGTTTTAGTTCTTGGCATGGATGTTAAGTAGGATTTCACAATTTCAAGAAAACATGTAGCCTATTTGCAATTCTATTACCCATAATTGTGTCGTATCGATTAAACTGAATCTCTCCAAATATGCTTTCCATTATCATTACAGAATGTTCCCACAATGTTAGCATCTCAGCCACTAAAAATATACTTCTGATATGGACATCAAAGGAAGTTACACACAACTGTACACAATATTGCCTTGTTGACTGAACTCAAAATCTTGTCCAGGTCTAATGGTAAACTAACCATGGGACATACATTGGTTGCTTGACGCAAGCTAACCCTCTGACCATAAATCTAAATAAATATAAATATTGGGGGCCTGGTATTTATTTATTTTATACATGTTTTACCTGCATAATCGTAAATAAAATGTTCAATGACTTTGTATTTCTGCTCTTTTCACCACGACAACCTCAGCTTTTAGTGTATTTGTTAAACAGGGTTGTTTTGAAGTAACAGATTGAATTGCTCTTTGCCAGCCCCATGGATAGGACATAAACGCCATGACTGAGTGTGTGTGAACAACTGCATAAACGTCTGTGTAGACAACACCATCCCCAACAGAACCGTGCAATGCTTCCCTAATAATAAACCGTGGATTATTATTGAACACAATTCAGCCTAATTTGTTCTGTAAGATTGTCTTTAGTCAGAGTCTTCTTCAAATTCGCTTTAATATAGAACACTGCAGGAGATCTTTCCAGCACACACCCATCACTATCTACAGTAACTTTGAATTGATATGAGTTACAACATTTAATTTCCCTTTTGGATCAATAGGGTATTTTTGAACTTGAATGTGACAAATCTGATGTTACGTTGAATACTGCCTGCGATTGGTCGAGCTTCTAGTACAAAGGTTTCCGGTTTGTACCGTAAGGTGTCATATCTACCCTGAACACTGAAGACAGAGTTCATGTCTGGCTATTGATGATACACGTCCTACTCAATCTGCATCAACCAAATGAGAGGAATAAAGTTGGAATCTGGCAACCAAGATGCAAAGACTGAATAAAGCCAGAGTTCTTTCTGCCTTTCTTTACACCTCAAGGCACACAGAACTGGGAATTCTCTGCATTCTTGCTTTTTTTTTTTCATTCCTCTCCACCTTAAACCTGTCAACTTCACCAGCCTCTCTTCACTCTCTATGACAGGCCAGCTGCTCAGTACTTTACACCTCTCCAAACCTTCACCTCGTCACTTCCCTACTTTCCTTTTGCATGTCTTTGCCTCCTCTCTTCTTCTTTCCCTCCACTCCTGAGAGTTCCTGCTCTAAAAGTCAAAGAGTAATCTAACAGAAGAACAAGAGCCTAAGCCACGTGACAGTTTTTGTCCCTGTTGTGTGTGAAGTTGGGTGGAGAAACGTCAAACGGCTGAATATGAAGGTGCCTACAAGTAGACAGAGTGTGAATACGTATAATGGATGACTGGCTTCAGGCACAGCGCCTGCAAGTTGTCCGACTGTCTACCTCAAACTGTCCCGTGTGTTGGCCCGCATCACATTCAAAAGTTAGGACTCACCCACAGGTGGACAGTTCAGAAATGTTATTTTGGGTTTCTGTCGTCACGTTTCCAATGTGGAATCATGTAATATGAGGATGAGTCACAAACGCTTAGACATTGGGTAGAAAAACAAGACAGAAGACATGATTTATTACGTATTCTATTACGGAAATAGGTCTAAGGATGGAGACTTTATGGTTCTATATTAGCCACTGGATATATGATTTTTATGTTAGGGGGACATTATTATGTATTTTCCAGGCATTTCATAGCACATACGTAGATAGTATGTATGATGTTGTTACTTTGTAATTTGACGCCTTGAAATTGGGCCACTGTCTCTTTAAGAAGCTCAGGCTCTTTTTGAAACTCCGCCTTAAAGAAGTCATCACAACATAATTCCTCTATTATTAACCCTTTAAGAACGCTTTTACCAGCGTTTCATTGAGATGTACCTCGCATAATGAGCCAGGAAGATGTTCTATAAAGTGTTTGCTAATTGTTGTTGGCTAGTCTGTAGGAGCTGAGTGCGAGAGTCATGTGGGAGGGATGCTCTGTGAGGCAAACGCTCGGAAGCTTGGTAACTGTAGCTCCAAGGAGGAGCTTCATCCTTGAAGGCGGGGCTAGGTCCACTCAGGCGTTTTGCAGAGCTGAATGGTTGCCATTGAGATTAAAGTATTTCTCAAACATGCATTAAAGAATCAAGGCAACACTGGGTGTGTTTTTCATGAGGGAACAGCTCACAAAAGCTCAGAAAGTTTGATTTTGCATGATACTGCAGCTTTAATATTGCCAAATATCCAAGCTGAAGTCACTATGAAAGGAATCTGTTAGGGAGTTAGATCATCCGTTTTCATGGCCTCACATCGATACAATTCAAGTCATTTAATTGTGAGATACATCTTTATTTAGAAAGATGTTCCATCCATTTACTCGATGCTGGGCCTTGCCTCTTGTTGACAAACACTTTATTAGAAAGCAGAAGATAGCTAGCACTGCAGATCGCTGTGGGTAAGGATGGGAGCTTTTTATGACTACAAAAGCTATAAAAAAGGACCACCTTGCTATAAATTTGCAGAACTAACCTTATTGCACACTGGAGACGGCAATATGCTGTGAATATGGAGCTCCGCCCGCAACCCGGCTTTGGACTGGTTGCGAGCTCCAAAAGTGGTGAGCCACATCCTTTACAACATCTCTTTTATTTTTTAAAACTAAAGACAATTACAGACACCATCAACTTTTTTAAACATATCAAGCCTTACAGTTTTACTGAGAATGGGACTTTTAGTACCTTCCTGATTTCCATTTTTCTATTGAATAGGCTCCAGATTTTAGATCCCCTTCACCACATCACTTCACCTTCCCTCAGCCTCCTGCAAACGGTCATCAAGCGGCCTAAACAAAATTTCTGAAGTGATCATCAAGAAAGGTGGTCCCACATTTTTACAGTGTGACAATCAGGTAGATGGATTTTTTTTTTTTCTAACAAAAATAATTCTTCAGGCTTCAGCTGCTTCTTGGTGACCACTGCTAGAGCGCTGTTGGTTTCACAGAGAAGGTAATGCCAACTGTTCAGGTCAGTTTACGGGTAGCGAAGTGCACAAACTATTGCTAAATGTTTACAATGAAACATGTGGACACACAGACACAAATGCATTGCATTAAAACTCCCACCGCTGCCCCCTTTGTGTCATTGTTATGTGTGCTTGGATGTCTGGCTCCAATTAAAATCGAGTCTTACAGTCCGGCCTTGGCGGACAGATTAATCCACGCTCAGCACCACAACCACACACACACACACACACACACACACACACACACACACACACACACACACACTTACATAGTTTGTGATGAAATAATAGGCACAGATTTCTCCACATGGAAAACAGATAATCACGCACTAACAAGGGGCATGTGGAGAGTCCACACACACAGATACACACAACCACACGGCTGCGTGCAGGAATAAAGGTCTGAAGGACAAAAATCACTTCCAGTGGAAGGAGCGAAAATAGCATCTGAGCGAACAGAGAGCAGATAAAATTTTTTATAAAAAGTTCAAAAGAAAGAGAAATAGGAAATGATGTGGAAGATTCAGCCTTGATAACTCTTTGTAGTCCCTCCCCGTTGAGTAAAACGCATTGAAACGTAATAAACAATGCAAAAAGGACTTTTGAAAAATCATTTGAAGAACCACAGTGTTGTTCTGATCTTCTATTACTGAACCTCCTCCTCCTGCTGCAGCTGCTGCACCTTTTCAAAGTGGAGTTGGGTCGAATGTTGCGGATTTAGTCAAGACGACACCAAACGTTGCTGGGTTTGTAGACACAGCTGTCATGAAGCTGCTTAAGATGTCTGCTGCAGGGCTTTCAGGGAGACACGTCGGACTGATGTGGCCACTCTCCAAACTACATAACTATATATATATATATATATATATATATATATTTATATATATATATATATATATTTGTAAGTTTCACTGCTTTCTCAGCCACATTCAACACTGATGTAGGAGTTGGTGTTGCATCATGTGATCCAGGAGTCCTTCATTGATCCAATGGTTGATTATTGTGAAGGTTACCATCCAGAGGTAAATGAGTAAGATTTAGATCTAATAACTGCACAATTTTACACTATAAAAGTGTAAAATGTTGGTCTTCTTATGTTCACATGTTCTAGAGTATGAGTAAAATGTAAATGTGGTGCAGTGAAATATTAGAGGTGCAGGGATTTCCTAACTGTACCATGCTATGGTTCCCTAAGCAGCATTAGCTTCTGGGCAAAAACAGACAATACTCCTACACATGTAAAGTCACATCAACTTCTCAAATGTTTTTTTTTAACACTTTTATTCTCTATTCAATAATTATGACATTTATTGTTTTTCTTTTTGCATAAGATCGGCCTCATACTTTCTGATTTTAGTTGGCCATGCTTCATGAATGTGACTGGCACTCAACCAGAAAAACAAGCATGGCAAAAAGCATTTCAATAAATGATTTCAGCTTAAGTACATTAATGACTGAAAAACAGATTATAGTTTTTTTATTTTACTTTTTTTTTCATCCTTTTCCAGTTTTCTTAGTCTCAGCTACAGTGTCACCAGCTGTGCTTCCATTACAAACGTCCTCAAAACTTTGTTGATAGTCTGCTAATTTCGCCATTGCGGTGATTAATGCTGATTAAATATGATTAAATAAGAGTGAATACGTTTATTAATTTAAAAGCATCTTCCAACTACTTCCTGTTTTCTTCTTTGTGGTTTTTGCCAGTAGCAACAGTCGCTTGTTGATCATGTGACTCGTGTGATGAAATTTATTTTCAAAATGTGAAATTGCGCAATCATACGGTCAATGGAAACACAGCTATTATTATGCAAATTGGTTCTATTCAACAAACTTAAGAGCTATGTGTATTTATTGTCAAGCAATTATTTGACTGGCAAAACCAATGTAAAAACCCAAAGGTTTTATGAATTCTGCCTGGAGTGACCAAATGTGGAGTCACTGCACTTAATCCAAAGACAAAAGTGTTTAAAAAAAAGGTGCTATGACACAACAAGATAGATTTATAGATGCATTAAAATTCGTTTTGAATAAGTCACATGATGTTAATGCTAACGCTGTTCTGAACAGAGTAATGGAAGCGTGATGTAGTTTCGCCTTTTTTTCACCATTTTCAACTCCATAGGGTAACTTTAGCTGGGACAACGAAGATGCAAAATAAAGCGGAGGGCACATGAATTATAGATGTTAGTGAAAATGTCTTCCTTATTTTTAGAAGTTATCTTTGTGGAGAAAAAAAGCAACTCACGAAAAAAAAAAAAAATCCTTTCATTTTTCCTTTCTCTCCGCACGGATCGAGACAGATAAAGAGGAACGAAGAAATAGTTTCCAACTTCGCCTTTGAGCCGAAGCAGACAGAGCTGCCGTGTTTCCCGTCTCCTCATCCTGACGCCAAACAGGAACATTTAAATGTTACGTTAAAGTAAAAATCAGATCTGCTTGACATTTGCGAGGCACCGTTCCATCACAAGTACATCTGAGAACAGCCTGACGGCTTACTTGGCAACAGATTGACGGACTGACTTGAGCTCTCTGCCGTCACTTCAACGTTTTCGTTTAACATTGAATGATTAATGTAATAAAACCAGCTGGGGCAGATAAAGGGGGATTTAACATTGAGTTTTGGATTTTTATGTCCAGTGTTTTTCTTACGGGCTTTAACCGAGTCCAAACAGACACAAATGCAGCTTTTCTGTTTTCATCGGAGACATGTTTACCCTACCTAAAAGGAAGCATATGTGCAAAATACAACTTTAGAAAGATCTCAAAACCTGGGTTTTCTAACGTACAGTAGGTGTAGAAAAACAGTGGAGTTGCCAAACCAATTCTGTATCTTTGCAATTCTTCATTCTTACTAGATAAAAGTTCTGTAAATCAGCATAAAATCTCTTTTTCAATTCTTGTGCTACGTCTTGGGATGACGTCACTATCTGTGTTTCCTGTACTATCTGATTTGTTCGATGTAAGGATGCAAGCAAATGTCAACTCTGGGATACCATTTACTGTTATAGAGGGTTTCCTCCAGAAAACCTGCCAAGTCCAGCGGTAGGGGCGCCAGGTCGGTCAAACAGCGGCCCACGGTGTTAAAAATGTCAACACTTACAAAAATTTGTACGTTTTTGATGCTTTTGAGCAAGCATCAAAATCTGGAAATAATAATGTCTAAGACTGGTGGCCCGCCAGGCTTGTATTATTGTGGGTGAGACTCTGGTTATACACGACCATGAAAAACTTGCCAGAAGCTGAGTTTGCAAATCTTTAAATCCTTTAAATAAGAAAAGAAATCAACATCACACGTGAATACATTCGTTTGCATGGTAAGTCATTTAAAAAAATGCCGCTCCATCCTCCTCCTGCCATTTCCTGTCGTCTTCTTCGTAGTTTGTGCCAGAGGCAACAGCTGGCTGTTGATCACGCGAACAAAAGTATTTCCACTGCAGTTTTGCGTACGGCCAAAAAAAAACCCCAACAGCCTCATCATCAACGCCATAACCTTTTTCCAAAGTTGATGCGTTTCCACTAAGCAAATGTATTTTTGAAATGTCAAATTGTAGTCAACGAAAACGCAGCTGGTGTAAATGTATAAACTTATGTACATTGGACTCATAAAATCTGTAATTCAACATGTTTCACGTCAATTTTATTCGATCTCGCCGGCCTTCCCTGAAGGCATCCCGGCGAGATCTCGGATTCCGAGTCCCCCGCAGTGTCATGGCAGGGATCGGGTAGCAAATGTATCAATTTATATTCTGTACCGCTTGCTGTCAAAAGAAGAGGAGTCCCAAAGAAAAAGATCAATTTTCCAGTTTGAGACCTCGACTTTCATCACCTCGCTCTGCCCTTCGCCGTCTCTCTTTGCTTTTCTCCTCTTTCCCCCCCACGAGATTCTCCTCCTTGCCCCTCTCTCACTGTGTAATTGCAGGAAGATAAGTGAAAAATTGAGAAAGAGTAGCTGTAAGACGGAAAAATGATGCAGGGGAGAGGGAACAGAAAGAGATGGAAAGATTGTGTGGGTGCAGATATGAGCGAAATAGAAAAAGATAATAAACAGATTGGGGGGAAATGTATATGAGAGAATGTTTCGGACCAAAACCAGAATTACATCAACTGTCGATTTTTATTTTTTTTAGGTGTTTCAAACCTTTTTCTTCCTCCTCCAGCTCTGGAATCTGATAAAATAATAATAACAATAATAATCAACCTACTGCTAAAATAGTTTGTGTAAAAGTAGATGAATCGTTTCACCCGTGGAAAATATCGGCACCGGAGAAAACCTCCACTCGTAAGAACATATGAGGTGATTACTTTGTCGGTGGAATATCTATGAAAACTTTAGATGAAATACTGGAAGCTGCAGTTTGCTTTTAACCTCGGGGCAAAAATAAAATCTCATGGATTATTTACCTTGTGGACATTGGCTACTCAGCACAGTGAACTGCTGAAATAAACTGTTTATGAGGCAGAGAAGAATGGGTAAACCAGAGGTAAAAAAAATAAAAATCATTGTGAAAGTTAAAACCTCGTAGCGCTTCTGAGCCAAGTGCCTTTCTTTGCTGGTGAATTACCTTACTGGGCCCTCTACCAGTACTTTAAATATTAAAGTGGCTGAGAGATGTGTAACCCTAATGAGATTATTTAGGGTACAGTTTCCTAAAATAAGAAGAAACACATTCAAATCGCTCTGATTGGACTATTATTGGGAACATTGCCGTTCATCGGTAGTATATTCTTAGTTATTGGATCTGGAAAATGCATTTTCAGCTACAAAGTTTTCTCTCTGTGTGTTTTGGCTTTTGGAATGATGATCTGATTTTGCTGAATGAGAACCAGGAAGCAGGTCAGTCCCAGATTGATCCCAGGGTTTCAGCAGGCATCACCAACTCAAGTTTAAGACTTTTTTAAGACCTTTTAAAGACCATTATTAATTACTTTTAAGATCTGTAGCATAATAGAAATATACAAAGGATTATAAATTTGCAAAGAATTTGCACTTACCTATGAAGGACCTAGCTATCAAAGGTATATTAGCAGCTAGTTAGCGTTTGAGTCAACTGGGGGTGACTCAAACTTTAGCCTGATGGAAAAGTCCTATGAGGAAAAAATTTTTTTCAAAAACTACATAGAAGGGCGTGCTGTGGTGGCGCAGGGGGTTAGCATGCCCCACGTTTGGAGGCCTTAGTCTTCGACGAGGACGTCGCGGGTTCGACTCCCGGTCCCGACGACCTTTACCGCATGTCTTCCCCCCTCTCCTCACCCTCCTTCCTGTCTGCCTACTGTACAAAAAATACGAGCCACTAGCGCCGCAAAAACTCTTAGGAGAAAAAAAAGAAAAAAAAAAAAACTACATACAATATACGGGATTAAATAATCCTAACATGACAGAATTTAAGACTTGTCATAACGTATTTAAGGCCACCTTGCATTTTTTTAGAAACAAATTTAAGGCATTTTAAGCTTAGAAAGGGTTATAACTTAGAGCATTTTAGCACCGTTCAGTCCCTCTAATTATTTGAAATTCTGTGAAATTCAAAAGTTTCTCAGGCTAATGATGTTTTCCGCAAAAATGGCCAACAGCATTGTGTTCAAGTGAATACTGAATTTCTTACTTTACTACACTGCTCTATAAGAGTTAGAGTAATAAAAATCGAGCTATTTATGTTTGTTAAAGAATAGAAATGTTTGTGTCCAATTTGTGTCCTTATTTTTTTATGTTATATTTTTTAAATCTTTTTTCTTCTAAATGCAGATTTTGGATGGAATTTAACGAAGACAAAATATCACCAAAATACCAAAAAGCTCCACAAAAATCTGTAATTTTGAGGGCAAAAAATTAAAGGCAATCATAAAATTCTGAAGGTATTCTGAATACACTATTTTTGCAGCCATGATGCTTTTAAAAAATAACTTAATTCAATAAATATGGAGTTCGTTACTGAGCATGAATTAAATTCTTAGAAAAAATCGGAATATTGGTACAGCTGAACCGCTAATTTTCAAGTCATGTGGACTGTGCAAGCTTTTTACTTTGTTTGCTGACCCCAACCTGCACTTTTACAAGTTTTGTTTTTTTTGTCTGTGTGGTTTCGGGAACTGACGGTCTGATGGGTTAAGCCCGTTTCCCTGCTGTCCGAACGTGACATTTGCAGCGTTCCTCCTGAGCATCGCGCTAAGATCAACAACCGAGTTAAATTCTGTTTTTATATTTCAAACATAATTTCATTATTTGATTGGCTTAGCACACTTTTCTTTTAAATCCATTTTTTCCCCAGTTTAGTTCATCCCTGATCTCCTGCCTTCATATTTCCTCTGTATGCTCACAAGGATTGCCGCTTGAACATAAACAGAATTCCCTTCATGCTTTTTGGGAGGCTGAAAGTAGGGGACCATTAATCATTTTCGCGAGGGCCGTCTAATAAAGTTAGACAGAAAAAGTCTAAAGAAGGTAGCGCTGATTTAGGAATATGTCGCTAAGCCTTTAATGCAGCAATTATCCTTCTTGTTGTTGTAATTTTCTTTTTCAGAAACTTTCGTCCTGCCCTTTTCCCCACGCTCCTTGCAGTCTAAGACACACTTATGCTAAATAAATGGAAATCAGACAGTCACTCACAGACAGCAAACAACCACCTCTGCATTTCATTGTGGCTTCACTGCAGACACAACACTGGAACAATGTACATTCCTCCAATTTGACTTTAAAAGTAAGTATGTGGATAATTAGACGGAGAAATTATTCACGTAGTTCAGCTGGTTAGATTTAGATCTGAGGAAAACATTGTGGTGAAAAGAAAATCCCCTCCATACCTGAGACTAGTTGGCATGCAGAACACAGGCTATGACTCGGTGACATATTAAAAAGTAAGTGGAGAAAGAGAATGGGATTGATAGCTTGGGCTTTCTCTGAGTTTATGTTTCATTTTTTATACAGGGCTGATCATGTGCTTTGTGAGATTTCCCTTTGTTTGTTTTTTACCCAGTGGTGCTTCCATGAACGCCGCCTCGGGCGAGCCGCCTCTTCTACGCCAATCTAATCCATTACACACAATATTGGATTCATAAAAGATGAGCTGAGAGAAGACTTTAAATGTACTTTTGAGAAACAAACTTTTTTTGTATCGACTGCTTTTTGTTGTTGTTGTTTTTTAAGCCTTGGTTTTATATGCATATATTCCACTTTAAAAAAGTTGATTCTAGGAATGAAATTATATTTGGCTTGGCTAAATCAGTGATAGTCCTGATTCCTAAAAGCAGTGGATGATTCTCTTTGTTGAGTGTTTTTAGCAAATCTGATTGACGTTCCATAAACTCAAACCATATTTTAAAAAAAAATGTCTGAACAGTTCAGAATGACATCGTTTCATTTTGACTAGTCCAAATTCTACAGATTTATTGAAATAGTGAAATTACTCTTCAATGTTGTCAAATTTTAACATCAACTAAAATAAATATTGGATCTGTCTACAAATAAATTTCCCCGTTTCTACTACCTCCATGAAATACAGTTCAAGTCACAAAAAAACTATCTTATCCATCCATAAAGGCTTGACAGCAAAATGTGTCGCAAGTACAACAACAATGCAATGATTATGTGTAAGGGTAGCAAACAATCGAGTGAGACATTGTGCTTGAGTCCGCAATATTTTAATTTAATAATTGTTACAAAGTAACTCCGATAGCAGTATCACTACACACACACACACACACATCTGTTCCACAACCGTTGTCTCAACCACGTTAAAATGTGACACAACTAGTAAATAACGCGCGCACACACACACACACACACACATAAAACAACACAAAATTAATTTACCTCGACTATTCCGTCAACATTACCTATGTGCCACATATGCGCAATATTCGTATTTCAAAGGACTGTTGGAAATGCAGTAACATACATGTATTTCACATATTGTGAAGTTGTATTTTTCATGCTAATGCCATATGTAGCCAATAAGGCTAACAGTGTCTGAAAGCGCAGGAGCTTCTTAAAGAGACAGAGGCCCAATTTCAAGGTGTCAAATTTATCACATGAAAGTTGTCTTTCATGTGTACAACATTTTTACACCTGAGCGTAACAGTGACTTGATTATGCTTTAATAAGGCAATATATGAATGGAAAATATTTAAACCAATTTTTTTTCCTCTCTGTTTATGTATGTCCTCAAAATAATACATTGGCCATTTCATATAGACTGAAAAACAATTGAATTTCTTGTTTACCCAGACTCTGTTTAATATTTCCTGTGAGTTATGAACTTTATCATCTGTTTCATGGGAAATGGAGTCACGTGAAATTGAGACAGATGTAAAATAAAAAATACCGTTGTGGCTTCTGGCATAAAAGGTGAAAGCGGACAGATACTGCAGAACCCAGGATGATTTAAATGGGACCTGTTGACAGTAGCCTGTGTAACTCTGTTGCAGCGCGCTGCACCTTAAGGCTCTGCAGCATATTCAACGTATTGATTTTGTTACAATTTATACGACATATCCAATACATTTAAACGTAAATGAACTAATCTAAGTAAGTGAAAGCTCCCAAACTTATTTGCAGGATGTGTAAAGTGTTAAATTATGGCTCACTTGTGTTAGGGTCAAAATGCAATTTTATGTGAGCAACTCATCTTAAAAGTTGTCACAATACAGGATAAATTTTTATTGGATTTGTAGTATAAACAGTTTCCATTCAGATCAACTGAACACCATTAACCAGCAAATAAATCACCAATCCTCCATGTTTCCATAAAATTTATATTATGTTCTATTTTCTGAGACATAGGGTGTTTTCACGCCTGATAGTCCGGTTGGGGATCAAAGTTGCAACATTTGTTACATTTTTTTTTCCCAACTGGTGAGCTCTGCTTTCACTCTGCACTGTGTCAACCGAGCCAAACCATTAAAAAACAAAAACCTGTTCCCCTCCTCGCCTGTGGGGGCGTTGCACCAAGAATCACTCAAAGAAGCAACATGAAAACCTCCAAAGAAGACATGAGTGTAACTTTTCTCTGTGCAAAATGTAAACAGATATGGAGTGGTGTCGGATTTTCGCGGTTAGGATTTCTCATTTGTCTTTAGGAAAAAAACGCAAACCATTTATCCTGCTAGCGCTAGACTCACATTTGTTTTTGGTTGTATTTACCCAGAATGCCCTGCGCCGTAGCCCACTTCCTGTTTTTGAAGTGGTCAACGGTTCGCTTTCCATTCACCTGTGCATTCAAACCGCATTGCAAACATTTCATTTAGATTATTCGGTAAATTGCTATGAAAAGTGTGACAAGTGTCCCATTTAAAAATTAAATCCAAAGTTATAGTGTCTCATTAGGTTTAGCAAGTGTTTGGACAAAATTCTTTACATAAAGATATATATTTTTTGTATTATTTACAAGCCAGGGGAGAGGCATTAACATCAGCAGCAGCTTCTTTCCTCCATGTTAGCTCAACTCTTGGATTTCCTCTGAAGCGTCCGGTACGAGGCCACGTCGGACCCAAGCCGCTCGCCGTAATTCTCGCTTTCACTCGCGCACGGATTTACAGCGGCGCCATGCATCATCAGCCAATCACGCCACTCTGTCTTCCTTCTGCTCTTTTATTCATCTGTTATTTATCACTCCATCGCCCCGTGCACACCCCCGCAGTAAAACCGCCGCGCGTTCGCACGGGGATCAGCGGAAGGCACCGGCAGGTTTCAGAACAACTTCCCCGGCATAAATCACTTCCGTCGTATGCATATGCTCTCGTTCTTCGCTCTCGCACATATGAGCTCATCGCTTACAGTCAATCTCAATCGACTCCCAGCGTCGGGCTCGGGCTTTGTCTTCTTGTCAAGGAATGGGAGGAATGAGGGATAAGGAGGTGAGCAAAGCTATAGGATAGAGAATGGAAGGAGAGGAAAAGAAAAAAAAAGAGGAGGGTTAATATTTATGATGTTAGCACAGAACAGACAGAATTTCTAAAGGTGGGAAGATGAAATGGCTGAGGAAGATTAAACGAGGCCGAGATATGGTAAAAAAAAATGCAATGAAAGATAATAATAATAATAGGAAAGATAACAAGAATATGGGAAGGAATAACTGAGATATCTTTGAAGAAAAGGGAAGGCTCTGTTACCGGCAGCAACCTGTGTGAAAAAGTTACCATTTAAAAATGACTCAATATTATCATATTCTAGCTTTAAAGCTCTTTAATTGAAATTTGTCAAAGTGAAGTAGAGTGGACCCCCAACATATTCAGGGTTTGGAGACTACAACCATCCACGAAGAGCTAAAAATGTTTAAAACTATGAATTTTTATTCTTCAAACATTAAAAAAAATATCTTAATATGTATTAATACACTGAGTGGAAACCATGTTAGCACAACCACAGAAGCTAATATACACAGACTTCCTTATTTCTGCTCTTAACAGTTTGCAGCCAATCAGCGCTAATGAACATGAATGCCGCTCCTGGATTGGCTGCTTTACAAACGCCAGCCAATAGTGTGTCAAGTATCATTGTGTCCAAAGGTTTCAGCTTCCCAAAACACATTTCCTTTCAAATTCCACAGATAAGTGGATTTTCTGTGAATAATTTGGAGTCACGTTCCACAGAAACATCCATGAATGCTGGATTGTCAACATGCAGAGGTCTGCTACATTTCCAGGTCAGATAAAACATAAAGCATCACTGCCCCTCATCCACCTGTTGCTGCAAGAATGTTCCGGTAAGAATGGCAAAGACAAATTTGGCTACAAACTCTGCCAGTGGAAAAAAAACTAAAATGTTCAAGGAGATAAAAGATTACTTAGTGGATATTTATTATCTATTTATTCAAATCAAAACTAGCAATAATGTCTCAATTTTTCCTTTTTTATTTTTTGTTGTTGCTGTGTATCGTGTCTGTTTATTTATGTCTATATGGACCATGAATCTGCTGAATAAAAATCAATCTTTAAATTTACCAACTATTTTTATGGACATCTTACATTATCTTTTGCTCATTTGTTACTATAAAAAAATAAAACTGTGGTAGCGTATTTTGTATGATTCTTCTAAGGTCTTTTCAAAAATACTGAAGTTTTAAGATGCCTGATCTTAAAACTTTATAAATCCTACAAGTTACTTACATGTGCCCACGACACAAATAAAACCACATTCATGTTTGTTTTAATCAGACATGGAGCAAGAGTAATCCCTTGTGCATTAAGAATAACATTAACAGTAAAAAAAATAAATAAATAAAAGTGAATATTTGTTTGTTTTTCTTATTTCTATGTAGGAGGCAAATTCCAAAAATACCAAGTTGGGATGCAGGAAGAGACTCAACTACGCAGAGAAGATCTTGTTGAGCTGCGAGTAAAAAAACAAAAAAAACAAAAACTGACAGTCACGATCCCAAAGAATGAGTCACAATCAAAAATAGATTAAGTTACAGGAAAGCAAATAAATTCCAGCTGGATTTAAAAAATAAAAAGTCATCTGTGTAAATCATTAAAATGGTTATAATCACTAAAACAGCCACGTTGTACTGCCACCGCTAGATAGATCAATAAACGGCCTCTGTGGCACAGCTGATGGAATTTCACCTAGCAACGACTCTGTAACCACGGACACAATAGGAGATGTCAGGAATGAATGGAACTAAATGCAATTTGCTTTAATTAGGACGAGGCTTTGTATGGTACTTAAAGGCAGCCTTCTATTTCTAATCCACTTTAAATGCCAAATCAAAACTGAAAGATGAAAGAAAAATTCTTTACTTTTGCGTACGTGATTATTTATTCGGGTGATTTGTGAAGCAGAAAGCCAGTCACACTGCAAAAACAGAAAATCTTACCAAATTTTTTTTTTCTAGTTTCTGGCGCCAACATCTTTGTTCACTAGAAATAAGGTAAGTCTAACGTAAAACAATTGTCCCTTTTTTGCAAGAAATATGAGTCTTATTTAAGTAAATAATCCCTTAATATGAATGATTATTTCACTTATAGCAAGACATTTTCTCCAAATTATGATTTAAAACAAGCGCCTAATTTTTGTTAAAAAGTTGTTTGCACACTAGTTTTGTCTTAATTCAAGTGTACTATCATATTTAAAGTAGAAACCAGAGCAAATACTTGGTAATATTTTCTATTTTTGCAGTGCATAACCATCAGGATGAAACAAAAACAAAAACACAAGAAATCTTTTCATCCCACCTGTTTTCTGCACCCACCCTCATATTTTCTTCAGCCTCCTCCGACTGCGTTGAAATATTAACCGAGCCCCATTAAACCCTCGAGTTGAGAAAACACACATACACACACACACCTGTCTGAAATTCAGAGTACAGGCACACACACACACCACAGGTTACGAGTCTGCAGAAGCTGCCCGGAGAAATAACTCAGAGCCGGGTGGGCCGGCAGATAGCGGTGCAAGACAGTAAATGTGTCCCTCTGCCTATTGATCGCAATCGGCAGATCGAGGTCAAGTCAATCCATTTAGGCTCAGTGTGAGAATGGCGGCTCAAATCCCCCCCCCCCCTTCCCTCTCCCTGGGCCGCGCCGCCGCGGCAACAGAGGACAAAACGCCAGGGTTTCTGTCTGAACGCGGAGCAGCGGGGTCAACGGGCGCGATCGATGCGAGGTTAAAGATGATCACGGCTAACGCCACGCTGTCATCTGAATAGACCGGGGCGGTAAGATTGATGGAGCTCCAGCAGCAGCAACAACACTATATGTAAAATTAGACATCATGGAACCAGGGGCTAAAAGCCGACTGAGATAACAGCAGAGCGGGATTAACCTAGAATGTTAAGCTCTTTTTGCAGAAAGGGCAGCAGTTGTTATTAATTTCCCGTTCTATTGTAAATTCTCTTATCTTTCCTCCATTAATAAGATAAAGTGCCTCGCACCACAAACTTCCATGTATTTTACTGGGAATTTATGTGATAGATCAACACAAAATAGTGCGTAATTATGGAGCCGAAGGCAAAGGATGCATTGTACCGAGAGCCCTTTACTCTAATACTCCTGAGTGGAACCGAATGGAGCCGTCAGCTTATATCTAAACTCTTCTGATCACAGAACACCAGGAAGACCAAAGGAAGCTTTTTAATCCATCGTATGGAAACAGGAAGTGTATAACGCAAACCTACTGAGATGCGATGAACTAAATTACCGTATTCCCTGGACTAGATGTCGCACCTTTAGTTGTGCTGTTCCTGTGACCAGCAATCTGGTCCAATTCATATCCGTTTCTTTTCCCTCCTTGTGATAGATTTTTTTGACTGATGTTGATTAATACTGATCTGATGACTAAACATTATTGAATATTAGCTTTCTTTGATTAGCTATTAGCTGAACACAATATGGTCAAAGCTAATGGGGGCTTGAAGAAGGTGTTGCTGGGAAAGGCTCATCAGCGGTGCAGTTATGGCTCCACGTGAAGTTCAAGAAAATAAGAAGTTATGGGTACAATTTCTTTGCCTTGAGGCCAGTTTGAATAGTAGGGTTTTTTTTTCATTATGTATTTTTTTTCATATCTTTTTCATTTCTTTGTAACTACTTACATTATTTCAGTAACTGAAACGGAAAACTGGAGCTAAAGCTAAAGCAGGTCGAAGCACATTCACGCGTTAGAATGAACTTTTTAAACTCCGCTCCCGAATCCCTTTGACAATCCGTGTTCAGATTTCAACAAAAATTGATTTCCGCCAACTTTCACTGACTGAGCTTCTGGTGGGCAAAACTGATGTGTGAAGACATCAGTTTTGCAGCTGAATGTGGTTCAATAAATTAGTCACATGTCTTAGATTTGCGTTTACTGACGTTTGAGATGAAACTGTGAAGCGTTTCAAAGCGTTGGAATCCCAGTGTAATGCACTGAGCTTCTGCATGCTGGAATCCCAGTCAGGAATTATCTTTGTTTTTTTTAGAGTTGTTTTTTTTTTTGTTTTTTACTGGTCCAAGTCACTGGGGTTGGACCAGTAACTTGTAAACTGATTGCAGTGGAGGGACTGGCTGGAAAGAAGACAGGAAGAGGACAGCGCCTGGCGTGTCGTAAAGAAAATCTATCGCCACCATAACCTGGAGCCTTCGGTTTAAAACACTCCATACAATGAATCTTAGCTCTTTCTCTCTCTGTGCTGCTTCTCCCCACCACAGTGACACACTATAAAAAAGAGAAAACGCATCTTGGTGAACTGTTGCGTATTCATCATGGAGAATTTAGTCTGGGAAATCCAACACTGCTTCAATATAGCTGCGTGGGTGGATCCATCAGCCAAGTAACCCTCAAGCTAGTATTAGCTTTAGCTTTTAAGGGCTAACCTCACCCCTGACTGTCCTCTGTTCGCAGCCGCACCACACACATTCATCTTTCGACTTATGAAGCACTGCACAGGTCTCAGATCAATGTCTGGGCAGCGGATAAAAGAGGGACCACTTATCTATGGCGCAGGAAACACGGC
The DNA here is from genome assembly GCF_001444195.1 of Xiphophorus couchianus. Lineage (NCBI taxonomy): Eukaryota > Metazoa > Chordata > Actinopteri > Cyprinodontiformes > Poeciliidae > Xiphophorus > Xiphophorus couchianus. Next base: position 4,902,446 of record NC_040241.1, on the reverse strand, counting down.
CGCAAGGAAACAATGGCGAAACGGAAGGTTAGCGTTGCTTCTCACTGTGAAACACTTGTTTTAGCGGCTCAAATGGGAAGACTTGTTTTAACATTTGTTTCATTTTGGGGAAAAATGCTCAGTTCTGCTTGAGAGAATTCAAAACAGGAGCTTGACTTTGTTTTAACAAACTCTGTTAGTTTCACAAGGAATGTAGCAGTAGTACAGCTGGTAGAGCTAGCCAGTTCCAAGGAAAATAAATGGCCCTTGTGGATTGACTGTTTTGCAAATGCCAGAAAATAGTGTGTCAAATAGAATTACGCCCAGTTATTCTGACTTCCCCATTTGTATTCTCTGTCAAATATTTTAGATAAGCTATATGGAAAAATAGTGAGTTATATTCCACAGAAAAATCCATCAAATTGTGAATCTGTGAATGCTGGGGTCCTCTGTATATGTAACACCTGCACAACAGTGCAAAAATTATATTTCCCTTATAGATTCATTCTGTTTGACTTTGTTATGCCGCCTACAAATCTAAAACGTTTTGAAACCATAACTGGCATTTTTGAGTAAAACGGCTGATTTAAACCAAAGCGGAACTAAGAGAACAAGTAAATAACTCTGTTGTTAAGCCTTGGTTTAATTGTGATTAGGATAAGATTATGTCAGTTTCAGTATCCATGCCCATCCATGTAAAACTAGTAAACAATCAATGAGGTAGACTAAAAGATCTCTAACCAGAGCCCACCAACTCACTCCAACAACGCATTGTCCTCTATAGTCAGGTTGGGTTGCTAGTTGGTTACAAAGACTTTACAGACTCTGCGATTGGTTGGCCTTTTGTATAAATCATGGTGAGCCATTCTATGAGCAATCAGAAATGTAAAAATCAACCAATCATATGTTTAAGTACGTTGGATGTACAATCTTACAATTTCTGCCATGTTCCATCCCACCATTTTATCAATTTCCATCTTGTGAACATTTGATCTCCAGATTTGCGTATGTACTTTCGGTGTACTCTATTTCCTGGTAAGTTTGATTCGTGGAGGATATATGACAAACTTAAAATGTGTCCTGTCTTTTAACCTGTTGCAGCTGTCTTTTCTTTTGCCTTTACATTTTTGGAATTGCATGCAAAAGACGAGGGGCAACGACGTTCCTCGGTCACTACTGATAAACACGTGTTTATAAACGTATGACTGCCCTGGAGAGGCTGTAGAGAGAGAAGCAGAGCTGCTCCTACACCAGTCTAAAGAAAGAATTGAATAGTCTTGCCTGAGATTACAAAAATCGCTCAGCATCACAGAAATGTCTTCTGAACACCGTCTCTTCACATGTGAATATCTTTGAAGCTCTTTGAACTGCCAGCAACTGAAGTAATGTGAATTTGCAGCATCATTCAGTCTATTACTGTTTTCCCCATTGTTCCTCCTTTTGAAACTTTTCTCTCTTTTTTTTACTTACATTAAGAGTCTTACTCATCTCGTTTCACCATCTCTTTTCATATTTTTATGGCTTTCATCTCAGCAGGTGAATAAAGGCAATTTAAAAGTGCACTTGATTTGTTTTTGCATCAGTCTGGTGATTTTCATCAGATTCCATCAGTTCCTGTAGCTCCGTCTAAACCAACAAATGTAGCTTCTTAGAGGAATGTGTTTGGCATTGCTTGTTGCGCGAGAAAATGTTTAAATAGTAGAATACCTAAATAGAAAGACACTCGTTTAGAGATATACTGAGAAAAATCAATTTCAATTTGCTATGCCATCATAAGGCATGCTACAGGGCTGGCCGTGGAAATTAGGAAACCAACTCTTTTAATTTTGTGCTGACATGTTGCAATTTTATCCCTTCCTACTTCAATTATACTCGCATAAAAGAGCTATTTTGTGCCTAAGTGCTACAGTTTTGGTTTTTAAGTGTTTTCATTAACAATGACGATGCGATGCACCTCGGGTATTCACGTGAAGAAACAGCAAATTTCACAGAAAACGTGAGATAAAAAAGTTTATGCTTTTTCTTAAACAGTTTGGGAAGTTGTTGTCTTTTTTTCTGTTTTTTAAAAAAAATTCTAAATTATGTATGAAAACCGTAACTACGCTTCTCATAAAGAAACATTGATGATCGTCCAAAAGTTTATTCTCCCCAGAATTCCCTCCAATTAGTCAAATTTCCTTTTTGTTTCATTGGTCAACTAATAACCCTGGAGGGAGTGCCAACAGGTGTTAATAACTGATTCCATTATTGAGCCAGATTGTCAATAATTGTCAAAATTACTTGATGAGCAGCAAAGCCTTAATATTGTGATTTTGGGAATAAATCCATATTCATAAAACGTTCCTCTGCGCTCTTTAATGCAAATTAGATTTCCTGATAATTACATTTTAAAAAACTTGAGTGACAAAATAAGATTTTATTAAATGAAACTGGTGTTATTTCAATCGATAATTACTCATTCAATCGCCAATTAACATCGAATTCTGTCCCCTAGGAATTTTCTCCACATTTACCATTTCTTCCAGTACTGTCCAGACTCATTAAATCCAATCTTTAGATAAAAACGGTATTTTGTCCTTCTGTTGCCTTGGTTACCCGTTTCTCCTTACAAAACAAGTTTATAGCAAACGAAAGAAGCTCTTCCGCGACTGAGGTAAAAAGATCTGAACTCTGCATTACTGACCTACACTGTATCGCATTTCACTGCACACTCCAGTGCACACCAACACACCACACAAGAGCGCAGCTAATTGTGTTGAGCCTAAAGAGCCAAGCAGGAATGACGGCGGCCACTTGAGAGGCTTCCCTAGTTATTAGGCACTGTCAAATTAATATTATAGAGCAGACTGAACATTACTGCTGAGCAAATCCGGGCTGTATCGCCACTGAAGGACTTCCTGAAGAGGAGGAAGCGTAAACCAAAAGGAGAAAGATGTAATGCCAGAACATGGTTCGTCTTTGAAGCCTCCTGACAAGTTTCTGATGCTTTTAGGTCATGTCCTTGCTTCTTAGAGGTTGACCCTAATGCTGGTTTCAACTGATGGCAATCTAGTGCCGTAAAGGGATCCAATCAGGTTACATAGCTTCATTAGTCTACATGAGAGCAAAGAGAAAAACTGTACAATCGGAGGCTGTTTGCCATTTCTATGGCGCCATCGGATGTTTTTACGTCTCTGGGAAGGTTCTAGATTTAAATTTGCTCACCAGTCTCTTGCACAGTTCTCCTGGATTGGTGTAGGCGTGTGGGCGTGGGTGGGGGTATGTGTGTGTGTGTGGTTTTCTATAAAAATACACTCAGACATCAGGAGGCACAACGCCTCAGCAGGGATCAACTTTGGCTAAGCCGTTAATGGACCAAGAAATCAGCTTCGGAATCCGCTGGAGGCCTCTGGATTGTTTTAATTCGCACCCTCAGCTTGGGTGTCTGAGGTGATTTGACCACAGACACAGATCTCCCCCCCTAAGCTGCTTTGCTACAGTAAGTGGAGAGGAAAGCCAAGAAGGCACGAGGTGCAGTAATAATAAATTAACGCAGAAAGCATGGTTAATACATCTATGAGAACGTATTATCACCATGACAGATTTCTTGTGTTTTGGCTTTTTTTTAAATATTAAAATATTTTTATTGTTGTATTTTGGAGTCCATGAATGACTAAACCCTTTGAATACTTGAGACTCCATCTTAAGACATTTATAATTGCCTATTTTAACAGTTAAAATATTTGGAGTCATGTTCCACAGAAAATACGCAAATGGATGATTCCACAACTACAGAACCGTGAGTAGACTTGAGTACACTGCATGATGATTATGACCAACTACAAACAAAATGCAGTTTTCAAATGATGATTTCTTTGTTTTTCCAGGTTGCTTTTGGAAAAGCAATCCAAAGCAACATGGTTTTCTCAGAAAAATTGATTGCAATGAGTACCTGGCTATAGCGACTCTTAGCAGCAACAAGTGTTTGTGACAAGCCTCCTTCACAAACACTTAAAAGTATGCCTGTTATATCAAAGGTGAATGAATGGCCTGTTTAAGGTCAGTTTGAAGTTTGACAAGGTCATTCAATACCCTTTATTTTGCACTTCAGCTTATGGTCACCAATTTACGGCCGGGCTTTCTCTTTTAAAGGTAGAGCGTACAATTCATAGTTCCATCAATAATGGAAAGTTGCCCTGGTCCTGATGCTGCAAAGTAGCCCTAGACTATGGCACGACCACAAAATATCACTCCCTGACCTTTTTTTCCAAAAAGTTTTAGTTTAATGTCAGATGTAACAAGGCGAACACCTTCCAGAAAGTAAATTTTTTATTTTTGTTGCAAGTCCATAGAAAATTTTCCTTAAAGTCTTTTGGATTATCAGGACGTGTTGGGGCAAAAAGTCACAGTAGGCGTTTTGTCCTTCCTTTGCTCAGCCTCTCACGTCCGTCATTGACGGCATTTTAGCCCAGCCCCATTTTTCTCATTGAGTCGTGAACTTTAGCTGACAGCGGTAAAAGCCTGCTGTGGTGTGGGAGTCTCCTGTAATCTCCTGGATGAGTGGATGTGCTCTTGGAGTAATCTTTGTATCCGGACAGCTCCTAGGAAGGTTCGCCTCGTGCTCCATCTTTTATCCGTTGATCAATCAGGGCTCTAATTATGTGGCTTGCTGTAGATCCAAAACCCTTTCTAGGCCTTTGGAGCTCTTTAGGAGAATGATGGACATCGGCCACTTTGCTTGTCATCTGTTGTTAAAGTTCTATAGCTCAGAGCATGATGTGTTGCTTTTTGAGATCTTATATCCAATAAAAAGCTGTTATGCAGTGTTTTTATCTAATTGGGCTTTGGTGAGACTGAGAAAACGTGTTTGATAATCTCAAACATTTAAGGGTGACCAAAAAAAGATGGAGAATTATCTTTTGATAGCACTGTAATTGTGGGTGAAAGTTTAAGGATCTTTCTTTTTTTTTTTTACTTGATGTTAACTACGGTAGTGTACCCTGTTCCTCATGAATATAAAAGAGAATTGATCAGCGCACTCATCCAGGTGTGAAGCTGAACCCGTCAGACTGATGGGACGAGATGCTCGTCTGAAAGTGCTTCAAATGAACTGGAACCGATGCGATAGCGTAAGCTTGTCTATTATCTAGTCTGGCAATAAACCAGAGGACGGAGGTTGAAAGATTAAACCGCCGTGGGATACAATCGATGGTGTGTGTATACCTTCAAACTCTTAACGGAGATCCATAACACCGTGACGTTTAAACAGCCGAGTCTTTACCCGACTTCACCTCTCTCCTTTGTTTCAGAGAATCTTCTGCTCTCAATCTGCACCTGTAGCACATCCGTCAAACCCTCGCCGCTTATTAAAGCAGGTTTTACTCCAGCATGTCAGGCGAGCTGCTGTAGCCTTTGGTAACCACTTTATTTTTTGCTTCTTTCTTGGATCTTTGTGTTGATTTTTCCTCAGCATCTGGTCTTTCCGCCGCAGGTTCACCAACCCTGTTCTGCTTTGATCATCTGTGGTGAGTTCGCCCTCACCCTCCTACCAGTTGTTGCCTTGCCAAATCTCCAGTTCCACGGGCTCATTTCAGGCTTTTGAGTTTTTCGCTACCGTACTCCAGCGTCTTTAAACATACAAACACGTTTTCATAATGAATACAAGGCTCTAAAAAAACATGTTCAAGAGATTGCGTCTCTTGAACATTTCTGATAATTGCTCGCCAGCAAAGGCTGGGAAAGGTTGGACATGTGCGGAGGAGGGATAGTTCTTACAATGAACGAAGGACGATGGATATGGACAGTCACACTTCCTCTGCAAAATAAATCAATTTGGAGGGGATTAAAAAAAATAACCATTTTCTACAATTTTAGGATAAGATCTGTCTGTAAATTTGCTCTGATCAACTGGCTTGACAACGTACGAGTCGGAGACAACCACAGGATGGCGCGAGTAGTAAAAGCGGCCGGGAAAAAATTATGTGGACTAAATAATCGGTTTTAAAATAAATATCTCTAAAGAGAGTCACAAAAGGCGAAAGACTTTCTCCTCTCCTCTGATCGGCCACTTCATGGCCAATTGGCCATCTGGAAAGAGACGCACACAGCCTAGTTCAAGGACCAGCAGGTGGAAAAACTATTGTCTTACGAACGCCATTATTCAGATCAATTTAGGATGCGATTTCTTTGGTATTTTAGTCATATTATTTTTAAATGATATTTGTTCTGGAGTTGTCTTTGCCATATTTGCCAATTGTGCAGAGTGACTGTGTCTGTTTCTGTGGTTTAGTTCATGTTTTTCATCTTAGGCAAGATTTTGTGCAAATAATTTGGAGCTGCAGTTCCACAGAAAAACACAAACAGACAAAAGACTGAACCACAAACATGCCTATGCTCCATGCCTTACATCACCACTTAATGGAAACTTTCAGGTGGATGCTCGGCTTCCTTCTTTTATCCTTTTTTTTTCTTGCAGGTTTTTAGACTTTTAGGCATGATAATGAATGCCATCTTTCTGAAATACAACCCCAACACAATTTCAATGGAAAACTGTATTTGTAAAAAGCATAAAATATGTTCTCTGTCTTGTCAAGTTGATTCTAAAAACGATGTGGCTCTGAGGATGTAACTCTTCAGAATAAACATGTCTTTAGATGGGTTTGTATCCCCATTATACATTTCTTGACATGTTTTGGGAAATTATAGTTTGTTAGTTTGTTTTTTTTAACTTTTTTTTCTTTTTTTATGTTTTACAGTTTTGGAATTAAACAAACTGAACATTACTAATATACTAATAAAAGCATCTAGTTGGACAAAGGCAAATTAAATAATAGAAAAGTAATAGAAAGCGTAAGACCTTCAAGTAAAATGCAATTTCAATTATCAGACATTCAGGCATATTTTCCATTTGTAACAAGTATGTCTTATATTTATCAGCTTTAAGTCTTAATAAAAAGGTCAGTTTCTCCATTGTGTGAATTTAGTTGATTTTTTCCTTTCATTCCAGAGACGATCCACATCTAGCCAATAGCGAGTTCTGGTTTGCTTTGCCTCTACTAGTAACATTAATAGAAGATATCTGATTTTTCAGGCCTTCATGTAAACTACATAAATAAACTACAGTGAAATCACAGATAAAGTTTAGGTCCATCAAGGAAATCATAGCTAAAATTGATCTGAAAGGAGCAGAAAAATTGGAAGGTACCATTCCAACCTTCATCACCAGTAAGGACTGGCCAAGTTCTAGAGCAGTACCACCAGAATAGCACCTTCGGAGGCTTTTGCCATGCACTTGAACATTCATTTAGAGTCAATGCTAAAAATTTAGCAACAGAAAAATAGACTTGTCCAAACACTTTGGGCTTCCAGAGAAACTGAGCTTGGTGTATTCCGCTCCAAGGTTTATTGGTGCTGAAAAGCGTCACGGATTCTCGGGGGTCTTCCCCTGCAGAGAGTCTTGAGTGGCTCTTTAATGGAAGCCCCAAAGAAATGAGAGAATGAAAGGCAGACACCGTCTCTGTCTGAAGACTCACCTCGGTCTAATTGCCTCGACTCCTATCGATTACCTGAAACCGCCTCACACCTTTTCCGTGAGACCCCTTTACACCGTGTGTAATCCCCGCTCAGAGCTTACACACCTGCTTTAGCCCGCATTGATCTTCGACGCGAGTCAGGTCATTTTTCAAATATGACGACTTAGAACTTCTTATGGCAGAAAAATAGTGGAAAAACTGCTGGATTTGCAAGTGACCCAAGCAATTGACAATCTGCCTCTCGACAAAGAGACAGTCCCTCAAACTGCGGTGTTTAACCAAAGTCTTCCCTTCACACACACACACCGACATTCGGCATGCAGCGCTGAACCTGAGCTTCCATCACTCGCCTCCTGACAGGCCCGGGGGTGTGTTTAAGGAGCAGCTTGAAACCCAGCACCTCTTCCCAGACATCCCACTGTCACAACACACACGCTTCCCGCCAATCACCCTCTTCCCTCTGTGTCTGGGTCCGTCCCCGAAGGGAATTAGGATGACTTAATTCCCATGCAATTAAATGCTCTTGCACAGTCTGGTCTACGGCCTTCCGGTGGGGGTGTGCGTGTGCGTGTTTGCGTAAAGAAGATGCAACGGGAGATTCCTGACAGACACTCAGAGCGGAGACTTGGAGCAAAAAGTGGGATGGAGGAGGAGGAAAGTAACTGGATCTAATCTCTCTGAATCTCCTCATCGATTGGAGGAACTCTGGACTCGCGCGATAATGTCCGACTGTTGGAGCGGCTGCCACAGTTGGCAGTTCGGCTGCATCCCGGCTTAAGTCGAATACTGTACCTTTTGGCTCCGGCTGCAGCTTATCTGCTGCCTGCTTGTTTAAATTCACCAGGGAACTGCAGCTGCCCATGAACTGAACGAGTTATTTTGATAGGGTGTGTGTGTGTGGCCAAAAGGCATCGCAGTGAGCGAGAGAGAGAGAGAAAGAAAGAGAGCAAAGATTTGAAAATTTGGAGTTTAATATCAAGTGGAATGCTGATGTGCAAAAGCAGCATGAGTGGTAACCTTCGCATTTCAGCAAACTGCGAAAAAATTAATCTTTTTTCCCCCCCACAACTGCAGAAAAGAGTTACTCCAGTATTTTAAAAATAACTTCTAAGAAACACAAAATCCCCACTGGATAACAATAGTGCACCTCCAATTAAGTTTCTTGTATTTTATTTTGATAGAGCAACAGGTCTGTTCATTCATTCACCATAACTGTCACTGTGTGGGAGCCATTAACTACAGGTTCATGCATCGCTTCAATTTCAGTAATTACTATTGTGCTTCATACACTTTGCCATGAATCTAGTTTATACTGAACAGAGCACTTTTATAAAGGGCGTGCAGATGCAGACGATGTTTGTAGAAGGAAACCATCACCATAGTTAAAATCTCTCACTAGCAATGTTTTCACCAATTGTCTGGAAATTTTGAGCAAACCTTTAAAATGATGAAAAAAAAAAAAACAACAAAAAACTGGTCGTGCAAAGCGTAGCTTCATCAGATGTTGTAATAAATTCAAGGTTGTAACAAACAGGAAGTGGAGGCTGCAAGCCAGCGTGGGGCACACAATTTCAGGAATGTGTTGCTATCGGAAAGTGGACATAGTTTTGTCTTTGGCGATATTACATGCCATCTGGAGACGTAGAGAAAGAAATGCAATTCCATTTAACTCCGCCAGCGGAGATGGGTAAATGTTCCTGTGTCAGAACCTACTAAGCAGTTTTGCTTCCATTTCTCTTTTGGATCAGTATCTCTTTTTTTGAAGAGCCAAAAACCACTTCAAATGAGAGCAAAAACTTTTTTTTTGCAAAACTGAGCAATTTTGTAGTTCAACCTTTTCTAATGCGATACTTCAAAATGGGCAAAAGAAAACAGCGGAAACGCGTCCAACGTGTCAAGTCGACTCTCGTTTTTGAGACAAATGAAATCTCCTACCTTCTTCTTGTTGGTTGGACAGATGTAGAAACTGGTCACCACGATGGCTGTCCCTGGGATCAGGTTGAGTTTGGTGTAGGTCGTCCCATAATCAGTGGACCTGAAAGACAATCCGCAAAATAAGAAGCGGGCAGTTAGTTAATTTGGTGAGAAGTTTATATTCCATCACAGACATTTTAGGCCTTTTAATGGAGTTTCTTTCTGTGTTTGGTTGAGTTCATTTCAGCTGGTTTGTTTCAAAGCTTCAAAGCATGGCTCATGTTTTATCTTTTTTTTGTGTGTAAAAATACACTGCTCAAAAAAATAAAGGGAACACTTAAACAGGTGTTTAACACTTAAAATGTTCCCTTTATTTTTTTGAGCAGTATATAACGTCAAGGTTTTAGGAAAGGCCTACCAGATTTTATCAACTGATCTGACCTGTATTGTGCTTGGAGTCACCAGTTTAAGGTAAAGTTATCAATGAAGCCATTGATCTCTTGCAGTGCACCCCTTACAAAAGGTAAGAGCCTGACGCCACCACCACCATGCTTGACAGTGAATAGATATGCTTAAAACCTCACATTTACTCCTTCAAGAATGTCATTGTGGCCAAATGATACAATAATCGTCTCTTTTGTCCAAAGAGGTATTTGAGTTTTCCCTTTGGAAAGGTAAGTTTTGGTAGGAATGTTAAAGCAGCATTTTGTTTCTTCATCATGACTCTAGTAGGTGGCAAAGGTTCATGAAGTTTCTAGGACTCTAAACATTGACACTGGCGTTTTCATTTTACCGGAGGCTTGAGATTTGGTTAACCGTCCTAACCCATTATGTTTCATCTGCGGGAAGAATTTGGATCGTCACAAAGTAGTAATGTTTGAATAACAAATTTGTATCAAAGTACAGTTGTTTGAACCGTACTAGGTAATGGTTGCAAAAGGTTTTGCCAACTTGTGTGAACTCCCTGAAGTTCCCAGGACTCTCCGGTTGTTGTAGAAATATTTCATTGCAAGCAAATGAATCTTGTTCTTGTCAAGGTTTAATACATTTCTAAACCTGCCAATTCTCGTAAAATAGCTTCAATTCTATGCATAATCATCCTGCCTTTAGAAAAGAGCAGCTAGAGTAAATTAGAAAAATCCCAAAATTAATGTGACTTTCTTGTCCATAATGAGACTGCATCGGAGCTTTTCCAATGTCTTTGTTAATTACATGACATCACAAGGTTTATGCAAACTGTTTTTTTAGTTTGACTGAAGCAAATGTTGATTTATAATGACGATTTGGAACCTTTCATTGTTCCGTTAGCCCCCAAACAGTTCTATCAAGCAGCTGTGCCTCGACTAAAATCCTTTAGATTGACGGATCTACCAGCAGGCCGGTGAAAGACTTGACCTACTTGTTCTCTCACACTGCCCTGGAGGCCAACCCCACATCAGCTCCCCATTCACCACATTACTGGTTTATGTTCTGCAGGCTGATCACGGTGACAAATCAGGAACGCCTGGTCAAACTGTGATTGCCCCGGTGACGCATAAACGGCCCCTGGCTGGCTATAAGATACTGACCGATCCTCAAATCTGGCAGCTTTAGAAGCAGTTGTCGAGTGTAGTGTGCATGTGAGATTGATGGCCAGCCGCTGTAATGGTTCTGAAGTCAGACTCCTGTGCACCCAACAAAAAGGGAAATAAATGTTTTAAGCAGGTTTTTCATCCCAGAAAATGGGATGTGATCATATGTTGATATCGATATAAATTGTTCAACTTGCTGTAAATTGCTCTGAAAAGCAGACATCTTGTCTTTTTGGTTTTAGTTATCAAACACCACATTTTAATTTCAAAGATGACATGAGAAAACACACTTCAGTTTTTTTTTAAATCAAGGTAAGAAATTTTAAGGGGAAAATGGCCTTGCGTAAGAACAAAAGTAACTGCGCGAGTAAAGTTAATGACAGGTTGTACCATCTTTGGCAAAAACAACTCCCATCAAGCTTTTTTAATGACTGGTAGTCGATTATAGAATGTCTAATAAAAATATGCAACATAATTTCAATCAGAATTAAATCCATACTTTGACTGTGCCACTACAAAACCTTTGCTGTTTTTCGTTTGATTCACTCAAAAGTGGACTTGCTGTGTAACTGAAGTGGCTTAAGGTCCCGAACTGATGAAAGGACATTCACTGTCAGAATTTTCTGGTGCAAAGTGGAATTTATACAGCTGAGTATCTCAAAACCATCATTCTACCACCACCATGTTTGACTACTGGCATAAAAGTAATTCTCTGAAAAGCTGTGCTAGTTTTATAGCTCACTTTCCAGTGAGCAGCATCATCAAGATGTTCTTTTTGTAAATGTTAGACAAATCTGTTATTTCTGCTTAGGATTGGTTTTAACAACGTTGGTTTTTATCTCAGTTTCTTCCTTGCAGTAGAGTGACGTTGCTCAGAGTTCGTTTGAGACGTCCTGGGGGACGTTATGTGCTCCTGGAGAAATTTTAGCAGATTATCCCTTTATAAAAAGCCTCCACACTATTCCATGATTTGACCTTTTGTACATAACGGCTGCCAATGCGTTTCTGTGGAGTCCCAAAGCTTTAAAAAGGGGATGACAGATGTTATTGAGATCTGAACAATGTGATGCCTTTTGAGACCTTTTAAGTCAAGTCAAGTGTTTACTAAAGTCCTATGAAATTAACACCAAGCTTTATGTGTTGATTCATTTTGTCAGTGAAGTTAAGAAACAATCAGTCCAGGTGAACTGTCTTGGCTTCAGTTGTGTTTTGACCCGTTTGTGTGAAAGAGATTTGAGGCAGAGGAGAGAGACACTGACCCGTTGGTGTCGGAACGGTGTGCTCCTGATTTATAGAGGACTCCATTCCTATCAGACGTTGTGGTGGAGCGGGGCCCTTTGTTTGGCCTCCAGCTTGTCCTTCTGCAGTCTTTTCTGGGATGGTGAGCGCATTGTGTACTTTGTCTCATTTTCGAGATTGGAGCTTTTTCAGATTCACAGCACAAAAATATATTCGATGTGAATAGTTTTGTTCCAGGTTTATCACAACAGAATCCATTCAGTCTCACCTACTACAGGTTCTAATGGTGTTTACCAGAGAAATTGAAGTAAACTCTAATAAATGTGATTAATCCCAGTTATTCATAATTCATAAAGTGGAGATCACATTCTGAGGTAGAGCCAGTTTGCTTTGGATTGCTGTTTTCGCTTAATAAATGAAATCATTGTTTGAAAACTGCAACCTTTAATCAAATGATCTTTGTCTGCCGATAACATATGTTTGATTACCCGAAGAAGAAAAAATTCTAAATTACACATTGTGTTTGGTGAAGAAAACAGCTTCTGAAAACATTCACTTCGTCTAATAAGGCAAACAAGACAGAATAAGTAGAAAACGAGTGATTGCAGCCGGTTAAAGCCTGAATGTAGCTGGAGAGCAACACGAAGATAGGAATCAATAAATACAAATGTTTCTTGTGCAGTTTTGACAGCTTTAAAGGACTGATTTCAAAAACACTCAAGGGAACACAAGAAAGGAAAAGCTGCAATGTTTATCTTTGGGTCAAGGGTCCAGCAGGAGGGGGGCCTCGGACGGAGAGGTCTTGATGAAAGAGAACGAAGAGCTGGCACATCGGCCTGGTTAAGGATGAGAGGATTTTCTCCTTTACACAGCAGGACGCCAGCCGCTGACAGACACTCGCACACACACGCCGAGACACAAACACACTCGAAGCCCTGTTGAGCCGTTCTGCAATCAGCTCTCCCAGAGAGCTCCGGCGCGGCGGCAGAAAACAGTTGCTTAGCAGGGGAGAGCCGTTTCTCTACGGTGAGCCGCCGAGTGTTTTCATCTGCCCAGACGGCGCGCGCGTGTGTGTGTGTGTGGTGTTTAACCTGAGATCACTCGGAGGACGCGGACAGGATCACTGAATGATGGCTGTGTTAGCAGGGAAGGAGCAGAGCTTTGTGCTTATCTCTGGAAACCCACTTGTGGACAGAGTGAAAGAGCTGCAGGGCGAGTGTGCAGAGAGGTCTGCTCAGGTGCAAGAGAGTTTTAGTGGAAGTGTGTGAGATCCTGACTGGGCTGGCAGATTTAGTAGCAATGAGCCGGGAGGATTGGCGTAAAGGGCCAAAAGAATCATGAATAGAACTACGTCGTATATTCAGTGCTGTATGAAACTATCCAGATCCTATGAATATTTTTACATTTCCTCGCATAACTAGAAATTATTTTCACGCATTTAATTTGGATTTTTATGATAGACCAAAACAAAGTAGTTCATAATTTTAAAAGTGAGGATTGTTTATGATGGGTTTTTTTTTAATAGATAAAAATCTAAAAAGTGTGATGTGCAATTGTTCAGTTGTGGGCACACATCTGCCAGACTGCTAATATGCTAACATCAAAGCTAATTTTTCATTTAGCGCTTTAGCTAATTTTGAAAACATTTAGTGCACTTAGCCTCCTCTAGAGTAATATTGGAAGGTAAACTCTAAAGTACTAATTTACGTGGCTGTTTTAGAAAATATCTGTTGAATAAACTTTGACATCTTCGTTGACGTTTTGGTTATCGACTTTTAAGGATTCCTCATGCTCTTATTTTGAAGTGGTTGGACACGGTTTACGGAGCAGTTCCGCTTCCTCTGCTCATGTTCTCCAACTGTGAGGCGATGCTGCGGATGACATTGTTCTGTACCCAGAATGCATTGCTGTAGTATTACAGCCTGTCATTTTACATTGAACAATCTAACTACTGATGTCATGTGTTTTCTGACTGAATCCCAATAATAGATTGAAAGTCGGTTATAATATGACAAAAGCCTTGAAAATATTCAAGGCTTATGAATATATTTTGTATATTTTTTTACTATTTTCATGTTCATTTCCAGCTCGACTTACTAATATGCGTGATTCTGATGCATAATTTAGATCACAAAATAGGCTGAATGTTAAGACATTTACAACATAAAAGGGCCAACGATTGTTTATTTCAAGAGTATAATAGTGCAAAAATATTCCACAAGTATGAAAGCTTTTCTCAAATGGGATCTGATATTCAGGATTTGTTGCTACTATTGACCCCATTACATTAGCTGCACTCTTGTCTTTCATTGTTAAAATTGAAATATTGATTGAAAGAAGCCTTCTAAACCTCCTGGGAGTTGTTAGCCAATATATATTATCCAGCACTTTACTTTAGAGCCATCCAAAAGGACCAGAGGAGACCCTAAAAGCTGTATTAAAATGTATTCATCCACAAAAACCAGTCAAGGGTGGTGCATCTGTCTTTTGGGCCAATGACTCTGTTAGAGTGCATGGCATCCATCATGAAGCATCTGAAATAACCCGTCAAAATCTTGTGGGTAATATCACTAAAGGGGAAATGGGTTGTTATTGGGTCTTTCAACATCATCCATCCTCTTGCGACTAATCTGGGATTGAGAAACAGAGCTCAGATGCATCAGTAGAGGCTTCCTTCTCTTAAGCCACTTTGGCAAACTCAAGTCACTTGGTAAACCCCAAGTTTTTACCATTCCAGTCAAGAAACATTGTCCCTCCAGTTTGTCTTCTGTGTCTCATCTCAGTGGGTCGTACCTCACCGTCCTAACCAGATGCCCAAGCCACCTCAACTAGCTCCTCTCAAAGTAGATAAGCAGCAGATCAACTCTGAGTCCCTTCTTATCTTTAAGGGAGAACACAGGCACCCTGTGGCGGAAACTCATTTCGGCCGTTTGTGTCCTCAGTCTTGTTCTTTTGTTCCCTATATACAGCTTGCGACCATAGATAACAGTGGAAACAGATTAAATGGTAAACCTCTTCACAACATAATATACCAATCCACCTATCAATGTGCCACTAAACTTTTCTCTCATTTGTGTAGAAGACCACAATATACTTAAACTCCTCCACTTTGGTCAGGATTTTGCCCGAAGAGGGCACTTTACCCTTTTTCAGCTAAAAACTGGAAGATAAATTATGGATGACAAGGCTAAGATCTTGTGTCTCCCTGTATGCATCAACAATTTCCAATGTCATTGGAGAATATGCGGCGTCCTACTGGCAAAAGTGGGGTGAACAGACTGTTGACAGGGTTGAAAGATAATCACTTTGGAAACTCGCAAATTTCATACACCAGTGTATAAATCAATGGGCAACTTGTGAATTGCCCATGGTCATACTCACATGTGGTCAGGGGAAAATGGAACCAAACCCACAACTTTTCAAGCTTAAGACTGCTTCTGTTCCCAATTAACATTGGATTAATCCATTGCTGTTTCAAGTAAGAGTGCATTGATTTATTGGCCGGCCAATTTATCGGTGCCGATTTCCTTAATTTTGGGAGATCGGTGATCGGCCGATTTTTACATGTGAAGTCGATCTTATTCACAGATGTTATCAAACTCAGCAAAAATCTAAGAAAAGGTCTAAAAATCAACCGCTGGGCTTTTCTTTTCTCCCGTGAGACTAGCAAACCGGCCGACCAGGTCATATCTGCACATTTACAGTTAACAATAGTCACCCCATTGTTGCCAATTCACCAACTTTCTTGATATATTGAGCAACATTTCAGACAAAAAAAATTGCATCGGCCAAAATTGGAATCGGTAAGTTAGGCTTCTTAAAAGATTGGTAATCGGTGATCGGTCAGAAAACTGCAATCGGTGCACCTCTAGTTTCAACTCTGCCAGTCTGTACAGTAAGTTAATCCAACTCCAAAGGAACTGAAATTTAAGTGACCTCTCACCAAACTGGTAAAAATCAGTGATTCAAGGAGAGCAACTTTTCTTTTTTCTTTCTTCTAAACCTCACCACATGGCATCGTCTAATAGTCCGGAGGATTCTGCAGCCAGTCATGCGTAAGACAATGAAAAGGGCAAGCAAAAAAAAAAAAGGAAAAAGGAGGAGTCTGGGGATCAATTTTACGACGGAGCACCGCTAATAAGGCTAATACGGAGTTTGCCTGGGAGGTTCCTTAGAAAAGTCAGCACCTCCAGCAACTATACAGCAAAGATAATGATGCTGAGGTAATTGGAGAGCTTACTCTGTAATGTCTGCTGTCAAAACCTTTGGACAAATAGACTCTTAGGCAGCTATTGTGCTTTAATGAGGAATAATTAGCTTAAAACGGCATGCGGCACATGAGAAGTAATGTATGGAAGAGAAAGGACAATAGAGAAGAGTTGGGAAATTACCACTTCCTCCAACGTCTTGGTCATTGCAACATAAAAACATAACAGACACCATTACAGACACATTTAGCCTTGATGCATAAAATCTTAACCAAACGTCAGCAGGCATTCAGTTCTGCAGAAGCCAATCATCTGAAATAACAGTGAAAGGACGTAAACCACCGAAATGCCAAGGCATTAAAGAAGGGCGGCATATCCAGACAACAGAGATAGAGAAACGCAGACACAGAGACGTCTGCGAGAATGGATGTGACAGAGACAGACACTGCAGGTGAAATTGTATTTTCCTTGATGCGCTTCAGGAAACACAGAAACGTGGAGGCACTTCAGAGCGGCGACAGGTGCTGATTCAGATTTAATGTCCTAATATGTCAAGGTTGCTCCCGGAGCCTGATGGCCCGCGGGAAGAAAAATTGAGAGTGTCAAAATAAAATGTAATAAGACAGAACACCGAAATGTAAAGAGAGGGGGTAAAATAGAGCACATAAAACAAATCTGATTCCTGGGAGAGAAAAAAAGGGGCCTTCGGAATAATCGCTGACGAAAAGTTGAGGTGATTGACGACATTCGAGACAGAAATGCAGCGCTGTGGAAGACTTTTACACCATTCCTCACTTCTTTAGCTGCTGATTTGTGGGACTCAGATTTTATGATTTTTTGAAGAAAAGTCAAAAGAAAAACTGGTTCTGTTCAAGATGCCTTTCTCTTAAAAGAGAGTTGTTCCTTTCCACTGTTGTGCTGTACTTGTTAAGGACTGCAATGAACCTGCCACAATTCATAGTTCGATATTTGTGGAAAATGTGTCTATTCACAGATTTGTTTTATAGAGAACATCTTAAATATGTCAAAGGATATGCAGTTTGGGTAGCTGAAATATCTGGATGGAATGATACTTAACTTAATACAGTATGGCATTTGGAATTACCCATTTACTTTGCTTGTTGCTGATTGGCAGAAATAAGCAAGACTAGATATTAGCTTCTGTGGTCTTCCAAAATAGGTTCCCATTGTGTATAGAATTGCATATTAAGGTATACTTGGTGTGTGAACAATTAAAATAGGCAGAACTGTTTTTGAGAAATTTCAAGTACTTGGAGATTTTAGCTATTCACAAACGGCTGCACACGTTAACCCCCACAATCACTGGGGGTTTGTTACTTATTCATGATGTGATTCTTAAAGAACATGCAAACCAGAAGTTGATCACTCAGGTTCTCCAACTACTTGTAAAGACAAATCTGTTATTTTGTTAATCCATAAGCTATACCTTTCTCAGATTACAGATAAAATTCCAAAAATATCAAAATAGACAAAGAAGAAACTTAGGAAAATTTCACTACATATGATAAGCCATCAAAAAAAACACTCTTTTAGTGTAACTTTTACTATCTTCTTGGAAATTGTACCCACTCTAAGTTGAAATGATACACTAAAGATTTTCACAAGTTTTAGCAGACTTTCCCGGCTTATAGCACTGCCCATGATTGACAAGAACTGGGCTGAGAAACATGTAAGGCTCAAACAAAGCTCACACAGCACAGATCGTTGGGTCGGCAAGTCTCAGATGAAGTGGAGGACAGTTACCATCTATATTAAATGCGCCTTGACAAGCTGGCCAGGGAGTGATTTCCGGAGAAAGCCAAATGCTGAGACAGCCAGACACATGCTGTCTGAGTGGATCAGGGCTGAACAGCCGGACAAGGAAACTGTCGACATTCAAGATTTCCGAGGGAGCCCGAGGAACAACCAGAGAGCGGTTTGGACTGAGGCCAACGTCCCTATCTGACAGGAGAAAGGCTTGAGCCGTAGCTCCCCACGAGAAGCATGTCAGAACTTTCCATCATCCGCAGCAAAGTAAATGCGGAGAAGAACTCGGCGACGCGTTTCGATTCCTCAACGGCATGAGCGATCGGACGCGTTTGCCTCTTTGCCAGAGTATCACTCACTCAAGCTATTAGCTGCCTCCCAAAAGACTTTGTGGCAAACTTTGTCTGGACCGGGTTACGGCTCCGGGTCAGGAGCGATGGCAGTTGCCTACATCTTCCCGACTCTCTCTCTCTTTCTTTGATAGAGTTCAGGATGAGTGGGAAGCCTGTGATTTATGCCCATAAAGGTAATTGCTAAGACTGGCGTTGGAATACGCCTCTATGAGGCGGTCACCATTAGCGCTAAAGGTGATTTACGGTGGACAAAAGTAAGAGAGGGGGGATGGCGTCGTAAATACGGCGAGACGGATTGAGCTTTCAGCAGCAATCGCATTTATTGCTCGGCGATGATAAACACGAAACATCTTTCAGCTCTTTGATACGAAGACAATGATCCCACTGAAATACAACAAAAAAAAAAAAAAGAGGGCAATGGGGGCGGCGTCCCTCCCATCTGCTTCACACATGGATGGCCCAGAAGTGCTGACCTCTTTCTGGCTGCCAGAATCCTTTTTTAAAAAAATGACCATTCTGCTTAGCTGCTGCTGTTTTATACAGACCAGGCCACATATTGGTGTCATCTGTCTGTTTATTCCACCCACTGTATTTTTTTTGTATAGTGGTTTATTGGTATGGATGATAAATCTCAGGGAGTCTCAGCTACATCCTTTATGGCCATCTGCAAGGTCCTGATTTCGTCAAAGCCTGGCTTTACAGACTGCAGAACGGACTGGAGGGAGATATAGTAAATCTTCTGAAAAATAGCTTCTCTAAAAAAACAAAACAAACAAAAATAAAAGATACACTGTTTGGTAGAGAGAGGCTTGTGTGTTGTTTATTGTGAATTGATGAATGAGGCTATAAGTTCAAAGCGTCCCCTTCGGAGGTTTGCGGTTCTGCCGAGGTTTACTGGCAAGAAGGCGAGGCAAACAGGTGGGGTGAGCGCTTCAACAACATGGCAGCTGCGATGAAGAAAAGCATGAATCTGGAGCAACGGGGGAAACTAAACAAGCCTTTATAGCTGGATGGCAGCAGGAGAGAAAACAAGGGCAATAACTGCCGTGTCTAGCGGAAGCAAGGGCCACGTTCGGCCCTTTACGTGGCGCCCGCCGGGGGGCATGCACATCAGGAAACAACCATGCAGGATGTGTTGTTTTCTGTTCTTGAACCTGAGAAACGAAAAATATTGTGGAAAAAATATGTTCATGCTAAATAAACAAACATTATTGAAGGGTTTTTGACTTGAAATTAAACATGTATTTACAAAACTTAACGGGTTTCACTCTGAGAAAAAGAGTCCGGCTAGCTCTGAGGACTCAAGACGCTGAAACAAGATAACTTTTTTTAAAGTAGCTTTTGAATAACTTTGGCTTTCTTAGCGAAAAGAATAGATCAAATCATTTAAAATGTTCACTATTGCCTTTCTTTTAACCACCACCTTAGCCTCTGCACAATGATGGCAACCAATCAGAATCGAATTTGAGGCCAGCTTTTACACTCCCAAGCTTAAAAAACCCATCAGAAATTACAATTTGCCTAAAAGGTTGTGCATCAGCAGGTGTTTGCCAAATGCTGCTGGCTAGTCTGAAGGAGCTGACTAGAGCTGTGTTGGAGGGTTGGTCTGTGAGGTGGAAATTCAGAAGCTTAGAAGCTGCAGGTCAGAGGAGGAGCTTCGTCTCGAAGGCGGGGCTAGGTCCAACCAGGCGTTTGGAACAGCTGAATGACCAATGGTGGCCAAGGAGATTAAAGGATTTCTCAAAGATGCATAAAAGAATCAAGGCGACACTCCAGGTCTGTTTTTGATGAGTTAAAAACATTATAACATGATGTAAAGCAAAAAAAGTAAATTTTACACAGTACTGCCCCTTTAAGAACACCATATCCTACAGCACAAAAACTTCATGTGCATTTATTTTAAAAAATGAAATACCTCCTTTAAGGTTTTAGATTTCAGTTCTTTACATCCTTCACTCACTAAAGTGCTCCCTGCGCTGCCCGGCTTCCCCCCTGTCGTTTCCTTACTTCCCGAATAACCAAAGCAGCACACTGTTTGACTTTGATGCCTGCCTGCATTCTTGGCACCACTTTATCAAAGTGCCATTTGCAAAGCCAGGGGTCCTTGACGGCATGTCCAAGAGCAATCCAGCAAAGAGGCAAAGCGCGGCGCCACCGAGCACCGTGAAGACTGACGCGCTTTGCAGAGGCGGAACTGATCGGGGGTTCGCTGAAACACGGACAAGCCATCCTGCTTTACAACTGATTTACTGATGCTGCAATCGCCCATACAGTATGATGAGAGTCATTTAGGTAATTTGCATTAGAATCAATATACATGGAGGCAGAAGTTGCTCAGATGTGGCCTGCTTTTATGTTCTGCCGCGGTGACTGATGTCTTAGCAGCAATTGGCAAATTGCATCTGTGAGAGCCTCCTACACTGCGAGCAGTCTGAGCAAGCAATAAGCAAGGATCCAGTGATTCATGCTTGGTGAGGGCACTTCACAGTGGAGCACAGTCTCTTCAAGAGCACAGAACCACTGGAGCATAGCTATTAGGAGCAGAGTGCTGCCTCCACTTGAAAACCTGCTTGAAAAGCTTCAGCAAGTCCCCTGACATCCCAGTTTTGCATCTATTTTTTTCTCCCCCCACTGTTTGTACCGACAAAATGGCACGATGCTGCACTGAGTTTATCACGGCAGACTTCCTTCGGCGGCGTAGCTTTTCTGAAAGGTCGGAGTGGTATTCTACGGCCGAGATGTTTACCCGGAGACCGCGGTGAGTCGTTGACCCGGTCCGATCAGCAGTTGTGACAGTTTGACTGGATCTTTTTGGCAACAACCAGTGGAAAAAAAAAAGAAAGATAGTAAGAGAGATGGAGGTAGATATTCACTATGAGTCATTTACTGGATACGGCTTTCACGGACACGAGGCCTCCATCAGGAGCTTCGTATCCCGGCAGGCGCTCCAAAAAAAATGACATCCGTTTCCGAGATTAATGTGGGCCAGTGAGTCATTTTACACGTTTATGTGATCAAAAGGAATATGGGCCACAGGAGGAGATCAGATAGGATTACATGAGGCGCGATAATCTAGTCATCTAAAGAAACAAGGCCTTTCTTAAATCTCATTTCTTTACAATAAGATGTTTCATGTTACTAAATAAAGCCGGAGTTCAGATTAGAAAGGAATTATCGGAACGGCAAAGAGAAATCAGGTTATTCTTGAGAACACAGTCTACCTTTCATGTCATAAATATCTTTTGCAAGTATTCGGACCAGCTTCTCTGGACTCTTTCTCTGGCTGTCTTCGCCCTCAGAGGCAGGTTTTTAATCCATCGATCCAGTTAAACACTGAATCCATAAAATCCTTTTTAAACTCATGTTTTATTCTCATGTTCAGCCCCTGGATGACTGAATTTCTTGAAACGATTTCATTTTCTACCGCATAAAACGTGATAAAAAGAAGAAAAAAAAAACATGACTTACTACTATAATGAAACCAGAGCTCTGATTCGAAAGTGTTGACTCGATTAAATACAGAACGAAAAGAAGAGAAACCGAGGACAGGAACAGTGGCCGTTTGTTGTAAATGTGGGGAAACCTTTTCATTGCTTGGCAACAGTTTCAGAACCAGGTTTTTCAGGTAAACATGGATTTATTTACATGCTGTTCAATCAGTCTGGAACATTTTTTGGTAGAGTTTCACAAGCTGCGTTTCCATCGACGACGACAAGCAATTTGACATTTTGAAAACAAATTCGCCTCGTGGAAACCACGGCAATTTTGAAAAAACTCATTTTTCGCTAAAATGATTTGGTGCCAGGATGGATTTTTCATAAAGCCGTATCGAAATTGACATGGCAAAGCTGCAACGGAAACACTTTTTTTTCACATGACGAGTCACATGTTCAACAACCAGAAGTTGCCACTGCCGCAAACCACAAAGAAGACGACAGGAAGTTGTTGTAGGATGATGGGGTTGCATGGTTTTTTATGACAAAGTTATTACTAAATTAAAATCACGTCTGATTTTTTTATTTAATGGAAACACTTCAATGTTAAATTGTGTTGTTTTTTGTTAACATCTGTTGCATTTCGACTAAGTTTTGCGTACATTTGTAATGGAAACGCAGCTAATGACAGTGAAATACAAACATGTTTAACCAGTCTTCCAACCTTTGAGACATATTGACTATAAACAATGCATTAGCATGTATAAAACCCCAGGAAATCTGCAGAACACTCGACAAAACATCCAGCTCTTTAAAAGGAAATGTTCTATTGATGTGTCTGATGTTTAATTCATCTCTGGAGTAGCAGGAGATAACTCTGCACTCAAACAACAATTGACCTCGTTTTGCTCAGTAAACAACAGACGTCTATAAAAATGTCTTTTTCCAGCTGAATACGAAGCCGGGACGCGGTTCTGTCTGGCAGCCAGTCTCTTCCCTCGTTGGTTGCGGCGTATTTAGTGAGACTTTTCTTGTAGCCATCGACATTCTCCGACATTCTCCGACAACGATCTGAGGACGGATGCCTCGCTCCTCACTGAGGTGTCAAATGTTTGAGGGCTTTCTCGCGTGTTCAGTTCCTTTCAAGTCGCCTACAACGTCTCTAAAGGATGAGTTTCTGAGCTTCCACTCAGAGTACTTTCCGTTTCTTACTTTTCAGTCGGTCCTTGGTGGTTTTACATCTCCAGTCTGACTTCAGCTTTAATGTTTTGGGGGGTTTGTTTCCCCTTACGTTGTGTTCATGGTTAGTTGGTCAAACCGGCTCCAAAACTATCCCCAAAAGTTTGACACTTCTACCTTCACGGTTCACAGTTACTGTTCTTGTATCCGGGTGTTTCAACTGTAAACTCATCTGTCAAAAAACAAAGACATTATTGCAAAAGTTCTGCTTTTTTTTAATTTTTATTTTTTTACTTGTCATAAACTTCTGTGTTCAAGATCAGATGATGATGGAGTTTAACCGTTTATATAAATAGTTTGCGTGCTAATTGTGTTATCTTTACACACCTTTAAAAAAAACACAATCAGGGAAACATTGAACTTGACTATAAATCAAGTTCTAGTCCATTTCATAAGTATACTTGTGTTATACTTTAAAAATACTTCAATAAACTAAAATGTGACCTACAAGTACTTAGCACACTACTGAATGTAGAATGTATAAAAGTTAAAATGACCTCAAAACAGTATTTTTATGAACTTTAAAATGCCCCAATTTATCTTAAAGTAGTATTTAGTATATGTTCTAGTACACTACAAGTCCATGGTCCTTAGTATACTTGATATACTCAGTTGTATTTATTAAAATAAATTCCAAATAGCTACTATTTTTTGCAAACGGTTCATTTATCTAACTTTATGAACGGATCAGGACTTACAGGTATTCTTACTTTTCATCATCATTCAATAAATCACAGACTTTTAAACATTTATTTTCTATTACAAAGCACTACAAATGATACAAACAATACGCTTCAACGAAAACAAATCCGGTTTTGATGTCTGATCAGAGGCGTTGCTTTAAGGACGAACGGCTCGACTTACATGAAAACCCGGCGTAATTAAAAGGAACTGCGTTCTAAATTCATCACTCGCTCTTTCTCTCTGAGGGCCCCGCCTTCAAAGAGCCGCGGTAACGGGGATTTGAGCTGAGCGCTCCATCTGATTGCCTTTGGGCCTGTTGGAAAATGCTCAAGGGCAAACCTAAAAAACAATAGAGCAGACTGTAAAACACGCGCCTTTGAAGTCTCCTGAGGGAGTTGTGTTGGATGTATAACTTATGACCAGCAGACCTTTCATTTATTGGCTGGATAGAAGCGAACGGTAACAGGTGCAGAAGATTTTTTTTTTGTTGCGGCGATATCAACTGTTGTACTCTTGCGCTTTGTTACTACGCTCGGCGATTTAATCCTATTCCTTAGACTTATGACCTTTGAAAGGGAAAGTCAGAGGAGCTCCTCGTACGCCCACACGGTTGCTGGGTGACAGACATGAGGCTCAAAGCAACGCGGCCCTATGCTTTTGACAGGCAACTTGAACTAGACCAATTTATCTCTGTCACCGACGGAGGCAAGAACCCGGGAACAAGCAGCCAACCGGGAGCGACGCTAGAATAACGCTCAATCTGGAAACATTGCTATGAGAATTTAAATACGAATGGATGGAAAACTAGGAAACATATTAATATTCTAGCATATTAAAAAAAAAATTTTGATCCAAGTAACAGTTCCCTCCTGAATTATTGTGACATTTATTCAAATAAAGACAGGAAATATCTTTTGACATCAAAAATATACTGTTAACCATCTTAGACTTGCTATCACTACGGTAACCATAACCAATCCTTGAAAATAAAAACCGTTAGAACCGTACCAGAGTTCACTCTAACTGAGACTAAGGTTTTGTAGGAGGACCAGGGTTTGATTTGTTTTGTTTGTATCAGAGTTTGATTGGGCGTTCACGCCTCTCCAAGCGAACCGGACTCTCTAGGTTACCGGACTGGAGTTGGATTAAAGTGGATTAAACAGAGCTGGTGTGAATGAACCCTAAATCAGTCCTGGTTTGTTCACTGACCTCTCAGAGTCCTTTGAGTTATCTGGAGACTTCAGTTTATCAGATTCTTCAGCATGTGCAAATGAACACAAACACATTCATTCCTGAACTCTTTACAGCACAAAGAATTTGAAAAATTTTTCAAATCACATCAATTTACAAAAAAAAATAACAAACTCGATTTTTGATTTAAAAAAATGTTGGCAGTAGGATGAGGTGGTTTTGTAGCCAGATCAAAATTTATTTATTTCACAAAACTGCAATGGAAACACTATTTTTTTTTTTTTTGCCTCACATAAGTCACATGATCAACAGGCAGATATTCCCTTTGGCAGAATCCAGGAAGTAGAAGACTACAGGAAGTAGTCTTCTACTTATGACTTATCGTGCTAACAGCCTTATTCCCATCTGATTTTAATTGTGTTTCTCTCTTAGTGGAAATGCCAGAATTGTGGAGGTTTTTTTAACATTAGAATATCAACAAAGTTGTGCGCACATTCCTAATGGAAACGCAGCTAATGTTTGCAGCATCTTGCCTGGGGTAAAGAAGAAAAGAGAATGGACTGGAGCAAAGTCATTTATTTATTTCAAACATGATAGCAGTATGAAATAACACATGAACTAGGAATGTAATCAAACTTAAAAGTGTTTGAAAATCCTTTACAGCACCAAAAGAACTGCACAATGAGAGTTGGCTATAGGTCATAACAGGGGGGGGGGGGGTTCCTCCAAGGGGCCAATTGAGCACAGCACAGTGTTTCCACCTGTCCTAATCGGGTGTCACTCTCTACTGTTCACACACACCCCTCCACAAACACTGGCTCAACTCTCCAACATCCAAGTGAAGCGAATTCATTGCAGCAGTCTCAGGTCTTCACACGCGCTGGTCCTGGGGGGTTCCTGGGGGGTCGTAAAATCTAGACGCCGTCACCATGAAGGACGTCCATCTCTCCGCAAATAAAACGCAGCTAATACGCCTCTTAAACATCAAGCGAATGAGTTTACAGGGCCTGTAAAGCCGCCCCGACCTCACCGTGGCCCACTAGGTCCAGCGCGATCCGCCGGCTTTTACTATTAATACCGCCGGTGAGGGTGCGGCAGGAAGGAAACGCCATTAAAACGGCACTGGAAGGGTTTGACCTGCAGGTGCTGCAGGTCACGCGGCGCCTCTCAGCTAAAGCACGGCATTGCATGAAGACGGCGAGGCGCACGGTTATACAAACGCCACGGGACTCGAGAGTCAGAAGCAAGAGGGGGGGAGAAGGTTTTTTTGTTTGGTTTGGTTTATTTTTACTTGAAAGGCTCCGATGTAAAAGGACTGCTTTTTGTGTGTTTAAACATGAAAATAAACTGGCTGGGAGAAACTCTTTTTTTGTTTCTTTCATCTGTTTTCACATTAATCTCTACAGTCTTAAAACGTATCGGTCTCAAATCAAATCTCGCATCCGATTTCAAGTAGATTTGATTTTATCTTCACTTTTTTTTTTTTTTGAAAAAATAAAATTCAAATGACAGAAAATGGTTTTAAAAAGTGACTTATTTCTGTGAGTTGGAAGGCAGAGTACTCGGGCCAGGCTACGAGAAATATTGTTCAATGATGAGAATGAAGTCATAAGAATTTGACCAGGAAAGAAAATCTTAAAATTACAAGTAAGTCTTTTTGGTAAGAAAAAAGCTTGTCGATTTATTGAGCTTTGACATGAGCAGCTCAGTCGTGTCAAAGTCCTTCTACTGATAATAATTTAATACTGATGTGTTAGAAGATTAAGCATTTTTAGCAAGTATGAAGTACTTTCTGTAAAACATACCAAAGTATAACTTCACAAGATGCTCAATAATTCTCATTTTAATCCTTTTTTTTATTTTACTTGTAAATCTTCTCATAAAATTACTGCTATACTCTGGTAATATTATGGCATTACTCTGTTAGACATAAAGGAAAAAAAATTGCAGCTTGGGCCTAATGTTACATTAGAGAGTTGAGCTAAATATTCAAAGTCCACATAAATAGAAACTGTAAAACCCTCTCGTTAACAAGATGGCTGCCCTGGGCAGCGCTGGCATCGCTACAAACAGACACCCAATGACGGTACCGACGAGAAGAAAACAAAGAAAATAATCCAGATTTCCCAAAAATGACATCTTCGAAAGCCCCAAAATTTGATTCATTGATTAAATTGATTTATTGCCCAGCCCTGATTAAAATCTTGAACGTGCAACCGATAAATTTACAGCAACCAAATTCTCTTAGGAAGGTTCCAGCAATTTGTCATGTAGGCCTCCACTAGGTGGTGGGTCCATGCAGACACTAGCATTAGGTGTACCTAATAAAGTGTCCGGTGTGAGTATAAACAGACCTCCTCTGTTTTCTTGTAGGGAGAAATCTCTCGCAGACTAAGCCACATATTTTTCTTTCCTTCACAGCCGCTGTTCAGTCCTCATTAGGGAGCCGTCTGTGGTGCTGACGGTCGTCTTCAGCCTCCTCCGGTTCGGATTTAAAACAGACAGAGGTGACCGTCTCTCCTCCAATTACAGAGAAAGCGTTCCGAGTCGGAGGCGCGAGTTAGTTTCATCACCTTGATCCCTCGTCGTTGCCGGAAAAGCAGTCGAAACGTTTGTTCCCGTCCCTCGAACGGCTCTACGCTCCCGCCCCGACGCCGCCGCCAGGCGTAGGCGGTCGTCTCGTTTGAGAAACCGCGTTCGAAAGCGCGCAAACAATAACGCCTGAAATTTGCAGACGGCCCGCTTCCCGACGTGTGAGGTAATAAGTTAAGAGAGTTGCTGGCGTCAAATCAAAAGCGATATCGCCTGATTGAGAAGCACTACTGGGCCTTGAAAGCTGTAAGAGAGAGAGAGAGAAAAAAGATGGCAACATGAAAAGGCTAAATGGGAATGTTGCATGTCAGAACCCATCTGGGAAGATCAAAAAAGTTTCAGACGGATAAAAGCTGAGCCAGGATGAGGACGAGGAGAGGAGCTGAGGTGGTAGGAACAGAGCTGGAAGGTTAAGTGAATTCCATCAGAGTGTCCAGTCTGAGTGCCGAGAGCTACGACTGCACAGCAGCTGGACGCCAGGCCGCCGTCTGCAGGCTAATAACCTGTCAAGATCCACCGAAACGCACATGGGTGTCCACGCACGAAAACACGACGGAGGGAGGCAAGAGGTCCGACAACGGAGCAACAACCAGCCGAAGACATTATGAAGGCAGAGGAAATTACTTCAGCTCTCCTGACACTACCGCAGTCGACGTGCGCCGACTGTACATTTGTTTGAGGGCTAAAATTAGCTTTGGGTTATGAATCGTGTGAGCTGGGACTCAACAGGAAAGGATTAAAAACACAGTTTGTGGATCAGTAAAAGCTTTAGATTGTTTCTTACAAAACACTAAAAGTTCATTCACACCAACTCTGGATAGTCCGTTTAATCAAACTCTAGTTCGTTTGCCTA
Source organism: Xiphophorus couchianus (assembly GCF_001444195.1). NCBI lineage: Eukaryota > Metazoa > Chordata > Actinopteri > Cyprinodontiformes > Poeciliidae > Xiphophorus > Xiphophorus couchianus. The sequence continues at coordinate 4,873,911 of NC_040241.1, read as the reverse complement.
TAGAAAGTCCGGGGAGACGTTAAGGCATAATCAAACTCTGGTCTGCCTACAAACCTGGGTCACGGTTCGGATGAAGTGACTTGGTGCCAAGCAGATCAAAAGCTTGTGTCACAGAGCGCAGGGCATTCTGGATAAATACAACCAGAACAAACATGTTAGCTTCTTGTGAGGTTTGGCCTTCTGAGGCAAATAGCAAATTCTGTTGCTTTTTCCGAACTGCGGTTTGATTGAACTTGTTTTGATCTAAAGTAGGAACGGAAAAAGTTCAAAAAATAACCTTTAAACTTGAACTTTGTACTATCGGTCACACTAAAACAGTTGTTTAAACCTGGCCTTGCTGTGCCTGTTATTGAAACGCTTTGTGGCTGATTGCTCGAGACAGTCGACGACGGGAACATAAACCCGAACACGCTGACACACAGCAGACTGCTCCCTGCACAGCTGACTGTAAATAAAGCAATTAATTCCTCTGCGCCCGGCTCCGGGGAAAACGAGCCGCCCGGACCACCTGTGAGTCTGTGTGTGTCAGGAGGCGACTGAACAGATGGACTTGTTTGTGGAGAAGAGGAGCAGTGAAACTGACCAAACTCAGGAGCGAGGGGATTACATTGACTATAAAAAAGTATTCACACCCTTAGATGGTTTACACCCTTTATTGCTTTTACAAATGAATCATGAGAAACAAAATGTGGCATTTTTCACAGAAAAAAGTTCCCCATAATCCGTTAAAATCAAAGTAAAAACTAATTTCTTCATAATAATGAGTGAAGTGGAAGGTGTGTTCAATTTGAACATGGAAACAAATTGCTCACCAAGAGTTCAATAGTTTTTTTGCAATTGTGTTTGTCAAAACAGAATAATTTGGGCTAATTCCTTTTAACAGGTGAGCTAGCTAGTTAGCTAGCAACTTAGCTAGCTAGCTATAATTTGAGAAAACTAATGACACATTTAAATATCTAATTATATGTTTGTAAAATTACATCTTTCCATTAATGTACATATCTAACTAGATACCCATCTACACAGCTAGCTAAGTCTAGATAAGTCCAGCCATCTGACTAGCTAGGTAGCTGGCTAGATAGATAGCTGGACATCCGTATGTCAGCTGCTGTCATAGCTGGCTAGCAGTTCTTTTGAGGATCTCCATCATGTGACATCAGTAAAAGAAAGAGGTTGTCGGCCAGTTATTAAATGGGTTAAAGGCTGCCGTGTTGAGCTCATGGACACTTCATCTGGCGCGTCTCGTACCCCGCGGGCGCGCTGCCTAACCAGATGGGATCCCTCTGTCAAACCTGTTGCACTATCATGTTTGGCTGAAGTGGCAGCTAATCAAATCAGTCCGTGTCCTTCCCTCCGCCTTGGACGCTGCCTTCACGGCTTGATGGATGTGGACCTAAATTTCATGAAAAAGCCGTTTCCTCTCTTTTTCCTTTTTTTTTTTTTTTTAAACAACAAGCAAAGGCAACCAGAACACTTCAATCAACGCTGCTGTGTCATACTCAATCAGTGGGGATTTGGAAACAGGATGTGTGGATAAAAAAAAAATGTTTAAGCCTGCGTTGTTGGTGTAAGTGGAGATGGAGAACGGCGGCGGCGCGCAGTGCTCGCAATATCTCCTAATTATGGCCCTTAGATTATGGGATCCGTTCCTGCCTGACAACCGGCAAATTGAATTGCCCCATTAGCTCAGAGTCAAACATCTGAAGGGTTCCAAAGTAATTTGAATCAATGAACGATCTAAAACCCAAACAGAAAATCCACAGAATAAAATGCTTTAAGCTCTTAAAAGCTTAATTTTCAGGAAATGGTAAAAGAACTCTGGTTAAATATCTCCCTCTGGGGGAAATAAGGAATATAAAAGTTAATTTAAGGCACTTCTCAGCTGTTTCCTCCTTCCTTCTCTGGTCAATATTTTTTTTGTAATCTCATCAGTATGTCAGCTGCTGATTGGTGGCAAAGTTCCACTTATCTAGATTTTGTTATTCAGGACGACTCCTCGGTTGGACCGGATGAAATTTTAATGCCGTGAAAAAAGAACTGGGTTAACAAAAACAAGAAGAGGGGAAAAAAAAAAAAAAAAGCGTGTGAGGAGAATTCATGTGGTTCTCATGTCTTTGATGAATCATTGATGACATTACTCCTCCAATGAGCAGGAGGAACGCTGATTTGATAAATAATGTAAATAAAAGGCAATCCAGGATCAAATGGTTAAGAAACTAGCTGGGAAACCCTCGGCTGAATTCACCTCGACTCGTTTGTGCGCCAAAATAAATATTTTAGCAATCAAAGAAGAGCCCAAAAGGTCTCCGGTAATTTTTTTATTAACATTCTTGGGCTTTTATAAGGTTCACGCCTTATAAAAGTTTTTCACCAGGAACCAGAATGATGAAAACTCTCCAACATGGTGTTTTGTATTGATCTGACTGAGAAAGCAGCTGAAACAGGAGTCATGTCTGAGGTCAAGGTTTGGTTGAGCATCTAACATAGTTACATTGAGGAAATGTGGCTCAAACTGACCTTCAACTAACCTGGAAGAGGAAACTACAATCAGCTTAAAATGTGCAAGTGAGTAGGGTAATTCAAAAAAGTGAGATGTGTATGTTTGGCTAGCATGCAGTTTGAAAAGTGGAAAATTGCAAGAAAAAATCTGTCAAATTTTCTAAAGCTTTTTGGGGGAAATTTCTGAGTTTGAAAAGTCACAAAATTGCTCAAACAAAAACTCTGACGTTTTGAGATTGATCCAAGAAATTTCCTAGAAAAAGACAACAAAAAAACATGAAAACATCTGTGTTTCAAAAGTTAAAACTTTGATAGTTTTTTGACAGAAATTTACTCCTTAGGTTTTCTACCTATAACGGCCATCATAATGAGGCGTCAATCATCTGCATTGCATTAATGTTGATCACCTTTGGTCATTAGGTGTCAGACCTGTCATCTGCAATAGTTAATACTTAAACATTAAGAAATAAGGACCAGATTATTCAGCATCTGAATAGGATTTGAAAAGTAAGAATGTCTTTTTGAAACATTTAAGCAAATATCAACAGTTTCTTTCATATATTTCGTGGTAAACTTGAGGCTACACTTAATATCAGGCTTTTGATCATATTTCTGTGAAGCAAAAATAAGGCAGAACAAAGCATTCTTGCCTGCAATTATTTATGCAACCCAACCTGTGTAGTTGAGGAGTAGCCCCTCTGGGAAACGCCACCAAGTAGAACGTTGTTACTTATTCAGGAACGCCGTTTGGATCTTTCTTCGTTTTCTCCGCCGAGAATTCTGCCCCCCTGGTGAAACATTTTCAACTTTTCTCTTCCTCATCTCCTCTGAGTCGGTACACAGCATGGAGGTAATCGTGCTGGTCTTCATTTCATCTGGCACAGACGGTGTTTTGGGATTTCAGTAACTAAGCCAGGAGGCTGCACTGATAGCCTGACTCTCTTCAAAGACCGCTTCCACCGAAACCCGGCCCCCGCTCAGCTTCTCGGGTACAACACGCTTCAACCCAAACACTCAGCAGCTCTAACATATTTGTCCTGTTGGTGATCATGACCAGGAGAAATAACAGACAAAGAGGAGCAGGTCAACCAAACAGAATCCAGAAGACCTGTGGTCCATGACAGTACCCCCCTCCCACGTCCAGCCCTTGTAGACAGATGTACACCAACATCTTGTAGATTCATTCTTCCATTGCCCGATGATGCATATTCAACACATGCCAAGGATCACATTGGAATTACTTTGCTGCCATCTAGTGGTGAGTTAGTAGTAGTTATGCTAAATTTAATCAGTTATGCTAGTTTATGCATAATTTACCCAATTTTGTCAAAATTGATATCTATTGTTTGTTGAAGTTGAAGTCCTTCATTTTGAATACATTTTTAAAGGGAAAATGTAGCATTATGAATTTTAAATGTGAATGTGGAATATAAATATTGAATTTATGTAAAATTGACTTTTTTAGATTTACACCATGCTGTACTGTTACTCCCTCACCAAAAACAGACCTGGAGAGTTGCTTTGACTCTTGAATGGATTTTTAACAAACCCTTTATTCTCCCATGGCAACCATTCAGTTGTGCAAAAGGCCTGGGTGAACCTAGCTCCACCTTAGAGGCGCAGCTACTCCAAAGAGTAGCTATTTTTCCAAGCTTCGGCCTCACAGAGCAACCAGTGACTCCCTGGCTCAGCTCCTTCAGACTAGCTAGCAGCAATTAGCAAACACCTGGTGGAACTGCACATTTGCCAAGCTCATTATACGAGCTACTTCTCAGTGCAAAGCTGGTAAAAACATTGTTAGAGTTAATAGAGTAGCCATGTTGTGATGACTTCATGAACGCCGAGTTTCAGAAAGAACGGGAGTTGCTTAAAGAGACGGAGAATTCAAGGTGTTAAATTAAGTCAAATTTCTTTTAGGTCATTTGATGTGTACAACATTTTTATAGCAGTTGAAGTTCACAGTTACTTGATTGTGCTGTAAAATTGCACTATGTGGCTGGAGAATACATAATTCTGCCTCTTTGACAAAAACATTTTTTTATTATTATTTTTATTCATAGTTTTAAATAAATCCAGGCGGCAAGGGATTGAAAAAAAAAATAAACAGTATCGCAAGATATTGCTAAAATCTATTCAGCGAAAGAAAAAGTGAAACAATAATTAAAAAAGTAAAGCAAAAGGAAAGAAAAATGTCACAGGAATGGTCAGGTCCATCCTTATATTTACAGTTCAAGCTGCTCACAGTTTTCTAGCGAATAGCTGAATTCTTCTGGGACTTTGGTAAGCTTTGCGACAAAAATGTTTCCTGGTTTCTAACTTTTTTTGTAGGGTTCGTGGGGAAATTTTCAGGAGCGTGCAAGTATGTAACAATATACGTTTTAGGCATCTTAAAGCCTTTTTTATGCTGAGGAATCTTGTTTAGCTGTTCATCTCCTGTATGTTTCAGTAACAAGAGTAGAAATGTATGCAGTCTGAAAACAGGAGGTCTTTTAACAGCTTGGCGGACGGACAGCACCCATGAGGGACGCCGATGGGTCCGGGCCGACAGGGAGGTGACGGGTCTGTGGGCCCGACATGCCGGATCACATCAGACTCTGGCTAAAAGCGAGTTTCAGGAGGTCGTACAGAGGTCAACACATTAGCGTCTGGGACCACAGAGCGGCCCAACGCGAGCAAGATGTCGTGAAAAGACAAGCCGGACATGCTGGTGTGTAGCCTGGCGTCAGGAGAATCAAAGACACACGGTGAATGTGACTGTCAAACTAAAAAAAAAATGTTGTCTAAAATCTTTGCCGTTAAGTTAAAATGAGCTACATGTGTTTTATTACATGTTAAAAATCTTTAATCAAAGAAATTACCAAAGTGAGCAAACATGCAGCTGTCCAATGACGCGGTTACCAGTCCATCACATAGCAAAGGTACAGTAGCTGTGTTTGCATTAACCATAAAATTGCATAAATTCCAACTACAAAAATCAATTAACTTAATGGAAACACACAAATTTGGAGAAAAACATATTTTTCAAGTCAACGTTTTTGCGCTACGACGAGGCAGTTTTTTTGATCCTATCAAAATAAATCTATTTTGCAAAACTGCAAATTACAGTTGTGTTGTTTTTGACTAGGCTCGTGAAGCAATTGTTGTATTTAAGTGTGCTATACTGCTGCAGAGTTAGCAAATAAATTTGCAGTTCAGTACATTTATGTTTGTGCTTAAACACACACAAAAAAACATTTAAAGTCAATCTAGTTTGTTTTTTTTTCTGTATCAGATTGGCAGATTCTAAACCTCAAATATCGGTAACGGAAGTGAAGAGAGCAGATCGGTGCGTCCCTTTCCAGGCCCAGAATGTTAGCTTTCATTACTGTTGATTGTGAGTTGGGGTCTGGACTTCCACAGATAAGCCCGTTTTCCATGTAGGCTGTGGGATTCGTCTGTACGTGTTCAGACATACGTCTGGCATACGTCGAAGATCGTCCATATAAATGCCGGGTTGCCAAGACTTTCCGTGCGCAACATTTCGTTTTGCTGGCAAGCCGAGTCGAGTCGAGCGCTCTGTCTGTGATCCCCACGCCTTAAATTTTCCACGTGGGCCGTTGCTGCTCTCCTGTCTCATCCATGCCGTCTTCTACTTCCACCGTCATCTATCTGCATGTTTATAGCAACATCAGAGGATTCAGTTTGGCCTTCTGGGGGAAGAGTTGGGTGGTTCTTAGAGGCCAGACAAACTGGATAATACTGAAGAAAGCAGAGATGTATAGGCTAAAGTGATAGACGAAGTGGAGACTGAGTCAGCAGGAAGTGAACGTTTGATTTAAAACATTGCATACCCTACAAATTGTTTCTTTTTCAATGCTGATATTATGCAACATTATACATGACTGTATTGTAAAAACTGGCTGTAAGTGGGACATTATACAGTCAAGTCAGCTGTAACTGGTAAAAGGCTGCTGACTGCTAGCATTTAGTCGTTTCTTAATTTGGAAAATTTCACCATGAATACCAACCTCAGTCACGGTTCTGTTTACTGTTCAAACTAATTCAAAAGTGGGTTTAGAAAAATCAAAGAAACTATTTAACTCTGAAAGCTTTTCAGTGAAGAAATTTTAGCGCCTTGCCAAAGTATTCACAGCACTTTTCACATTTTGTCAGCCTACTTCATTTGAATTTTGTTACACACTCTGACAAAATACTTTAAAGTAGGAGAAAAAGGATGCACGGTGTTCATATTTTCTTTTCAGCAAAGGAAAACCTGAAATGTGTTGTGTGTAGTTTCACTATCGCTCCTGAAACTCAGAAATGTCCATGCTTTTTTTCCACAAAATTTCTGAGATTAATCTCAAAATTTCAGTTTTTTCTAGCAATTTTCCAGCTTTTTTTCTAGAAAACTTCTGAATCTTTTGGCCCATATCTCCAAAAGATATATATGTATACTAAAAGTTTTATTAATTTCTCCTTAATTTCAGTCAGATTGGATTTGACATCACTTTTTAAACGGTGGTATATTATGCAAAATTGACTTCTTTGAGCTCTATATTGTGCTATAACATTACTACCTCAGTCAAAAACATACCTGGAGTGTTGCTTTGACTCATTCATGCATGTCTGAGGAATCATTGAATCTCCCTTGGCAACCATTCGGGGCTGCATCGTCTGTTCCTGCAAAGCTCCGCCTATTTCCCATTACTCCAAAGCTCCGCCTTGAAGATTCAGTCCCAAGCCGAGTTCCCCCCCATCTTTCTCTCTGACTGTCAGATTACTGGTAAATAAAGGCCACTAGTGCCAATTAAAAATTCTTAAAATATATAATTTTTGAAAACCTTGGAAAAAAAACCCAAAAAACTTAGAAAGCAGAGAAGTTTGGCTTGAGATGTTTTGGGGTTTTTTTTAAGTGCAAGTGTTACATTTCAAGCTTACAAAGTTAAACACAGCAATTAATAGTTTTTATTTTGTATTTTTTTAAGCTATGCTACCACAACATTTTCATTGGCCTGGTTGACTGTATGAAAGTGGGTCAAGCAGACAAACCAGCCACTGCTATCAACTGATTAATTATAGACTGTTAGATATTTAAGACTTAAACCAAGTATATAATGAGAGGCCTTAATGAATTATACCAAACATATTAAACATAAAGGTAATGGAACTTACCAAAAAACTATAACATAGGTTAAACAAGTAAACCGCACCAAATAGGTCAACATAACTTCTTTATATTCTGTTGACATTGTCTACTGGTGTTAGCTTAATACTTTATAATTTAATGGAAACACTAAATCACTGACTAGTTCATAAAATTGCCGCTGAAGGATATTGAAGCAGTAACTATCAAAAACTCAACATATCAAACTACTTCAGTGTCTTGGAATAATAAACCTGGCCCTTTAAAACGTCTGAATCACAGATGAACCAAAGTCTGGCGGGGTGTGTGTGTGTGAGGGTGTGTGAGGGGGTGGGCGTGTGTGTGCTCCAGACACAAACCTACGACACATGTTAAACGTGTCCTCCTCCTTCACTTCACGCTGCTGTGAAAAGATAGAAAGCGTGTGTGAACGTTGGGATGAAAGAGGAAGGTCACACTCTGCATTTCTACAGAAAAGGAGTCGAACTAGTAAAGTGCTCTTTGAGGCATTTTAATCATGTTTCAAAGGTTGGTATACGAGACATAAACTTGACTTGGAGTTTCCTTTGAGTAACTTTGATATTCTTTTTTTTTTTTCTTTTTTACTTCTCTCACTGGCTCCCTCTAACCTTTCAATACATCGGGTTTTTTTTTATCTACTTCATGACCTTGCACTTAGAACTGAAGGCCCATTGTGTGGAAGTGAGAGAAAGTTTAAAGCAATTATAATGAAAAGGTTCCATCTTTGACATTAGAAAAAAAATTAAAGTAAGAAGAAAAAAAGAATGAATGAAAGTTTCTATCAGTACTGACTGAACGCATTAAAGTTGTTTTGTACATGTCTGGCCAAGCTTGTAAAGCTATTGCTGTACTTAAATCGGCACCAGTACAGCATACTTATCAAATAAACTAGAATTCAGCACATTTATGTCTGTTCTTAAAAAGAGAAAGGTCAAGTCAATTCAGTACTTTTATGTTTTGGATCGTTATCAGCTGAATCTAAACCTCAGATATCGGTAACTGAAGTGAATCAGTGCATCCCTAGTCAGGGTTGTGAATGTCAGTATTTCAATGCTTTTGAGAATAACTTCCAACATATCTACATATATATAAGTTGAATATTAATGCTACCTTGCAGCTTCTTATTTTTATTCCCCTCCATCCCCCCATAATCAATAAGCTTTTCACTTAAATTGGGAAAATTACCTGTTTTCCAGCCCATAGTATCATTTTACAGCACAATCAAGTAATTATGCTAACTTCAGTTGTTATAGAAATGTTAGATTTGTTAGATGTTAGACCAAAAATGACGTAAAGGAAATTTGACTTTGTAATTTAACGCCTTGAAATTGGGCCTCTGTCTCTTTAAGAAACTCCTACTTTTTCTGAAACTCCGCCTCCAGGTAGTCATCACAACATGGCTCCTCTATTAACCCTTTGGCAATGTTTTTTTTACCAGCGTTGCACTGAGACGCAGCTCCTATAATGATGAGCAGTTCCACCAAGTGTCTGCTAACTGCTGCTGGCTAGTCTGAAGGAGCTGACTAGCCAGTTTGGAAGTTTGGAAGCTGCAGCTCTGAGGAGATTTGTCGTTGTGCACGGCAGATTGGTTGCCACGGAGATTAAAGGATTTCTCAAACATGCATGAAAGAATTAAGGCAGCCCTCCAGGTACGTTTTTGATGATGGAATAATGTTATAACATGATGTAAATCTGAAAAAAAGTCCATTTTGCAGGATACCGCCTCTTTAAATTTCACAGCTTTTTCTATATGTGGAAAAAGTTGTTAAATTAATCCAAAGTTTGTTAATTTAACATGGTTGAAAGCCGCAGCAGCATAATACAACATATGTTTCTGTAATCTGCAAATGCTTCTCTTTATTTAAAAATTATTCAACAACATTTTTAAAGCAAAAATAAATAAATAAAATAAAAGTAGCTGACAAATGCTGGGCGGTTAGTGATTACGCTGCCACATAGCAGCTATCCTGGCTTGAACCTTGAACCGGATCTCTATCACCTTCCGCTGAGCAGTCTGCTACGATCCATCGCTATCCTTTTAAAAAGGCGCCTCAGGCCTCGCTCGGTCTGAGGCCCAAACGCCTCAACTCACATCCGTCTTCCAGTCAGCAGGGGGAGAGAAAGCATCAGGCTAAGAGGATTAGCCCAAATCCTTGCTGATTTTTCTTTTTCTTGGGGTTAAAGAGGGCCCCGATCGGAGCCAAACGCCCCAGCTGGCCGCCAAATGAGCATTATGCAATCTCTCTCCCTGATGGTCCGTTGGTGGAGAGGGTGGAGGAGGGTAGGAGGGGGGGTTCTTTGTTCCACTGAAAGCCTCCTTGTTCGCAGATGAAATCCTAACGATACAGAACGGGGCGGCGGATCACCTCAGCCATGAAGATGAGCGGCTTTCAATGAAATTTCCCGATGTTCCTTAAAGCCAAATCTCCGTGACAGGAGTACAATCAATTCGCCCAAACACACACGGCGAGAAACCCCAGCCTCCATCCTCCTCAGTCAGTCTCCATCCACTTAGAAGTGAACAAGCTGTTCTCTCTCTCTCTCTGAAGCATTAAAAACGACGTGAGGAGCGAGGCATTAACCTTGATGTGTCTGAGTGTCGGCGCTGCGTCTGAGAAGGGCGAAAGGCCACCGGGTGGAGTAAGAGAGCGAAGCACTTCAAATCAAAGTAGAAGAAGATTGGAAGCGCTGAGGAGTTTTTTTAATTATTATCTTATCTGATTCTAATTATCTCTGTAGATAACGTGAAGAATTAAAATGTTTCAAAGCTTCCTTAATTTAATTTAATTTAATTAAAATGACTACGAAACCCACTCAATGCAACTTGAGATAAACTGAGAAAAAAAAATACAAATCAAGCTAGCCAGCTAACACAAATGGTCAGAGGGATCCACTTGGACAAAGGCAGAAAAGTGACTAATGCATTAATCAGGTCCTCCAGGATGTTGCAATGATTGTTTTGTGATGGTTGTGGTTTAAAATGACTGATTTTGTGGCATCTTTTTAAAAAGAATTTGTAGTCAAAATCCCCATTAGTACGAGATTAGCTTTATCTAGGGACCGCATGCTATTTTTAATAATTGGTAAGACTGTATATGTTGTTAATCCTGTGCGAGTCAACCATGTTCGTAATTTGTAAAGTAAAAAATTCCCAAACAAATTACCTGTTATATTTGGGTAAACTCTGCGATCCTGTGATAATCCAATGCAAATAGGAATCGCTGATCTGGACAGAAATGGGCGGGAACCGAAACGTAATCAGGCGGGTTTTTTTTGTTGTGTTTTGTTTTTCCTGGATGCGTTTTACTTTGCTTTCGACTAACAATGAAGGCTATGACAATGTATTAAGTGCCACTGTAAAGAAAAAAAAAGGAAAAAAAAAGATCCTTCAAATTTCTGCCCAAAAAATGTTTGAGTTTAATATCAGGAGTTTAAAAAAAAGAAAACAGGAAATTTAGGAGTTTGAGAAGTCAAAGATTTGCTGTAAAAAAAACTCAAATTTTTACATTCTTACATTACACTAAAGCAGGAAATCCTACAGTATATCTCAAAATAATTTTTGCTTAAAAAAATAAAACCAAATAAAAACGGGCAAATGTTACCATTTAGTCTCATACATCTCACAGGTTCGTCTTTCAAGAGACGTCGTGAAGCAGAAGGTTAAATCAGGAGGGGATTGGTTAGGATTCAGCCCACTTGCCAGTGATTGGCCAGAAAACAAGAACATATAAAAATCAGTAAGGTGATTAGTCAGATTTGGGACGTTAAAGAATGGAAGTTTTTGCATGTGTATGTATTAATAGTTGCAATTGCAACTTCCCAGGGAGACTGCTTAGTTAAGTGTAAAAAAGAAATCAAAAACAGAAGAAATCTGTAAGAGGGCAAGATTTTTTGATTCCACATCTTCATAAACATATGCATTCCGCAAAGTTTTTAAAGTCTCCGTAAACGATGTGCAGCACAGGTTTATTTGGGGAGCGATGAGACTCTCTTCTTAACGGAGCTGGACGGAGTCTGGTCTGTCCGTCAGCCTTCAGCCGCATCGGGCTCCAGACCGGAACAGCGGCTGTACAGAACATGATGTCGAATACTCTCTCCTGCATGTTCAGCACAGTTCTTGCAGCTGATTCACACATTTTTCCCCTTCAGCACTGATGCGACCAAGAGAGAGTGTGAAACCCGTTTCTCAATAAACGAGGGATATCGAGTTCAAGGCCACAGAGTCTTGGAATGCTAACTGCATATCCAGGCCTTAAAGAAAACATCCATGTAACTTGGGGATCTTCCCCTTAGCCATGTATCTATTAAGATTTTAGCCTAAAGTAGCATGTCTCTGTGTCTAACCCGGCTACAGCTTTACAGAATGGATAACAGTGGCTCTCTGATTGTCATATTCGTTCAAAGCATCATCAGTCATGTTCTATGTGTTAAGAATCACTTAGGTTCAGATTTGATCCAACTGAATCTTTCAGTTTTAATTCAAAACATTGGGATGGACTGCATTTAAAGTCTTAAAAACGTAGAACTACAACTGCTTTTAATCATTTTTACCCAACCGAGAAATCAAAAATAAAGTTACAAGAGTGCTTTACGTGACATACAGGAAGGTCTTTAAGGACCTGTAAGACAAATCTTGGACTGTTTTTACAATATTTGAGTTTTTAAATGTGGGAACTATGACTTTGCACTACATTGTGGAGGATGCTGCAATGCAACACTTCAGTTTACTGGCACAGGACGGTTTCCTGTTGGCTCACTAAGGTAACGAATACTGGCGAGGCCAACAACAAAAGCTCTATAAACATTAATAATAATTTACCTGAGACAGTCTTCTCATACTAATTTTACTCAGTTAATAAGTAACAAGTACATATTTTCCTATTTGGCAATAGAGAGTAATGTGTGTGTATGTGTGTGTGTGTACAATAAATATATTGTACATACAAATACCAATAAAGTCATACCAAATGCCTCACACTTTACACCTACACACCCTCCAGCCCCTTACCTCCTAGAAATGTATCTTTACACTTTGACGTTTCGGAAGACGCCGCTGTGTTCCAACACGCCAACACACACAGTTTCAGTGCCATGTATCGGGAGCAGCCCCAAAATGTGCCATCAGCCCACTCACACAGAATGGCGCTTTATGATATCTATATATGATCTCTATATAGACAACATTGTTCTGGAACAATCTAATCGTGTAGGTTGGATCATCCCGTCTGCGGTTTCAAACATACGTTTTTGTTTTGACTCCAGTTCAGCAATTTGGTCAAATTTAGTAAAAAAAAAAAAAAAAAAAAAGAGAGAGAAATGTAGTAAATGTTTGCATCATTTCAAACTTTCGAGCCAATAAAAATGTCGCTCTCCACAGCGAGATAAAAGATTCCTCGCCCGGTTGTAACAGCTCAATGTTGCCCCTAAGGGTGGCGAAGATAAGAGACATGAAAAAACTTTGTACTGTACTTTCAGCAGATATGCATTTGAAACCGGGTAAGGTCTAGTCAGAGGGAAAATATCACTAGTTTCCATCAAACTGGATTCTGCGAGCTCTCTGATGGAAGTCTCTGGTGCCAGGGCTTAAAGTGCTTTACCTCGCAGGCCTTGAGTCACTAAAGATGAGACTGTCCAGGACATTCTCAAGATTGTTTTTCTCCTCTCTCTCTCTGTATATATATATGATACTGTTAGCAAGTCTGCTGACCAGGCATTGACCTGGACCATCGGCGTAATCCAACGCTTCATTTCTCGGGCTGCCCAATGTGCTTGATCTAAAGAGTATTTATTCACTTCTTTGTTGCTTCTTTTTCAGACTCTCTTCTCTAACATTTGAACTCTCGCGGCTGGGAACCAATTCCTCCGCTCTCGTTTTGATTTCTGTTCCTTGCTTCCTCTCTTAACTACATTTGAGAAAAGGAGGCAATAAAACTCTGCCTTTCACTCACACAGAGATCGAGTCTTTTCTGTAAGGCCACATTGTCTAGGTGGATGTGCTATAAATTGAAGATGTTTTCAAGGCAAAGTCCTCCGTAGTGCGGATAAAGAAAGAGGGGAGAGAGAAAAAAAAAGCAAAGAGTGTGTGTTTCCTTGACTTGCGTCAAACACATCTGTGTTAATCGAGGCGTTGCTATTTCTAGAAATGAATCATTGCTCTGAGATATAAACATGTTACAGTCACTGGGTCCTAATCTTTAGAAAAATTATTTTTTATTTAGCTAAATGAAGCGAAAAGACTTTCGTCAGTGTTTTTAACTCAAGGTTCCTTTGCGACTGTGTTTCTACAGCAGAGAGAACGATGAGCACAGCAAAGAGCTAAACCTGCATCACATCTCATCAGAAGGTCGTCATTGTTTTCTTGTGGTAAAGTTAACAACAGAGAAATGCTTTGACACCGACACACCCTCACACCGGTTAAGTGGAGAGGTGGAGGCTCTGGTCATCGTGGCTCAGGAGGAAGGAGTTTGTCCTCTTTGTGTAGGCAACACCAATGTATGCTTTAGTTGAAAGCATACATTGTAGCCACAGCTAGCTAGCAACACACACACCCCAAGGTAACTATGTGGCATCAATTGAAACATGGTCCATAGGAACCAACCGCCTTCTACGTTACACACAGCTCAGTTTTTAAACTTCACGACTATTGCCGTCTCTTTTGACAGCGGTTAGCGTGGACAGTCAGGCTGCTTAATACATCCCAACCACTGAAAGATATGAAGAGATGATCCTTGGGTTAACTTTGACTGCCAGTGGTCATAATGTTATGCCTGTTAGGTGTAGGGTTTTTCTTTTAGGAAAGAAAACTTTTATTTGTCTTCATTGTGTCGTTAGTCTACATCAGAGTCGCTGTTTAGACAACTGTGATGATAAGCGACTGTGACTGCATGAATCTGTCACTCATCTCTGAGGTAGATGCTTCCTCCTGTAAGACTGCTTATAAAACAATCACGACACACTTATTTTGTTGTTTTTGTGCCATACTAAATATCTAAAACTAAAAAAAGTCAGCCTTTCCGTTCCCCACTTTCTGTTTCAGCCACACCGGCCACTTGCCAACAGGTTACTTTGAGACTATTGATTAGCTACAAAGGATGATGCCGGGAGAGACAGCTGCTGAACTGCAGGTGCATCATAGCAAAATAGAATATCTGGAAAATACAGTCAGCATCTCCATAAAGCTCGTCAGCAGAGGGAAGCAATGATGTGTGCCAAAGACTCCACTGTTTTTGGACTTGATAAAACCCAGAGAACCAACACCAGCAGACAACATAACACCCAAAATCATCACTTACTGAAAAGTTCAAGCAAAGTGGATTTTGTGCCTCTCCACTCTTCCTACATAGGTTTTTTGCTACCACACCTTTTCCTCTTAGAAAAAAAAAAAGCAAAGTCTCCCTCTCCCATCACCACACCCCCACCCCGGATTGGTAGTCAGGGTAACAGCCAGAGTCCGGTCCTCCCTCCGCTGTAAAGACGGGGAGAGTGTTTGTCTATAAGCATGTGGCGATCTGGGACAGCTGTGTCAACTGAGCCTCCTGGGAAACGGAGTCTTTGAAGATGATTTTTATCTGAATTAGGTCTTTGGTCTCAGCCAACATGGAAGTGAGTGAGTCTGAATCTGTATGTGTGGAGAGTAGTGGGGGTGCAGCCATCTTGAAAAGATCCCGTCTACCATAGACGTTCATGTTTTATTGAGGTAGCCTGTGGTGTCTGACCCTGGCTTTGCTTATTTGCCCCCCACCACCATCTTGCCTCGGGCAACAGCAAAACCCAACTACATGCTGGTGTTTGTGCGAGTGTGTGGCAGAGTGTGACTGTGTGTCATCAGGAGTGGCAACTGTGTCCAGGAGGAACAGCAGGGAGAGACGGTGAGCTTGTCTGACCAGTCGTCACTTTCCAAACCCTCATCTACCAAACCTGTCCCCCTTCACACTCACGCCTCGCTCACCTCGTTTTTATTCGCTTCAGCGTTCGGTTATTCTTTGCTCTTCTACACCAGGGTTGCAAAATTTCAGCTTCTCCCCCTACTGTCCGATATCCCAGCAATGTTGTGAAACTAAAGTTGTGATACATAAATGTTCAAACATCGAAGTGTTATGAAAATACCCACATCCAGACAAACGAGACGTTTGTATCAGTCGGTATGAGAGGGACGAAACTAAGGGATCTTTAATAGAGATGCACGATATTATTGGCATGGTATCAGTATCAGCTAATATTAGCTATAAAATTTAATATCGGACATTGGCTATTCCGTAAAAATAACTCACCAATATAAGAAGCGTTTTAATATGACAAACCAGTGACGATGAATTCTGCAGCACATCATCCTAAGAAACTGTTAAGTATTAATGACCAACTGATGGGGTTTGTTTCCCCAAATGTAGGGATGCTATTAGCAGCAGGCTGAACAGGAAGTTTAAAAAAAGGCGTTATAGAATATGGTAAAAAAAAAAAATTGCATAAAGTAATTTACTGTTAAATTATACATGAAATATTAGCATTTATATGATTACTTTTCCCCATAGTTCAGTAAAAACACCTAATGATCAAACCGATACACAAGGGTTTCATAAATGGATGCTAAACTGAAGCAGCTGGAAAGCATGGTTATGAAATGGGGCTACAATATTTTTTCGCAGATATGAATTGTTCACTTAGCACGTCACTGAGGATCCTGCTGATTATTTCAGGACCCCCGCCGGCCCCAGCAGATCTGTTCGATGGCAGTAACACCCAACATTTGTTTTCACTGATTGCTCTCTCCTGCTTCTCTCTCTCCCTTCTTGCCAAACGTGTAAAACTGGATCAGCTTTCTCTGCAGGCGGCGCCGGCACACAGACAAGTACCAAAGTGGCCAAGTGTAAAAAAAAAAAAAACCCAAAAAAACTTCAGGCTTTGTCTTTGTGTCCTCCACCATGGGTCCAGAACCGTCCGTCACCGGCTGGCTCTACCTCTGAAGGGAACGTGCTGCACAGTTTCACCAAATTCATTCACTAGCAAATGAATTTGAACCAGTCGCTAATTTCGGTTAAAATTTTACTGGGGGGGGGGGAACTTTCTCCCTAAACACTACACAGCCCTGACACACAGAGAGGTTGGCAAAAAAGCCTTAGAAAGCATTTCCACCAGATATGCTAAATATGATAAAATAAATAAATAAAACAACCAAAAAAACACTTTACTTTGCTTTTTTTTCCCTGAGTCTGTGCTGGGCTCTGGCTCCAAACTCTGCAGGTTGTTTTGTTTCTTCTTTCCATCCAAATCAGGTGGCTTTGATAAAAACCGGCGTCTGTTGTTGCAAGTAAGCGTATGCTAGCAGGACTATCTGTGTGGGCGATTGTAAGAAGTCCAGGAACTGCAAAATAAAAATGTTGTTGTTTTTTGGCTTACAAAAACAGAAAATTGTTTTTACTTTCTATTTTCTGACACAAGCCACAGAGTAACCTCTTGTGAGTATAACCAGAGAAACATCTCTGCAGAAAAAGCAAACGCAGTAAGTCCAGAGATAATAAATTCCCCTGCTTTTATTCAAACTCCAATCAAATATATTTGGGTTTTTTAAAGATGTCATTCAAAGTTTATTTGAATCACTTCCCTCTGCATGATAAGAAGTAATAGTAAACACAATGCTAAAATCCACCGCTACATTTTAATGATTGACCCACCTTTTACCTCGTTTCACCCCATAAATCTAACACCAACTATTGGGGGGAAAAAACATAATAACCCTCCTTTCTTGCACACAACTCCTACAGAATCATAAACCACACCCAACAGAACCCCTGGCCGACTCAATCGGTCCCGAAGCTTCACCTCGGGGGATCGTACGATTTCCTAATGACATCATTAACATGATAATGACCATTGTTTTATGACGAGCCCTGTTACTCAAAGACTCGTTGTTTTAATGGCGGCTGGCTCATAAATAAACTTTATGAAGTGCTTCATGTGACCACTAAACCGTTGCTGATGATGGAGCGGCGAAGATTGCCAAGAGTGCGTTTGTGTATGTTAATGCATTTGTGGCTAATGAAGGCGTCCTGCACCGACCCAGAGGGACCCAGAAGTTGTTAAAGATGTTCTAATCGAGAGTCGATGCAACTTCGGCAACAGAAAAACTCAACTTGCGTTTGTTCCCACACGCTTTTTATGTTGTCTATAAACAGAATAATTCATTGCCATATGCCCTTTCAGTGTGTTTAATGAGAGGAAAAGTATGACATTGGCAGGTCAAGGTTTAGGTTGGACGTCCCCAACATACGACTGGCAAGCAAGATACCACACAATAAAGGGACAGATCCTGAAGGAAACAAGGGGGTTGAAGTCAACCCACCGTTGTCACACTCACGATCCAGGAGATATTTAGGCTACATTAACGAGACCGCTGCCTAGCAACTGCCATTACTTTCGGATGTTGCTTGGGGAAAAGTTCCATGCCTTCTGAAGATGGTGGTGCAACAACGGTTTTTTGCAGTCACAGCACTTGATGCATTTGAGAAACAGACCTCATTAAATAATCATGGTCCTGTGTGAAAAAGTATTTGCAGCCTTTGTTAAAAAATTTGCTGTTAGTTGACCAAAATTCTTTTGAATGACTGAGGTATAAAACCATGTTTAGAGGGTCCTTCAGTTCTAGAAGATATAAAAACACTTTGAATGCAGACACTTAAGATTTTGTTCTATTCCTAGCGTTTCACGGGTCAGGCGCGTCTGGTTTACATTCAAAGTCTATGTCGAGGGTGCTTCAGATGCGTCAAAATTCCTCTAGCCATTGTTTTCCATTGCCGGCCTATTTGTCAGACCTGTTGGACCCTCTTGACAAACTCTCAAGACGATCCAAACGGTTCAAATCGAGCTAGATGTGTGAAACGCACTGCGACGGGGCCTCGACGCGCCTCCACATAGACTTTGAATGTAAACCTGACGCGCCTGGCTCTTGCAACGTGTTTAGTTGTGAACGCACCATAAAACAGCTAAACTTTTGACACCTAGCATAGCGCCGTCTATGTAGAATGCAAGCAGCAACAATTATTGCCATACTTACATTTACTCTTCTTATGATTAAAAGATGAATGCAGAGATCAAAGCTCATACCTCAGTAGAAAACACTTTATCTTGTTATCTTGGTACAAGATATTTCTGTTATATTTGTTTACGTATTCTACAGACTTCCTCTTGTACAGGTTTGACACATACATTTACCTCCAGAGGTAAAGGCAGGAAATAAAGGTGATCTAGTCATGTGACCATTTACACTAGCTACAGTACAGACCAAAAGTTTGGACGCACCTTTTAATTCATTGAGTTTCCTTTATTTTCATGACTATTGACATTGTAGATTCACACTGAAGGCATCAAAACTATGAATAACATGTGGAAATATGCACTGAACAAAAAAATGTAAAACAACAGAAAATACCCCTTATATTCTAGTTTCTTCAAAGTAGCAACCTTTTGCTGTGATTACTGCTTTGCACACACTCTGCATTTTCTTGATGAGCTTCAAGAGGTCGTCACCTGAAATGGTTTTCACTTCATAGGTCAACCTGCCCTGTCAGGTTAATAAATGTGATTTCTTGCCTTATAAATAGTCATGAAAATAAAGAAAACCCATTGAATTAGAAGGTGTGTCCAAACTTTTGGTCTGTACTGTACATGAAATTTATACTGATTAGAGTAGACAACTATAATTTTATTTGAAAACTTCAGTTAGCTGCCCAAAGCCAAATCAACACTTTTAAGGCATTAAGAAATAAAAGAAAAAAAAAAATGTCTGGCAACAATTGTTGCTTGTGAGATTAAACTGGTTGAGTGCAAAGAAATAGGCATCCAACGGAAAGTTGAAACAACCTACTGCGGACATAAACTCAAAGACACGCCTCACGTTTGCCACAAACGTCTTTATGATCCCCAAGACTTTTAGAAAGGTATTTAGTAGACTAAAGAGTCCACTAAAATGTCCTTAATGATCATAAAACCTCCAATTTAGCCAAATACTGCAGAGAGGGGAGGGCAAAAACTACCCAGCGATATATCAAAGACTCCTCGCACATTACGGCAAACACTCAATGGCAGTTCTTGCAACCAAGGGTGTCACGAACAGTTACAAGGTGCAGAGGGCGATTGGTTTTTCACATAGGGTCGGGTTATTTCATAGCTTTCTTTATTTTCTCCTGGAAGTGGGTGGGTGATTCTTCTCTCTTTGAAAACTCTTCCACTGCAGCTTTAATTTGTCCAAGGTTAGCGCGGTTTGGCTAGGAGGGCAAAGAAAACGCATCGGGATTCAATTTGCCCCACCTTTTACCGGCTTCTTTCCACCGTCGCTTGTTTTCAACTCGACTTCCTTCTGCGGTTGGCGTTTCGCTTTCTGGTGAAAGATTAGCACTTGCACCACTAGCTTTCAGTAGTCTAAAACAACATCCTGCTGGAAACCGTTAGCACATATGAATGCATGCTACCTTGTTGATTATACTTTTGATTGAGCTTCTCGCACAGGCAGAACCAACAAGGATAAAGAGAATAACATTTCTTCAGCCCCTGTGACGAGACTTTGGAGTGAATATATTTTACTTCAATAACATAAGTAGAAATAGAGGGAAAAGCCAGAAAACGGACAGACAATAGAAGATGAAACATTTTCCCACCAACATGCTACATAAACATGACGGAGAGGCAATTATCTCCTCTCTTTTTTGTTCAAAAATGACATGTTTTTCTATCAAAGCGCAATTAGCATTTAAAAGGCTTGTCCAAAACACATTTTGTACATTTTAGCTTTGTGTTGCATTTCCATTCTCTCCATTTTCTTTTCTTTTTTCTTACACCTGTGGTTATATAACCAAATAATTTTCACTTTTGAAATGCTCCTATTCTTCTCTTTTTATGACTCGGCTCCAGCTCCTCGCTCGCTTCGTTTATGAACCCGCTTATACAAATGTTGACTCAACCATTGAGTCATTGTTTCATCAAGTATTTTTAACCCCCTTTTTTCTTTGTGGTCGTCAAGTTTTACTTTATGGTCTGAACCACCTCAGTAGAAGCAGCAGTAAGTGTCCGACTACCACAGAGCAGCACAAAGAAATCAGTCATTCTGCATAATTTGTTAAAATGTCTAAATTCAGAGATGGAAATGTAAACAGGATGCCCGGTGGCCCACCCACACAATGGATACTCTGTCCTCAAAATCCAATATGGCCGCCATCTGTTTTAGATAAAGTGATAGGCAGTTTGTATCTCAATACAAACTGCAGTCACTTTTTGCAAACACTTTATTTTACTGCTTACATGCAGAAATTGGTCTAGTGACCGAGCATAATAAGTAGCATATCCAACTGGTTTCTACCAACCATGTCACATTCAATTTCCCTTAAAATCTCTGTCATCTCCATTGATGTTGTTTTGTCTAAACATGTCCTGCTTCCATACTCCAGGCGTATCATATGAATAAACTGTTTGCCTGAATGCAGTTAGCATAATGAACAGTGAACCTGTTTTCTTCTCCATTGTAACGAGGCTTAAATGTGTGAATGCATTTAGGCTAAGCT
This sequence comes from Xiphophorus couchianus, assembly GCF_001444195.1. NCBI lineage: Eukaryota > Metazoa > Chordata > Actinopteri > Cyprinodontiformes > Poeciliidae > Xiphophorus > Xiphophorus couchianus. The sequence continues at coordinate 4,852,722 of NC_040241.1, read as the reverse complement.
TGTGCATGTTTGCTTGATTTGCTTTCCATGTTAACAACAAACGGGTGAGTAAAGTGACCAGTAGAATGTGCAATATCAATCCAATACCAACTAGATGAGGTGCCAGTGTTGAAAATACGATACTTTTTGTTATTTTTATTATTTATATTAAACTTCTGATTTTCAATAGCCTGGTAAAAACCAGACTCTTGTCCTACGCTGTGCTTTGTACAATCGCTAACGGTTAGCTGTGACAATCCGTATTGCTCAACTTCGACGCTATGAAGCCAACCGGGAATTTTCTGCACTGTAAACAACCACTGCAAAGAGAGAAGTGCCAAGCCAAACAAGGTGCCTGTTAATGTTATTTCAATATTTGGAAGCGTGACCACAACGGAAAGAAACGGCTTCGTTCCCTTCCTCTGCTGCCACTTTTGTAAAACTGAAGGCAGACCATGATTCTAAAACTGCGCAGAAGATCGTTCGCAACTTCTTCTGTTCGCTGATTGGCTCGTTCGAGTTTCTACAAGGGGAGTCCAAGTGAATGGGAGAAAGCCCAGAAAGTGCTGTGAGGGGAGATGAGAATTGAGCGGAATTGCGTAGGAAGCCAATGGTCAGGCCAGAGTTTTAGGTGATTTTGTAGTTTTTCCTTTGAACTTTTTGTGACAGGCCAGAATTTGGACAGAGTTTATATGCATCTACAAAACACATTAATAAAAAAAATTAATTTCAAGAGGCAATCTGAAATTAAAATATTGATCTTACCACGTGCTAGTATCAATCAGATACCGCCTTGGGATCGATGTTACCAATGTTTTGGATCACTTCTACAATCAGTGACTATAATAAAAGTCACCTGTATAGAAACTAGAGTAATTGTAAAAAATTGGTAGCTTTTGACTTTTTCCAAGCCGGGAAAAGAGACTTTACTGAAAGAAAATGATGCAAACCAAGCATTGAGAGAAAACTCTCCAAAGAGTTCTGCTTCATTTAGACTCAAAACACCATCTTCAGAATTAGCTTCATTTATTTGAACGTACATCGACATTATGTTCAATTTATCTTGTGGTATCTTTATCTTGGGCAACTAATTTCCAAACACGGAGCCTGCTCGCCTTAGATGATGTCTGAAGAGACGAAGCTGCAAACAGAAACATTCATACAACTCCTCCTGCAGCAATGTTGGAGTGCATCCCTTTGTGGTGCGTCATCTAAAAGCCAGAGAGTTCTTTTGTGTGCTCGCCTCTGAAAAAACCCAGTGAAACAAGGCTACAGATAAGAAAAAGAAAAAAAAAAGCTAGCGTGTGGAAGAAACAGGAAGAGGTTGATGGCAGGCCAAGCTCTTAAGGCTAACAACCCTCTGCTAGTTATTGCTTTCCTATGGATATCCTCTCCCAGTTTAGACAGTAGCAGGTCCAGTAGGAGCGCCGCCTCTCCCTCTCGGCGCTGTGGGCAGCGGTTGTGTGCCCGAGACTTGTGTTCCTCTCCGTAGGAAGAATGTTTGCAGAAATGAGAGACCTCTTCCGGATGGCCGGGCTCGCGGCCTCGTTCCGAATCGGTGCGATCATGATCCGACTCCTACGGATTCTGCCGCAGAAACACGTGAAAAAAAAACAAAAAACGATCCAACAAAAAAACATCTAATACCGCACTACACCCTACAGGGAGGCGTTCACGTGGTAACGATAATCAGATTAATCGTTCTACCTTTCTTTTCTTCATCCACGGTTTTGCGTTGGAATCTTTCGTAGCCTTGCTTTTGGTGGAAGCATGAAGACAAATGAATGTGTTCAGATACTTCTGGCCACACACACGCCTGTAGTCATAACATATATTTGGCTCAGCTGAACCTCAGTGTTCTGTCACACAGATGAAGGGGATAATACATTGATTTGTCATCGGCGCACATGGAGGAAAAAGAGGAAAGAACTTTAAAGGAAAAAAGTGATTTCTCAGCTGGATATCAATTTTTGCAGCTTTTCTGGTTCTTGTATAATAAATTATCCACAGAGGAAAAACAGAAGATTTTCCCCTATTTAGGGAGTCTATGTTAAATTAAAGGCTTTATTACTACATTATGTGTGTTTTGGACAACAATTACAAGTCTAGTTTTTTTTAAGCAAAGTTCCTGTAGATATACATTTTCCTCTGTAGAATGTGGTAGTTGTGAATAACATGTTTTAATTTTAATTGCCTGGACATACAGAAACTCAGCAATGGGAGCAGAAAGCTGAAGATCTTCACTGTTTCCCTTCATTTTGGGGTTTGTAGTCCCATCACAGCCAGAACTACAAATCAGAGAATGCAAATTCACTAATCCATAGTCAATAAATTAGAATATGCAGGTGAGTCTTGTTTGTCGGCTTGAAACCTTTATGAAAAATACTTTTTACTGAGCCCACATTTCTATTTTTAAACAGTTTGTTTGACGTAACGTTCCAATTTTAAATGTCATGTTTCAATTTGCTGCAAGTGGAAAATTATCATGATTAACAAAAATAAAGGCTTTCAAACATCCATCTGTGTGTAATTAATCTACAGGTTGCGTTTCCTTTTGTGATAAAGTTGCTGAAATAAAAGCACTTTTTAATAATATTAGTGAATATAATTTTAAAACTTGTAAGGCCTATAATTAAGACACGTTTTTAAATTTGATCACAACCTCACAGAAAACTCTGCATCGGCAAAACAACTATTGCTGTTTGCTTGAGAGACTATTAAAAAAATAACTTGTAACTGTGTTTTTTGTTTTAAATAAATAAATACATATTGGTAACTGTTTTCTAAACTAAAGTTACATTTTGGGGACTTTCAGATAAACTAGATAGCATATTTAATTAACATCTTAGTTGCTAGCTACTATTTTACCATTTTTGCATTTTGGATTATATAAGCCAATAATGCTAGATTCAAATAACTCCCTATTAAGATTATTCTTGTTGGAACCATATATTGCATTGTTTGCATCGTTACTATAGCTTTAGACTCAACATTGGTGAACTGTAGACTCACCTATGATGGCAGTTAGCTTTGATCGCCTTGTAACAAGGCTAAATATTCTGCTAAGTTAGCCTTGTTATTACCGAGCTAATAATGTAAAAAAATAAATAAATACTATGTAGAGTTTTAAAAGATGAATTATAGTGTCTGGCAGCTCAACACTAGTGAGCTATAGACTCAATAGTGTTGTGAGTTAGCCTTGTTAACTTTAATTGTTAGCAATAACAAGGCTAACTTTGCTACTAAGATCGCCTTGTAATTGTTTAAGCTATTCATGCAATACCGGGTGGCAAAAAAGTGTAGTTTTAAAAAAATATAGTATAGTGATGTCTGGTATATTTTAGGAAAAATCTCAGATGAGAGCAAACAATATTATAATATAGAAATATTAAAAGGAGACCAAAATCTGGAACAAACATCCATAAAACTGGAGAATCAGTCGAAACACGGATCTCCTTGAAATCAAGGCTAAAAACCCATGTTTAGAGTTACCTTCTATTAATAATAATATATTTGATGATTATTCTTGATCATTTTGATGATGTCCTTTGACAATTTACAATACTGCTCATTTAATAATTGGTTAATGTATTATGCTTTTATCATGTAAAGAGCTTTGACCTGCTTTGATGCTAAAATATACTAAGCAAATAAACTTGACAAGAAACATTGTTGGTTTCATATTTTTGGTTTTTGTTCTTGCAATCTAATAAAAAGCAACATTATTGATCCAACACATTTAAAACACCTCACTTCCTGTTCATGTATAATTAGAAGGACCTACGCATTTTACTTTAAGACACCACACTTTTCCAGGATATATAGTGTCGCTAACGTTCTGATCTCAAGACAGGTCTAGCATTGTTACCTCTGAACCAGAAAGCCCTGGCCCCTGGGGGTCTTCCTGTGTGGAGTTTGCATGCTCCCTCTGTTCATTAGCAGGTTGTCTGGAGATTCCAAATTGCCCTTGGGTGAGGGTGTGTGTGTGTGCGTGTGTGTGCATGGATGGTTGACTTGCTCGTCTCTGTAAGGGTCCTCAGCTGGGCTGGCACCATTTCCTATTGACTGCTGGCCTAAGCATCAAGCTATCGCGGTTCTGCACAGGATTAACTGGGACTGAAATGTCCTTCCCCCTCCCTACACTGACGCAGCATGAATTACTTAATATGAGTAGATTGGATATTCAAAACATTTTTGATTTAGTGTGAACATAACTTTGAAACTGAACCCCATAAACGGCTCGGCTGACTTTGCTAGCCTGTACAGAGATCTTAGGTACAGATGATACATGAAAAAACATGACTACCATCGGTTCTCCTGGATCATAGCTGACAATGCTGAACAGAAACAGAAGCATGAAGGCCCTCTACACCCTTTCTTTCTGCTGAGCTACAGCTGGTTCATCACAACGGAGTTTGCCATGAATGCTAGGCTAGTTAGCATGGACACAGATGATGGCGGATAAACAGTTTTCCTGTAACCCAGAGGAGGTCTCACAGATTGCATGTCTCATAATGTACCGTTATGTCACAGTGACAGATTTAGCAAATATGTAAAAAACAAAGCGTGAAATGAAAAAATTAACTTTGTTATTAGCGCATTAGCATATTAGCAAAAGTGTGCCTACCACTGGGCGTCAATGACTAAAATCTGCACATAAATCAACATATTAGCTGTACAAAATGAAGATCAAAAGATATTAATGGTTTTCATTTAAAAACAAACATCTAGTCTGACATCTTCCTACAACGAAGGTCACTAATGATTGAAACTCTTCATTTCCATGTCTTCTGATGAGAAAGGTAGACCGAACGCGTCATCGCCAAAGTGTAAGACTAAAACCTTGTGTTATTTGTAAGAAAAAGCAAGACTGAGATATGACTGCCACGTCTACGCAAACTAAATGAATTCTTCAACGCTACACAACACGGTTATTCACACCAAGGGTTGGGAGTTGAGCATCCACCTTCGTTTGCCTTAAAAAAAATCTTCTTTCCATATCTTTTACATAAGATGCATTCCACTCTGCTCCACTCTGCTTTGACCCTGGAGTGTTTTTCTCTCCTCCTGCCGCCACTCGAGTTTAGAGAGCAGCCTCGGTCCCACCCTCAGCGCTCTCGCTGGCACCCTGCCTCTCTCGCTCGCTCTGCCGGTCCCTCTCTGGGGTCTCTTGCTCTCCAGGCTGTGAAATCTGCATGGAGGACGGCTAGGGATGTAGTGGTGGAGGTGTGGGGTGTTGGGAGATGAAAGGGAAGCTGCTCTCTTGACTCGATTAAGTATTTACATCATCCCAGGCCATCTGGACAGAAGGAGAGCCGCCTCAAGAACAAAGAGGCAGGGAGAAGAAAATAAATTTATGGAGTGAATCAAAAAAATATATTTTGTGGAAGCGAAGGGGAGACGAGCTGAAGAGGAAAAGAAGCGTTTGGTTCCACTTCTGCTTCAGTTTGGGGGCGGATGGGCTGTGCACCCCAAGGAGGGGTAATCGTCAACACATTGGTTCTGGTGGAGTGACTGCAACACGTGAAGCAAACTGCTGAAAGAGGCATCAAAGTGGGAAGCAAGCTTGTAGTCGACGTTCTGGTGAGCATGCCCAAAAGCAGAAACAAAAACACGTATTCGACCAAAGAATCAAGCGTTTTACTCGGCTTCCCTGTACCATCCAGTACGATCAAAGTACAACAAGCCGCACACAAGACTACGTGTCTTCTCGGAGGGGATGACTTCAAAGTGTGAGCTAGCCTTTTGGAAGGCAAGTGCTGCAGATGGAATGAGCGTTCTCTGAACCAGAGGAAGCAGAGTGATCTTGGATTGGGCTCATCGAATTCCACAACTTCTGAAAATGAAAACGGCTTTTCGAGCAGTTCGGGAAACGCTGCGGTACAAGACGTTTGCGCAAGTGCCTGGGAACAGAACTTTGCACAGTCACAGCGTGGATGAGGCTGACTTGTATGCGCAGACTCGCTCACTTCTTTGTGTCCTGAATTGCCTCAAACTTCTCCTGGTCCTGGTGCAGCCGAGGTGATACACCATCTGGCTACTGGTGGTTGATGCAGATTCCATAAGAAGAACTTGTTTGAACGCCACATGTAGGTGGATTTAAACTTTTTTACTTCTTCATAGAGAAAATGATGACGGGGCAAAGTGATCAATATGGATATGTTTTAAATAATACTGCATTAGTCGAGTATGAAAGAGCCAAACTGAAAGGTTCATAAGTCTCTGTGGCAGAATATATCCAACGGTCTCCAATAGTAAACCTGTTACTACGTTACGACATCAAGCTGGTATTTTTCAGGCCAGTAAATCATGAAGAAAAATCTATTTCTGCAGCCCGTTCTCAGAAAGTCTGGCAGGAACAAAAGAAAACTCTTGGCAAAGAAAATATATCTGAACGCGCTCGTATATTCAGATATATTTGAATTTTTATATTAAGTCATATTTTATTTCCCAATATAGTCAGACAAACCACCTCCAAATTGTATTTCATCCATCCACACAATGTTCACCAAGATCAGACGCCATACAAACCTTCACTAAAGCAGAAATGTTTCTTTATACGAAAATCTTCAAAGATCCAAACATTCAAATATATATGTTTATATATTTATACTAAACAAAAAAAAAAGTCTTTGTTGACATGTTTTTCACATTTAGCTTTTAAGCATGATCTCTTGTCGTTTGCGCGCTCTGCTTTGAGATCTCGTCGCATCACTGTTTGTCTGCTATTATGCCCCAGTTATGTCAGGAATCATCAAAGCCATGACTCTCCGGATCACATAATGTATTATCTCCCTGATTACTGCTTGTTAAAGGCAGCTTTGAACAGCCGTTGTTCTCGGCCACAGGAAGAGGGGGCGGGGGAGAAGAAAGAAAGGAGCAGAGTAAAAAGGGTGAGGTAATAAACAAAGAAACGGGAGGAGGAGGAGGAGAAGGTGTGATGGGTCCGTCTGAGGCGCGATGCCCCCTACTGCTCATCTTAAAGAAGCCCTGCAGACGGCCCTCCTTGCCTCTGCCCACTTCCTTTTTATTTTCTCTCTAATTTAGTGGATGTCCCGCAGCAGCGAGCGCCTCACCTCACACACACCAATACAGAAAAAATAAACCCTGACCTCACTGGGGGTGAGCACTTATTTATGCTTTGCTAGTTTAGATTTTTTTTTTTTCCCCAATCCGTTTTTCTTAGATTCATTTGTATCTAAGAAAATCCCGCAAACTACACATTTCTACTCGACTTGCTTAAATTTATCCTGTGGTTGTTTCGCATTCAGCTTCTATGGACTTCAAATCTGGGACAAACACACAGAAAACTGCAAAACTGCCGGAACACTGAACTGAGATCCTTTAAATCGAGACTAAAGACCCACCTGCTTTAATGTGCTTTTGAACCATAATAATTAGATCACTGACCAATATGCATATTGATGCATATTTCCGATTTTAACGCGACAAAACACATCATCAGGTTTTCACAGCTGCTGATTATTCAGCTCTGGAAAAAGAGTCGGAGCCCGCTGCACTGAACCTCACTGAAAACCTCCTGGTTGTTCCACCAAATGTTGATTTAACTCTTCCTGAGTTAAAACATTGGTATTGTCGTTACTAAATGAATATGAACTTTTTTCTTTGCATTATGTGTCACGACATGTCAGTAGTTCATAGAATAAAACAATGTTCATTTTACTCATATACCTATAAAGAGTAAAATCTAAGAAACTGATCACTCTAACTGTTCTCTTAATTTTTCCCAGAGCTCTATGATGATTTTATGTTTTCAAAATGGAAAGCACTTTGAACTGCCTTGTTACTGAAATGTGCTGCGCAAATAAATTTGATTAATTGATTGATTTATACAACTTATTGCTTTTGATGTGTTCTGCAACGCTTTATTGTTCTTGTTCAATAAAGGTGAAATGAATTTATACAAGGGTGCTGTGGCGGCGCAGGGGCAAAGCACGACCCACATATCGAGGCCTTAGTCCTCGTGGCGGTGGTCGCAGGTTCGATTCCCGGCCTGGCGACATTTGCCGCATGTCTTCCCCCCTCTCTCGTTACCCTGTTTCCCGTTGAACTACTTTCAAATGAAGGCCAATAGAGCCAACAAAAACTAAAAATTAATTTATACAAATAAACTATAAGCTATATTTCAGGAAGTACAGAATCTCAGCAAAAAAAAATCAAAAATCAAAAGCATAACATTAAACATACATAAAAGGAACAAATGAATGCATGGAACTCCTCCCTTTGTTTCGTGCGGCTCAAAGACAAAAAAAAAAAACTGAAAAGAAAAAGGAGTGTGTCTGACAGTTTGGAGAACGTGGTGCTCATCCTGTCAGCACTTCCTTTCGTGGACGGGTAATTTCGGTAGATCTGCCTCACGTAGAACCGGCAGCTTGTCAGTCGATCTCCTTATCCATAATGGAAGAGTGGAGCCCCCCAGAGCGATGGCTACCAGCCCCCCTTCACCTCTTCAAAAGACGCATGGAGACGGCATTAATAATAAATGCTACCCCCTCTGTCCTATCGCCTGTTTATGCGAGTGTGTGATTACAGAGGGAGTAACTGGATATCAAGCAGGCATCCTGGGTCAAATGGCTTCTTCAAAAGCTTGGGTGTTATATGAGCCGATTGGTGTTTTAATAATCACGATTAACCACGCACCAGTTCATTGTTCACAAAGTTAAAATGTGGCATCCAAAAAGCATACAGTACACCACCAAATAATAATAAAAAAATGATAATAATTAATGGAGACACCACCGCTCCAAGGCAAAGGAACTCTTAAAAAAGTAGATTCGACTCATGAGACAGAACTCCAGCGTTTAAATCTTCACACGTCGTGTGAAAATAAACATTTGTGGTGAGGATTTAAAGAGGAAAAACTGATTTAGAAGTACATCTGCTTCCTCAGTACGAGGATCAAAAAGGTTTACTCTGTGTTTCACAGCTCCTTCTGGAGCAGCAGCGTTCGGTAGAGCCTCACCCACAAGCGTATTCTCATTCATTTAACGTGAAAGCTTCATCAGGAGGGAGCTTTGAATTAAAGGCAAGAGTCAAGTCTGGTGACCTAAGACGATGTTATCAAGCAAGACAGATTCAGTTTTAATTTTCCCCTTACCGACACGCGGCGTAGAAACACACGGCGGTTCTGATTCTCGTCAGAACCGAACGGAAAGAGGCTGAATCATCGAGACGTTAACATATGAAAAGAGGAGCAGGAACGAGTTGTCAGGCTTTATTCGGTCACACCAAGTTGGCGCCAAGTCAGCAAAAACAAAATAAAGGGGGTTTGGGACTGATTTTACATATTCTGCTTAAAAGTCTATATTAGAGCTCAACAGTATTCGTACTGCTGGGAGATTTAGATTTTTAATGATCATTACCCCACCAAGAAGTACATCTAGAAGATGTACTTATTTACCAACATTTTATTATAAAATGACAATTACTCATACCATTATAATAACGTACAGTACAGACCAAAAGTTTGGACGCACCTTTTAATTCAATGAGTTTCCTTTATTTTCATGACTATTGACATTGTAGATTCACACTGAAGGCATCAAAACTATGAATAACACATGTGGAAATATGCACTAAACAAAAAAGTGTAAAACAACTGAAAATACCCCTTATATTCTAGTTTCTTCAAAGTAGCAACCTTTTGCTGTGATTACTGCTTTGCACACACTCTGCATTTTCTTGATGAGCTTCAAGAGGTCGTCACCTGAAATGGTTTTCACTTCATAGGTCAACCTGTCCTGTCAGGTTAATAAGTGGGATTTATTGCCTTATAAATAGTCATGAAAATAAAGAAAACCCATTGAATTAGACAGGTGTGTCCAAACTTTTGGTCTGTACTGTACTTATTTACTAACATTTTATTATAAAATGACAATTACTCATACCATTATAATAACGTATAAAAATGGAAAACAATTTAAGATAGATAGCTAGACAGCTAGGTAGCTTGATAGACAGCTGACTAGATAGAAGGTTGGATAGAAAGCAAGTTAGCTAGCTAGAAAGCTAGCTAAATAGCTAAATAGCTAGAGGGTTAGATAGTTAGCTAGGTCACTAGATACTTTTTTTGTAATTTAAAAAACTTTGCTGTAGAATATGCATTGTAAACCAATATTTGACCAAACCCATTTACAGTAAGGAGCTACCCAGAGTATCAAGCTCCTATGACCCGCTGCTGCCTCAGCATTATATAGAGCAGAGTGCGACACTCAGAGATTCACATAGCAAAGAAGTAGCAGAAGAACCACTGAAGACATGACGACTCGTCGACGACTCCCCAACCTCAAGTGATTCATTTTGTACCCACTAGCTGAAGTCTAGAAAGTCTGAAGATATAATTCCTGACTTCACTTCACTGTCCCCCTAAAGAATTGATTGGAACATTTTGCAGCAGGATTCTAAGTGTCTTAGATATGCAGATATTCTGCATATTTAAGCAGAATGTATCTGAGGTGCTGTGGCGGCGCACTGGTAAAGCACAACCCGCATACAGAGGCTTTAGTTCTCGACTCGGCCGTCACAGGTTCGATTCCCGGCCTGATGACCTTTGCTGCAGGTCTTCCCCGTCTCTCATTACCTACTTTCCTGTCTGACCACTCAAACAAAGGCCGCTAGCGCCAATAAAACCTTTAGAAAAAAAACTGAAAACATCCACAAGAACGCTAAGGTCAAACAACCGGTTGCTCTCACATGCCTTCTCTACAGACACATTTTAAAGCTGCTCATCAACTTTAAGGTGCTTCTAAAGACCCACCTACTCTTTGGCTTTCAGGCTAAACAGAGCTCGACATGTTAACTATTTCTATTTTTTACATTATTGTTATTTCCTTATCAAACTATTTTGTTTTTGTCGTGTCCGTTTTATGTTTTTCCATTTTCACTAGTATTTATGATGTGCTCTCTGTGCAGCACTACGGTGAAGCTTGTTTGTTGTAAAGTGTTATATAAACAGCGTTGACATTGACATAAAGTGGATCTACTTCATAAAGAGGACTGAAACTAAAACCAGCTGGACCTTCTCCTCCATAAGCCCACATGTGTGCTAACAGCTAGCAGCTGCTAACAGGGTTGTGTAATGCTTTGCTTCAGTGAAGGTCTGAATAGTTCCCAGGTGTCCTTATTTGACCATTTTTCTGTTGGATTTCAAAGTGTCACTGTCACCGAGTCACTTATCCAGAGAAATACTAGAACAAAACGTTTTCTCAAGGACAGCTCAGCTGAAACCTTCAATCGTGTTTAAGCTTTAATTTTTCACAACTGCATTTCATTTCCACAAAAGAATGACACTAAAAGTGCCACTATTGTACTTTTAGATCAATTTTTCTTGTCATAAGATTGTATCAACGTCCCAATGAGGAAAATTTATTTTTTACATCTATGTTCTTATTTTAAAACTTAAAAATCTAAATAAAACTGTGCTTCTTTAAAGTTGAAAAATTTTCGCATGTGACACTTCAAAAAAAAAAACCAGCCGATTTTAAAAACGATACATTTTTCAGTAAATCGCTGAACCAATCACGACTAGTTCATATTCAGATCTTGATGCACAATATGCACAACTCGAATCAATTATGTTTACCGCTTACACCAATACCTTAACAGAATGACTAAATATAACTTTATTCATAACTGAAATGTTACAGACGCGTGTAATTAATAAGTTTGCATAGCATACAATTGAAATACTCATTTGGTTGGGAGTGACATCTTTGGTATTTAGGAAAATGCATCTTGAAAAATGTGTACATAAGACAAGTTGCTAAATTTCAAAGTGCAGTGAACACCGAACGATTTCTATATATGAATACTAAGTGGAAGTGAAGAAATGTGTCTTCTCTCTGCTTTTCAAGCTGAATTCATTCTTGTTTATGTCTAAATACAGTGTTACTTTATAAAATATGAATTTGATGACTCAGACAATGTCTTGTTCTTACTTTCTGTTTACTATTGTGAATAAAATACATATATTTGTTCCTTTTATACCTAAAAAAAGAAAGGGTATTTTATACATTATTTCTTTGACGTAGCTCGAAATAAAAATAATTTTTTTTTTAGTACTGGTTGTTCTTGGGTAAAAGATGACGACAATTCAGATTGAGTTCCATCTTTAGCATGCTTTCATGTCTCAATGCGCCCTTTCACCAAGGTTACACCACCACTGTTTAAAATAGCTGCTTTATGAACACATGAGCGCTCCTCCTGTTGCCTTCCAGGCAACGCAGCTCTATGTTCAGAACAGAAGCAGTCAACAGGAAATGTTTTGTATAGGTTTTCCTTTCCTTTTGTCAAGTTGGATCCCTGTTGAATTCATCATCATGCGCTCATTTGGTGAATTCCCCAAAACCCTTCCTCCCCTCCGAGTTGGTGACTTTCCCCTCTGTAGGAACCTGACGCGTTGATCTCACGCTACCCGACAGTTGAAGACGGCAGAGTCATTCATCTCCCTTTTTTGATCCTACGGCTCAGGGACTTCAAAGCCCAAAGGCCAGCTGACTGCGGCCGACCGCTCGCCGCGCAAAAAAACTCACAGCTACACGGGAAGCGAAAAAAAACAACAAAAAAACACCCTGGATGATCTACAGTAGCTATGTGAAAAGAAACACAAACAAACAGCAATTTAATGATATTTTACGCGCTTTGGACAAAGAAACCAACGGGGCAGATGGCCCACTCTCGTTCCTGCCAATTAAGATTCGGACAAAACTCCGCCGTTTGTTTCTTTTACTTGCACAAGCGAGCTGTCCGAGTTTTAAAGTCGCATTATTCATACGCTGCGACAATTAAAACATCAACACGGAGAGGAGGGGGAAAAAAATATGTACATTATTCATAACTGTCCTCCAGGGAGACTGGCTCGCAGAGCTAATGAGAGGAGGAAGCTTTGAAGTCATGGAGTCGTCAGTGAGGTGAACGGCATGAATTAAGCCCCGCCGTCAGACATTTTGCTGTGTGTGGAAGCCTTTTAGACAGTCCACCCAAACCAGCGTGGTGAACCTCAAACTTTGCTGTTTAACCGGCTTTACTCAGAGATTCAAATGCTATGAAAGCTGCAGAAACAGAAAACATGTAGATATCTGTTGAAACTGTCACTATGTTGTGACACTGGATAGACAATCTGAGAAAAATCGAGCTCCTCTGCCTTCCCCCAGTGGTCACTAGACACAACCAATCAGAGTCAGGAGGCGGGTCTTGGCGCTGTCAATCATACGCTTCATCCATCACTTGCTCTCTGCTACAATACAGCCATTAGCCCATTTGGCACCACATTCATGTGGTTGACTGACAGCGCCAAGGCACTCCTCTTGACTCTGATTGGTTGTTTGTGACAGTGAGTGGTAGAGAGCCTTTGAATGCTAAGGCTGCTGACATCCGGGGCGAAGTTAGCATTGGTGGACAACGGACAAACTGATTTTCCTGTAATGGTAGAATTGTTTCTCTACCATTAGAACATATAATAACACACTCATAAGGTTGACTGACAGTGCTAAGCTCCTCCTCCTGGATTGGTTGTTTTTGACCGTGAGCGATGCAGAGCCCTTGATGAATGCTAAGGCCAGTTAGCATAGCCATGGATAAACAGTTTTTCTGTAACAATGAGTTGTTCCTCCGCCATTAGGACATATAGTAATGCATTCATGAGACTGACGGACAGAGCTAAGCTCCTCCTCCTGGCTCTGATTGGTTGCTCTGGAGCGGTGCATTTCATTGGGCAGCAATAGGGAGGAGGTGGAGGAGCTTGAATTTTTCACAGATTGTTTGTCTCATATTATACTGTCAAAACATGTTACAACAGTAAAGAAATATGTAATAATTTCTTTTTTTTAATAAAAGTTACGCACTGCAGCTTTAAATCTCTTCCACTCTGTTTTCTTTCACTATTATTTCTTTAAGAAAAAAACCCGGAGGCTTCTTCTTGGTGTCGAAGAAATCCCAAGAACTCGTGGAGAGCAGCCGCAGAATGAAACGGACATTAATACTCCATGAGGATATGTGTACGAAGACAAGATATACTTGTTGTCAAGTGGAGCAGAATGAATGAAATATGCTATCTGCCGCTCTACAGCGAGGAGAGGTGAGAAGTGTGCTGGCGAGGAACAGCTTGGCTAAACAGAGGAAGCTCCGCCAGCAAGACCTGACCCCCTTTCCTGTCGCTGCCGGTGTCTACCCTGCTGCCCTGTGCCACGCTGATACTGTATCTGTCCAAACAGATGTCCGCTCCAGCCTGTTAGCATTCCCCTTTTCCTGCTCCCCTACGATAGCGTTAGCCGCCTGCTGATGTTTTGCCCGTCATGGTGCTCTGTCGCGCCCTTGTCTCCTTAAAGCAGGCGACGGGGCAGAGATAACAATGACCCCGGCTGTATAAGGGAAGCTGTACGCTCATGCAAACAAAAAAACAAGGTCTCCGTGAGGTGACACATGGCAGGGATGACCAGTGAGGGCGAAGGCGGTGAATGAGTTTGGCCTACCTCCACAACGAACTCTCCAACACCTTGGTTGAGTCGGCATGGTAATACTTGGTCAGGATCAGGATGACCTGCAGGAAAACAAGGAGAGGAAAAAGATTTAGAAGAAGTCGACAAAGAGCAGTAGGGAGTCAAAGACACTGATTTAAGAGGTAAACTCTAAATTTAAAGGATACTTTCAGTCATTAAAAGCACCACTAATTTCCTTTGAGGTAATAAGATAATTACTAGGGATGAACCCATCCACTCTTTTATATAAAGTAGGGTGTCGGCCAATACCGATCTGATACACAAAAACAGTGCTGAATTGACTTTTTTTTTTAAACACAGGCACAAATGTACTGAATTACATATTTATTTGATACCTCTGCACCAAGACAGCACATTTAAATATACTAACAGCATCCCAAGCTTGGTCAAAAATATGAAAAATAACTTTAATTTGTTCCGTCTGTGCAATTAGGACATGTCAACCAATGTAAAATAAATAATAACAAAAGTGACTAAAACAACAGGTTGACTACCTTGGTCAAACATGGAAAAATAGACTTCAACAAACCTTCTTTCAAATGGTTCAAAAAGTACAATTAGGATGTAAAATGAACAAAGCATAACGTCGCTCGAAGCACAAAGTTTAGAAATAGACTGAATGGTTCCGACACATTGTCGCCGATATCGAGTCTAAAATTATTATTTTTTTATGTTATTATGGCTGCACTCCTAATATTTACAGTATAATCCAACAACCTAAAATACGCTTTTCATTTCACCAAGGTATACTGGTATGATCCACCGACCGAGGCTACAAAGGATGAGACAAAGCTCTTTCTTTTTCTTAGAGCTTCTGTTCTTGACAGCAAAGGTCTGCTGGGGTTTGCGATGCAACGGCCAGACGGTCAACCAGTCAGGCAACGCGGCGTTGCTCAGAAGTGTGATTGACGGGCTGCTGGGGCGTTCTAGGTAGAGGAGCAGACAGAGATCCCCGGACTAGCCCCCAGGCTGAGCAGAGGTGACTGGCTAGAGGGGGTTCTCCCCCCAATGCAGGCTGTTTTAGCAAACTCAGATACTCCTGATACATCTTAATGTAAGCAGCAAACTCACCATAGCCACACTGAACCGTCTACAGGCAGCGTGACTTATGATTTGTAATGTGTGACTACTTCGGTTGATGAAAGTATCAGATTCAGGATTTGTGTGGGGGAGAGGGGAAATGAGGAAAGAAAATATGGCAGGAAGTAAACTTATGCTTGAAATCCTTTTGAGAAATGATAATATGTGGTGTTTCTCAAACGACTATCAAAGTTACGGCTCCAGGCTGAAATATTTTCTAGGGAATGTTTTGATTCTTGTCGGGTAATTTGCATGAAGTACAGCTAAGAGCTCCAGCGTTGCCTCCAACATAAGCAAAGTCTCACCGCCTCTAGCATTCAGTCTGCTGCAAATATTTTAAATCAAAACAATAGTAGGTTTTTCAGTGTTACAGCAGATAAAAAGGGAAACTCTCGATGGTCATAAGAATATATCCGTTTTACACTCGCTGCTTATTTTCTGTTCTAATGAAGACATCCTCCATTTCTTTATTGTTTTTTTCTTTGAAATGTAGCATGAATTAGCAGGTAGGGTCCCTTCATTGAAGAAAACATTTTAAACAATATGTATGATCAAATTACACACGTTTCGAAATATAAAATAGAAATTAAATAGATTTATCTAATTACCTTAAAATGCTAGCAATCTGCTACTCCAGAGCTTTTCTTTAAAAAATAAATTAGAATATTTTTTCTACCTTCCTCTTAGCAAGTTAAACTTTTATTTTAATTGTATTTTAATGTATTGATTTAAGGACTAATATTTGAGATGGAAAGCCTCTCTTCAATAAATTCTCAATCTGGTTCCATGGGACAGAACAAAAATGCTCTGCATCCCCATCGCATTTCCTTTTCATTTTATTAATTTTATTTATTTAATTGACCCTTTAAATGCAGGTTTTAACATTTGAAGTTTCATGGGAGGCTTTTAGCATGTCATATTGAAATTAGAAAATCTTTTGGTATATTATTCAGAATTCCTTTTACTGTTACTGTGAAAGAAAGCGCGGCAAAACTTAAAATTGTTATTCACGCTTGGAAGTGATCAACTTATTACTATTTAAAGTTCATGAACGATATACAAGTAGAAAACAAAACATCAAATTTTGAAGGGGTTTCAAGACCAAGGAATGAAAAAAAACGAATGAATGAATAAGTAAAAATGTTATATTCACGGCAGTATATTTATAAAAAAAATAAAATTAAAATAAAAATCGCATTTAGAATCGACGTCGACGGCACAGAAAATGCAGATTGTTGAGGCAAATAAAAATGTAAACTCAGCATTAAAACATAAAAATAAAAATAAACAAAACACACAAAAAAGGTCAATCGACCTCGGAGCGGGAGGGTTAAATGTTGATTGGTTCCCAGCCTTATGCGACCCGACTGGTGACTGAGAAGTGGCTGTCCACCTCTGCACAGCTGCCCTCCTGCTAATGAGACGCTGGTGCCGCGCCTGACGCTCGCCATGCAGGCTGAAAGTCCCCTGACGGGAGGATTAGATCTGCCATGTACACCATTAGTGGCCAAGCCTTCTGAGCAACTCTTCACTTCCTTCATCCAGAAAAATACACTAAATCTTACCAAGTACTTTTGCTCTAGTTTCAAGTATTACACATGGAATAAAACAAAAGTTGCTTTTCAGTAAGATGTAACAGCTTGTTTTAACATTAATACCTTAATATTGACATAAAAAGTACAAGTTCCACTGGCAGATTGTTTCACTTTTAACAAGATATTTTTCTCATGTTAGAAGTTAAATAATCTGCCGGTGGCAACAGTACCGTTTCATTTTATTAGAGCGAAAGGTGAGTCATGACTTTCGATATTTTTTTGTTCAAAAACGCGGATCGTTTCCCTCCTCTCCACAGTTGAGCAGTGTCACGTGTCGAGACGCCAAACCAAAACACTTCAACTTCAGGTTCGACGGATTCCATGGCACTGTGCCTTTCAGTCTACAACGTAAAAACCAGTCTTGTTCCACTCCAAAAACATTTCTACCGCTCTCCGTTTAGCCACAAATCGGCGATGAAGAGAAGTAACATTTGGTTTTACATGAAGAATAAAGTCACACTGGGAGGAAAAAACAAACAAACAGATGGGTATCACATAAGCCAGATTCCTGTATCGCTCTATTGTACAGAACACTCTGCATTAAGGGTACAACTTGGCAGCTGCCGGCTGCAGCTCATTGGCCTAAAGGGCAAATTTGGCACAGGGTGAGGAACCCCTTCTCTTCTTCTCTGCCAGCCCGTCATTTGTTATTCAATACAAACAAATCACAGTGGCATACTTTGAGTGAACAAGCATCGGAAAACATGTCACGCCAAAGCGATCAAAGTCTGGGAGCTCATTACTCTTGGTGAGCAGTGACAAGAGGAAGAAGAACAAAAAAATAATAAAAAGTCCCTTTGCGCTCTCCTCATTTAGATAATAAATTGCTAGGAAGTTTGCTATGAACTCCCTGACCGAGTCGCGGAGGAAGTTCTCCGCCGGAGCCGACTCTGTGACCGCATTGTTGGCCACTGCGG
Source organism: Xiphophorus couchianus (assembly GCF_001444195.1). Classification (NCBI taxonomy): domain Eukaryota; kingdom Metazoa; phylum Chordata; class Actinopteri; order Cyprinodontiformes; family Poeciliidae; genus Xiphophorus; species Xiphophorus couchianus. Next base: position 4,834,635 of record NC_040241.1, on the reverse strand, counting down.
GTTTCTTGTTTGTAAGCATGAAGACGGTGACCCTAATGGGCTTTATTGGAAGGGAGGGAGGAAAAAGTCAACAGGACGGTCAGGACCCCTGGACGACTCCGAGACAGACACAATAGAGGCTTTTGACAAGCGAGCCCAGAGCCAGGCTGACTATGAACTCCGCTTTGACTGTTACCATTTGTGTCCAACGCATTCCTATCAACCGGGCATCAGTCATTCGGCTAATAAAAAAGGCACAAAGTGTCCGAGGAACAGAACGCTCGGGGAAAATAACGACACGGACTCCAGCTGTCCGACTGTAAAAAGGGGAGGCGGGGGCGGCTTCACATTCTCCAGAAGGAGACCTCACGCATAAACATTTAATGACAGGCCACAAAACAGCAGGGCTAAAACATGCTCCTCTAATACATATACGATTTAAAGCTGCAGCCTGTAGCTTCTACAAAAATGTGTTTCTCCCCCCCCCCTATTTGTTAAAACTGTCACTGTCAAAACAGAGTAATATGAGACAAATCTGTATAAATATTCAAGCTCCTCCACCACCTCCCTGAGCTGCTATTGCGGTCTGAGGAAAAGGACCGCCCTCGGTTAGAAACAACCAATCAGATTCAGGAGGAGGGTCTTATTTCTGTCAATCATCCTCCTGTATGCTGCACAATGTGCTAATGGTGGAAAAACAACTTGCTGTTACAGGAAAACTGTTTATCCACCTTTATCAGTGGCTATGCTAACTAGCCTTAGCATTGGTGGCAGGCTATGTTGTGGTGAACCAGCTGTAGCGTAGCACAGAGCATGGAAGAGGGGACATGTAGGAGAGTGATTGACAGCACTAAGACCCTCCTTCTGGCTCTGATTGGTTGTTTCAGACTGATGTATCTGGTGTATTTCTGCAGTACTGGGAGCACTGGGAGAAGGAAGAGGAGCTTGACTTGTTTCCACAGGTATTTGAACACTCACAACATAATTTTATGCAAGCATAATTTGATGCTTGCTCCGGAGCGTAGAGTGCTGCTGTTTCGGTCTAGACCCAATAATCTAGCCAGGCTTTTTATTTCTACCAAGTGGTAGGGAGAACATGGAGGCAAGTCATCTCCACATCCACATCACACATAGCAGCTGGCAACCAAACCAAAAAGTAGTTCTGGAGGGTTAAAGAGTTGGCGTTTGATGGTTGCTTTTGGTATTTACTCCGGTTGTCTTTACCTGATATTATGTGAAACCTTGTAAATATGTCAAAAAGCACAAAAAACCGAAGGCCATTTGCTCAGAGGGTGAGTCCATTTGTTAAAATCACAAGAAATAAAACTGAGTTGAATAAAATATAAATCAGACTGAAGAAATTACTTTATTACAGCACTTTTATATCATCCCATTTTGTCTCTCTCTGGTTTCCCTCTCACACCGGTAAAAAGCATAACTGGCTTTTCTCCTGAAGCCCAACCTTCTGCTACCTTCCAGTCTAATAATATAAGGTTATCAAAATTAGATTCCAATGGTGCTGAATTTGCTCATTTGCTTATATAAAGAAAAGCTCAATTTGTCCTAGTAGCTCCTCGTCAGCCTCTACTTTTCCTCTCAGCAGCCGTGTTAATGCTGAAGGATTGCTTGGTCACATTGGGTTGGAGTCGTTCTGCAGATGGACCTATACTTCATGCGGTATATGAGGCAGGCCCGTCACCCTGGCACTCGTTTCGATTTAAACAGTGGTTTTAGATTGCCACCATTCATTAAAGCGCCGAGCCAGGGAAGCGGGGAGGGTAATTACATGGACCTTTGCCTCTGGTTTCCCTGTTGTGCTCGGCTCACACAAAAGGCTTGTGCCGCTTCCCCTTCATACAGTCAATTCAGTAATGTGTAAAAGGAGCCCGGAAATGTCAGCAGGGGAGAATATTTCAACTTTGTGGCAGTATTTCTGACCTAAAAATATACTTTGCTGAGCTTTTGTAAAAAATTTAAAAATTGTCTTCCAACCAATGGCCAATTGAAACAGTCCCTCAGACCCAACACAGTTTCTCATACTGCGTTGGGGTTTACCTCAGAGTTGGGGTGAGCGATATGGACTTAAAAGTTTCATCACGGAGCCACACAAACCCAGCTCTTGTAAACATTCCCATTTGTAATACACTTCTTTAGGACACCAGTCACACAGTAGTATGATTTGTATCACTAAGCTGCACGCAGTAACCAGACTTAATTATATTTTCAAATTCAGTTATATTTATTGATACCTTCATTGAACAAAGTGAAGATAATGGTAAAGACAACAATCCTGGCTGACAGTTTCAGATGTGTTTTAAAATTAATTGTTTTAAACAATTAATTGGAATTTATTGCAACAATTTTGGAAACGACACAATAAATGCTCCACCTTGTACCAGAGACGTCCCATATGAACAGTACAGGCAGGATTGTTCTGTCGAATAAGCTTTAATGAACTATTTAGATGGGGACAATGTGCAGCTAAAACAAATGTCACCATTTGATCCACTGTACCAGTTTACAGCATAAGCTAATTTGCTGTGAGTGCTAGCCCCTGTATCAACTTGCACATCTTACGTACGTACAAGGATTGGATTAATCCATTATTTTTGAGATTAAAACATTGACGAAACACAAGGGTGTAGTGGTTCTATTCACGCAAAACTCTTCTGATGCACATCCTCCAACCACACACTATCCTTCGACCACTTGCTTATGCAGCTGCTTCCTCAGTAGTCGGTCATGTAGCTTCCACTACCCCATAAGAAGGTTATCCTGATCTTTGAAAAGCCCATGAAGCTAAGAATAAACTTTTCCTTTAAAGGATTGTGCGACACTAGTGGCCTTTGACAAGAAAGAGAACAGAGGAAAACACACAGCAAATGTTTCCTGGACAGGAATTGAACCCTGTTTCACAGACCAATCAGCACCAACACTCCAACACCAACCCACATGCTGCTCCACAAGCTCACGATCCCTGGAACAGGCAACGTGGCACTGAACCGATGGACAGCATTTCTCAAACATGTCCACTAAAGTTCAGGAGCATAATCGTCTCAAACCTTTTACATCTTTGGACTAATTCTAACCAATCGACCGCTGTCCTCGGTTTGCCAATAAAACGTGACTTCTGAAGCCGTTATCTACTGTCCAACTTCAGGCAACCAGAAGTTGGCATCATCTTTCCCGGTGTTTTCCAACAAAAGAACATAGCAGGTAATTAAACCTTTGAAAATAGTCAAACTAAACATATTACCGTTTGGTTGCGTTACATCCATTGCAAGTCAATCAGCATTTCAGGACAACATCTAGAATAATGTCACCTTCATCTAAAAAACAAGTAGATTCTTTATTGCTATGTGGATAGGTAAAAACACTGCAAGGATAAAAAAGCCAACCATCTTGCTTTGCCTCTTGGAACAAAGCCAGATTAATATTCACATGCCTGCTGCTTCACTATGTCTTGTTTATAGATTCCATACTTTTTACTTCCAGGTTTATACTGAAACACTTAACTGAATTATTAATCAGAAGGTTGGTGGTTGAGGTGTGGTTTAAATTGATTGCAAACGGTGTAAGCAAAAAAAAAATAATGCTTGACTGTATGTCTGAGTAAATAGGGAAAAAAAGAACTTTTTTCCAAATACCTCAGGGGTGATCAAACGTTTTCTGTAGCACTACTGTACATATTCCCTGGCACTTCATTATCACCACTTTTCATTTGTAACCTGCTTTCCTTGTTGCTACATTCTCCTTTTTGATCTCTCTGCTTCATAGCTTTATCTCTCGGTGGTTTTCCTCCTCTATCCAAGATTCCTCTATTCTCTCATGAATTTCTGGGCAATTGCTATAATTGGGCACTGATCAAACTGGCAGCCTGCTTTTCTAAAAGGAGGAGCCTGGAACATTAAGGGCTGGCAATGCTCGACCAAGTCCATGTGCATCCTCCCCGGTACCCCATAAATTACAGGGTACATGAACGACGGCGAGCTATCTTTGGCGTCGCGCATTACTGTAATTTCACGACTAATCCCAAAAGGCATCATCGGGAGCCACGGTAAGACATGCTTTTCTAGCCAAGGGTGGCTGAATGGTAGGGATAATTTTAGCCCGTCAGGAACTCAATAGATTGACTGATGCTTTACAGCGGCAAACTGGAGCAAAGGAAGTGTTTGAAACGGGTTGCTTAGATGTGTGATAATCCACTGTAGGGAGCCCGAGGTCATCGAGACTTTGAAAGGAACTAGACGGAGAGGGAGGAACGAACAGAAGAAATATCAGATCTAGGAGAAATTAAAGGACAATTCTATAAATCTAGAGATAAAATGGAGGTGAAAAAGGGAGACTTTGACAATGAATACAATAGGATTAGGGCACTATGTGATTTTAAAAGATATATAGGGTAATTGTTCTTCCATTAGCCTAACGGTAGTTACATAACAATATGTGGAAAGGTGCTAAAAGAGGGCAGGTATTCAGGAAGATGCAACACACAACTTGATAATCTGATGGCTTTAATAAGGACAGAAATCAATAAGACTAAAGAATATAAATAAGCCTTTTGACCCACAAGTGTGTTTATTGATTACACATCTCTTGGGAAGAGGCATTACGGTTAGGAAGATTTGAGTGCAAATTAACTAAGCCTAAAAAAGAAAAAAGGTTCTTGACCTCATCTGTAATGTAGTTTTTCCAGGAAAAATAATAATGATTATAAAAACAAGCATAAGGACAGGCTCATGTTACTAAAATCCTGCTATGAAGGCAACAGAGGCCATGGAAACCGTTTCCCAGAATTCAACACGGGTGGAAGGCAACACACTGGACTGATTGCTAGTTCATCACAGAGCCAATCAGCTCAAACCTAAAGGCAAATTATTTCAGTATTTAACCTAACATATACAGTATGCTTTTGGACCATAAACATAAAAAGTTCTCATAGAAAACGTGCACACACTTTCCATGTCCTAATTCCACTTTGAACAAGCACTGCAAGTAAAGCCAAACTAGCTAACCATTGGCCGCTAATGATGCTAAAGTTAGCTTCAGAGGGGTTTTTTGGCTGGGCTTTAAATCCTACTTTTAATAGTCTGATGAATCTTTGATCATCCCCAGTTCAAAATATGAAACACACATAACTGTAGTTAAACCTCAACTACATTATTCTACACTGAGGTTTCCAAAACATTTTAACTAGCCAACACAAGAGGGAATATTTTCAGTGTTTACTTCCTTAGATTGAGACGAACATGAAAAATAAGTGTAGCAATAATTAATACTGGACCAAAATGATTTCACTGTGATTGGATGATATTTCAAGCAGTTTATGGTTGCAAACATTTAACTCTTGGTGAAAAAATAAATATTTCCCAAGTATCTAAACCTTCCCCAAAGCTACTGCTAACATCTCATCTTTCTTGCCTTGAGTAGAAAAACCAAAACATAAAAAAATCCTAAACTTTCTTTAAAAAAGGGGGAGATTCCTTGACAGTAAAGTACCAAATTGACAAATTTACTTTCAGTCTCTCTCTTTTTTTTAAGTAATGAATTTCTTAAGACTGAACGTCCATTTTCAGATGTTTGAATACCAGAATAGTACAACTACTCAGATTCCAAACCACAGTGTCAATCTTATTTAATGAGGATTGGTGTGAAGTGCTTACTGTTGCAGCCAGAACATTACACTCACATATTTATTCATGTAAATCATTATTTAGTCCCACAAGGAGCTTTTTCTGGTGACTACAAAGCATTTGCATGGAGGTTTAATGTAATAATACATCTTCATATATCAACAAGACAATTGTATTAGCACGTATTGGTGGGTTATTTTTAACACATGGGAAAGTGTGACTTTAATCATGACAGCATTTTATCTCCATATATTCATAAAGACAGAAACGTTCACAGGCATCAGAGAGCTGGTGGCTTTTAGGAGGTAAATGGTGATAATCTGTGATTTTTCTCTTTCTTGCTGGTTAAAACATTGAGATTTGACTTTTTAACCAATTTGTAACTTTGAAAGTTACAAATGCAAGATAAAAGATGAGTCTGTGTGACTGTGCTTTGGCTGGCTTGTTTTCATAAAGCCACAGTATATAAAAAAGAAAAAAAAACATTTGCAGAAATCCATATTAAGCTGTAATAAAACACAATCCTTGACGTAATGTAAATACCTGCAACCCCCCCCTTCTCTATTAGCACGTTTATTGTTAATCCAGTCTAGACCTTGGACTAATGCAGAATTCCTTAATTAGGTAAAAATTCACACATCAGTCAATAAGTATAGAATTATTATAATCCTGATTCGTTTGTTTCTCACTAAGTCTCATTAAAGCCTCTTGTTTCATGGTTGGAGAGAAAAAACTGAGAAGCAAACATGAAAGCATGTTTATACTTCATTTATTTCAGCTTTAGGTCTGTTTAAATTGGAGGCTTGCAGTTGGAAAATACTCAAAACAGAGTTCTGCTAATGTTCATATTTATTGATTTCACTGAGTGAACCACATCAATTAATTAGACACTGATTTATGTTTTTAAAATATTTTTTTTCCCTGTTAGTTATGATGATTTTTTTGACCATAGCCAACAAAAGTATGACATTTAAGGTTAGTTCATTTCTTCAAACTATGGATGCACTGATCCATTTTTTCCACTTCTGTTTTTTTATACAACAGACATGAATGCACTGAATTACAAATTAATCTGATAACTCTACACCAGCACAGCACACTTAAACACACCAATAGCTTGGCAAGCTATGTCGAACATGGAAAAGCAAATGTAATTTGTTCAGTCAGTGCAGTTAGGAGGAAAAACAGCCAATGTAAAATAAATAAACAGAAACTGACAAAAACAATAGGCTGACTATTTTGGTCAAGCGTGAAAATAGACTGCAACAAACCTTTTTTCAAATGGTTCAGAAAGAGCAAGTAGGGATTCTAAATATAATGTAAAATAAATAAACTATGATGTTGGTCAAAGCGTAGAGTTGGACTGAATAGATCAGACACATTGTTACCAATAGTCAATCTAGCATCCTTTTCAACATCTGGACAGATACAGATGTTCATATCGACTCAGTGCTTCTCTACTTCATGTGTGCTTAATAGGCACATAAACGTTTTTTATTTCTAAAAGGCGCCTTTAATCTCAAACAGCTGTCCTTCCAACATGGTGCTCGAACAAGCCGCAACTTTTTCCTACACCGACGTATAAAAATTAGGTATGAAAAGTTTGTTTTTTTTAATTCATGAACCTTTTGTAAGTACTGAAATATTTCAGAATCAGAAGAGACCGCCAAACATTTTGATTCGTCAGATTCCTGTGTTTTTAATGAGAAGCAGATGTCAGTCGATGAATTAAACGGCGAGAATTAATGAAAATGAATTCATAAAGTCGAGTTCAGTCATTACAGTCTGGTCACATTCCCGTCAATGAATAAGTAATTATATTCAGTCATCAGTTAATTACAAGTGAAAATAAATGCACTGTATAGATCAGATAAAGTGAATATGTAATTTTCATAGAATATTTATTTTGTTTGCAAAAAGCATATCGAAGGTATGGTTTAGGAGTTTATTAGTTATTTCATGGCCACAGACAGCAGAGCTTCTCCTCTGGCAGCTTAAGTTTAGGAGCTGATTTTTCCAGGGTCAGGAAGAGAAATAAATTTACTATGTTTTCATGAAATGGGAGTCTGTAGCTGCGTTTCAAATATAAGTTTGCTTAATGTAAACACTGCAAATTCACAAAAACCTGTGGTTTTTCGATAAAATATTTTGCTGCTAGGATGAGGTGGTTTATTTTTTTAGCCACATCAAAATTAGTTTATTTCATAAAACTGCAAGGGAAACATTTTTTTCCGCATTTCACGAGTCACATGATCAACAACCAGATGTGACTACTGGCAGAAACCACAAAGACGACGACAGGAAGTGGCAGTGATGATGGTGCTGCATGATTTTTATTGATTATCAGCTGAACAAACTTATTCACATGTGATTTTAAAGGCATTTCTTATTTAAAGAAAACACCACAATTGAAAAATTTTGTTTTTTCTCCTGACATTAACGGAATATTAATAAAGTTTTGCGCACATTTGTAATGGAAACACAGCTAATGTTAAGGTTTTATCACCGTAAAACCTGAAATTGTAGATAAGCAATTAGAATAGAACAGACTTTATTAATATCCAAGGGGAAATTTCTTACTTGTTGACAAGCTACTCCATTAAATAATAATACAAATCTAACCTAAGTTAGAGTGGTGTAAAGATGCTCAGTTTAAATGAATTCAAATATCAAGATAACTAAATTTTCTTTTCACACACAAAAATGATCTGTAACATCATCATCTGCCATCAGCTGCACAGTCTCATGGTTTGGATGGAGTTTCTTCTACATCACGTCTGAGATAATGATGATGACATCATCATGGGATACGATTAGAAGAATAAAAAAGCTCCTTCATGGTCATATAATTCATATCCTGATGTGAACAGCAGGGTTTGTAGCTGTTATTGATTTGTGTTGTGAAGCTTTGCTGCGTCTAGCTGCCGGCCCTCTGAAGCTGTGCCGGGTTTTTACATATTATTCGAACGTTTAGATTTATCATGTCTAATCGGCGCTCGTGTTTCTTCGTCCTACATTTCTATGTGGCTCCTTTTCCCCCGCCCCGCCCTCCCGGACCCTCTCTGCGCTCGTCTTGGCAAACGTCGGTGTTGTGGTGGCGGCGACACCACAACACCGACTGAGCCCGTCCTGGCCCAGTCTTCATCCCCCTCAGTGGATACAGCTGCTCTCCACAGCCAAACAGCTGTCGTTTCCGTATTGTCATAATCCCTCTCTCTCTTTTTTTTCATTATTCTTTCTCTCCTCTTCCATCGTTCCTGGCGACTCTGCTTCTTTCTGAAATCCGGTTTTCACTTTCACCCTTCCTTTCAAATCCTTTGCCCTCGCAATAAACGGCACACTCTGCATCCGACTTTACACTCGGCAGAAAAACAAACAACGGAGCCACACATCATTAACAAATGAAGCTATTAACCACAGAGAGGGGGAGGGGAGGGCTGAGATTGTTTTGTTAATGGCAGTTAAAGATGGTTTAGGGAGCTGGTGCAAAGGAGAACTGGAGTTGAATGCAACATTAAATGCAGTGGAGCACTGCAAGGGTCTGAAATGGGTAAATTTAGTCTGAGAGCTTCTCTAATTACATGAATGAGATATATTATTTTTCTCCGTGTGCATTAATATAAATAATGCTTCCAGCGACGATTGCGTTAATAAGTTTATCCTGCATCCCACACTGCAAAATCTCTACATCTTACTAAGTATCTTTGGTTTAGTTTCTAGTCCAAATATCTTAGTTCGCCTGAAATAAGACAAAACTAACTTACAATAACATTTTCAAGATGTAGGAGCGTGTTTTAAATTAACTCCGTAATGCACTAGTACTAGATCCAAGAGCAGATTATTGCACTTATAACAAGAATTTATATATATTTTTTATGATGGGGGAATAGGGGCCAATATAGACAGGAAAAAAAGAGCAATTCCAGTCAAAAAACTCCAGTTTTGTGAGTTTTCGCAGAACGTTTCTAGAGAAAACATGGACATTTCCGAGGTTAAAAACCAGAAAATTTGCTAAATAATAGTAATAATAAAAAAAGCCTCATACTTTGATTATTCTCAGAAAATTCTTTGGGGGAAATTTGAGTTTTCGACTTGGAAATTTTCTAAGTTTTAAAAGTTGAGGGTGTTCGACTCGACATTCACATGATCTTTTATCTGAGATTTGTCTAAACATTTTGGATTTTTTAAAATTTTTATTAAAATTGCAACTTTTCCACCTGAGTATTTGTCTGGTGTTTACTGGGACACAATCTCATTATCTACAGTGACCCTGTAACACCCTCATATTTTTTTCCATGTTTTAAGTGAAAATCCTTCAGTGGAAGAAGAATTTTTCATGAATATTAAGGAATTATTCACTAAAAACAGGCACCTATATTTTTCTGAAAAGTTACTTGTAAGTTATTTTTGTCTTAAGATATCTGATCTAGAAACTAGACCAAAATACTTGGTTAGATTCTGAGTTTTTGCAGTGTTGTCGTATGATTCCTCGTCTAAATGAGCTACAGAGATAAGGCAAGCTCTTTGCTTCTTTCGCTCGTTTTCCCAGCGTGTTTCCATTTTGCTGACTCTCTTAAAGGCTGCTGCTGTTTACTGCAACATTTTTCCACCTTGTCATTAGACACAGTTATTTCGCAGCGCTGTGTTTACTCCATTGGAAATGAGGGTCGTCATAACGCCAGCCGTCGAAGCCACGGGGACAGAATATGGAAATTGTGCAAAACTGAATAGAAATGGCTTATCGACATAAACAGTCGAGAGCAAAAGCACAAACGGAACGAGCCATGCCTGGACTGATGAATGATTATGATAAAACACACGCAGAAAAAGTGCTGGGTTCACTGCTTCAAACACAAACTGGATTTATGGCAGAAGTTGGAGAGTTTCAACCACAAGGTCAAAGGTCAGAAGGAACACTGTAACAGGTTAAGAGTCTCAAGAGTCAGAAATCAGACACACGTGGCCGTCCCGACGAGTTCACCCCAAGAGCAGACTGCAAGATGCTGAAAGAAGTCTCCAACATCGCCTCCTACTTTAGCCCGATTATTTTCTCCTTAGATTTCAAACACAAGTTGATGACTTTAATCACTCGGATGATATGGAAACTGTTTCAAAGAATAAACATTCTGAGTATAGACTTCACTTTAATTTGTGGTGTCAATGCCAGTTTCATCACCGATTGGTTGTGGATCCTGCGCGTTTTTCACAAACGGACGATAAAATATTACTTTAAGCCGATACCCAGAATTCAACAGACCCCTGCTGAGAGACCACAACCTTCTACAAATAGCTAGAATGCACAAATACCTGAGAGTCCAAAACAAATATGCATCAGTACATGGAGTGGAAACCATCTTGGCATTACCACAGTAGCTGATATCTAGTCTTCTTTATTTCCACCATAGAAAAATGCATGATGCTTCTAGATTAGCTTTGTAAATGCCAGCCAATAGCTTAGTGTGTCAAGTAGCACTGTGGCTAGGTGTTTTTAGCTTCCCAAGCAGCATTTTATTTTGAATATTTTACATATGCTCTATGAAAACATAGATGGGTTTTCTGTAAAAAATTTGGAAGCTATGATCCACAAATAAAATAACTAATAGGCAACTCCATAAATACGGAACCACAAACAGATGGAGATCCACCAAAAAGTCACTGGGTGTTTAGTTTAGCATTTCTTTAGTGCCAAATTAGACAAACAAAAGTCTTTCATTTTAACCCAAAACTGTCTCACTTGGGTTTTTCTTTTCAAACCTGACCGATCTCAGCAAGTCCTGACCACAGAGTGCTGAATGAGACTCTTGAGCTAGGCCATGTCTATGTTAGCAAAATAACCCAATTCACTTCAAACCCTGTTTCAAACGTATGCAGATCCAACTGCTGGCTTGTTGCATGTCCTTTTAAACAATTCAATTTAAGAAATGGATATGCAAAAAACAAAGACTATTGTTCACGATGATGCACTGAATTTTACGTCTATACCAAACTCAGAACAGTGCATCAAGGAGTAAAAGTTTGTCGAGTTTACAGACCAAGTACGAGTTGTGTTTTCCTTTCACCAAACTTCCCGTATTCAACTCATTGATCGCCGATCAAAAACAAAACATTTCATCTTTGGCCACTTCTATCCTTCTATCCTTATCCCTGCTGTTCTCACACATATCCAACAAACTAAACAGGTTTACACTGATCAGGAATAAGAAGCTCCTCTTCATTGATTAGAGATTCATTGAGGATTTGATCAATACCGGCTGCTGATGGCAAACACTTAACCTGCATTGATTAGAGTTAGATGTCTGGTTGATGTAAAAGTACGGCAATTAGCAAGCAGCAACAGCAGCGGCGGTGGAAACAGATCAAGGACCACATGGCTGACGATGGATGAGAAGCAGCAGGAGATGAAAATAATTCTGGAGAAGAAAAAAAAATGTTATGAAAATGATGCTGACATGTAAACATCAATTATCCGATCTTTAGCCTTTAGCCTTAGGGGATAATGAATGATATGGTGAACATGTCTGACTTAAATTCTGGAAAAAAAGAACCAAGGCCATGCTGTATTTTAATACATTGCTGGAGCAATATTACTGTAGTATAACAGCTGTATACAGTGAAGGGTAATGTGGTTGACAAGGTCAGAAATAAAACTGCTCTAGGCATCATAAGCAGAAAACCAACACGAAGCACTGAGGTTGGCAGAAATGGTTATTAGGTTTTGGCTCCAATTGTTTTTTTCTACCAAGTGCCAGAAAAACGTTGGACAGCTTTCTCACTTAATACATGACATCATCATTTTAAAACAGCTGTTTTTTAAACCCAAGTTATCTTAGCATGATTCAAATATATTTGATGATCTGAAATGTTTGTGCGACTAAAAAAAAAGTCAAAAACATTAGAAATCTGCACACTTTTCTCCAAAATAAGAGATGGGAAGAACACTGAATCAGCTCAGAGTTACAGGAAAACCGTTTACCCGATGGCCATGCTAACTAGCCTTAACGTACACAAGCATGATTGACAGCGCTAAGATCTGCCTCCTGGCTTTAATTGGTTGTTCCTCGTTAGCACTGGGAGAAGGCGGAGCAGCTCGATTTTTTCCACAGATTACCCGTCTCATGCCGTACCATCATTACAAAGTGACGGATTCAACAAATGTGGAAAAAGTTCTATATTTATTTTTTATAAAAGTAGCATTCTGCAGCCTTAACAATGAAAAACTGATGAGAGATTTAGTTCAAAGCAGGATCTTTGTCATGGCGTCTTATCACATCTGGTATAAAATGAAAACATTTTTCACTGTAATTCTGTATTTAGGCTCCATAGGTTTAGTCACAGGTTTGGGACCAGAAATGTTTACCTTCCCCTGAATGTCCAGCCAAACAGAGACTCCCAAACTAATAAGTACAGCCATTAGATGCGACGCTCTCACTTTAATCAAACAGAGCATTAAGATGGATCATTGCGTTTGATGCCTTTCATCCAGTGTGCCTCAGTACTTAGCCTGCTGGTTGTTATGGGACCACTGGGGATTACCAGACATAAAATTATCAAAATATAGACCTGCTCTCTTGCTTTTGACTGGATTGCTACCCCACATCTACTTCCTAACGTTCAAATATGTTTGATATGTCAGATTTGGGCCAACATAAAGTTGCCTACAGTAGAAAAAAAATGGTTCAAGCCTCTCAGATTTCACTGCACCACACATTGCACGTCTATACCAAACTCAGAACAGTGCGTCAAAGAGTAAAAGTTTGCCGAGTTTACAGACCAAGTGCGAGTCTGAATAGATTGTTGAATCTAATCTATTCAGCTCAGATTCAACAATCTAAGCTGAATAATTACATGAAGATGCAGACAGTTTCAATGTGCACTGCCGACACGTTACAGTGACAGAGAATTGAAAACGAGGTGATGCACTGGTTGTTTCTCTCACACAAGAAAATTAGCTGTATTGTTGAACTTGTAAGTAGGAATTGCACCGACCTCACTTTTTATTGTCAGCACAAAATGCAGCCGCTGCAGCAGCTTCTGTCCAGTGAGTACAACGAAGGAAGTCTAAGCTACTGCACAGAACTGTTGTGTATTCGTTTTGCTTTTCTATGCCGTTGTAAAATCTGAGGTGAGTGTGTTTGCTTTATCCAGATGCCAACTAGCATGATCCTAAGCTTTTAGGCTTCCGTTTGAAAACGTGCCATCAATGAAGATTCCAACTGTTCGCTTTTTGAAGGACAAGTCTATCTGGTTTGGTAGAGTATCTAAAATCCTTCAATTTCAAATGGGTAATGTTGTGTTAGACACATAATTTACGACTATTCTAATAGAACAATTACATTCAGGTGTAACTTGCCTGAATACTGGTTTGATTCAAATGTAATAGACAGAAAATTAAAGTCTGTTTGTTGTCTGGGAACCTTCCTGATGCCCTCAGTTACAGCAAACTCTTGAAAGAGGTTGTAGTCTGCCAGATACCCTGACCCTGGTCCCTGTCACACGCCATCAGTAAGTTCTTACTACTTATCTCAACCTCCAGAGTTACACACATGCCCGTGTACTTTCCGTCCACCCTCTCCAGCTGCCTTCATCTCCGTCTCTCCTGTGGCGGGACCCTGGGTTCTGGTGCTGCTTTAATGCCCTGTCACACTTCATTTAGCCACGGAGCAGGAAGAGAAATGGAGTGTGATGTGGGTGCAGACTTTCATACATTCTGCATAGCTGCCCACAATCATGCATGTACATGAAACTGTGGGCTTGTCCATGACCACAGGCAAATTTAGGCAAGCCTTTTATTTTCCCTCTTGTTACCAAGCGATACAAATGATCAACTCTGAGGAAATCCAGAATTCATTGACCGCCCTTGGTTTTCTTCCCCATCCCTTGGTCTTTTCTTGCTAACTACCTTGTCAATATCCAGCCTTTTTTTATTGTTCATTCCTGGCCAAGGCCACTTTGCAAGAAAATAAGGGAGAGTTAAGCTCCAAACAAGAGAAACAACAAGACTGCTTCACGCATTGACCAACACTATGCAGTCTGACACTTGTGTAAAACATGCAGTCCTTCAAGTGTGAATGGAAACAGCAACCTTCATCAACTACTGAAAGGACTTTTCAAACACTGTGCTCTTTGTTCATGCAGCAGAAGTTTTATTGAAGTATGGTGACCCAGAAGTGTCAGCAAAATGCAAAAAGTCAAAATCCAACAAAAGCCACAACGTAAAAGAAATAAAGGCGTAACGCATACAGCAACAAGCCCCAACGCAACAACAGAAAGACCACATAACAGAATTAGACCACAACACCAACAGACAATAAAACGAATGACTCAACGCAACAAAAAGACCCGACGCAATGTCAGAAAGTCACATAAAAACAAATGTAACAAAACCTATGCTAAAACAAAGTTAGCATAGGTTAGCATAAATGCATTTTCAGTATGAATTCCTTTTTATGATGCATTCCATTTTGACGCAACTTTCGTCGTGGCATTTGTTGATGCGTTGTGGCTTTTGTATTTTATTGATTCTTCTGGCTTGTATTTTTTTGCTACATCAAGAAAACAGAGCCCACAGTAAAAGGAACATTTGGAAGCAATATTGTCGCGCTAACGTTTGTGAACTGAAACTCTATACCAAAGGGCTACATTAACCTGCTTGATATAGGCCTTCATACCTATTAGCGGACTCACCAGAGACAGCATACTAACATCAAAGATTATACCAAGATCAAGGTCAAACGGGTTCACTGACTCGAGTTAGTGGACTCACTTCAAGCAAAAGGGTCTCGGATGATTCGGTAGTTGTACTTTTACTTGTCAGCTACTATTAAGCAGAACAATAATCCATCACTTCTGCACTGCGTTGTACAGCGCAGCGAGTCTTTCCTGGGCTCCAAGGTAGCAAGACAGACAAAAGGCAGTTTGTCTGCAGTGGAATCTAGCACACACACACACACACACACACACACACGCACACAAGCCGAGTTGGCCCAACACCATTCTCCACATGTCATGTTGCTCTCACAGGCTGCTGCACACAAACCGCATGGTGCTGTGACATTACGACAACTTTAAACCTTGCACAAGCCGCGAGGTGAACAACAGATGCTCCCGCTCTTTGACTGGTATGGGAAATGTCAGCTCCGCAGATGGCAGAGGGCTTTTTATTTATTCTTTATTTATTTTGCCGGGTCCGGTTGCGACCCGTCCCTGTGGCGCGGAGCAAAACATCTCATCCATAAACATGGCGGCTGAGCTGCGGATGTTGGGTTCAGGCTTGGCAGACTGCAGAATAGATGCCAAGCCAGCGTAGAGCCGCTTTTATTATTCAACCCGGCGCTGCTCTTTGGGTGTTTTCTTTTTTTTTTGGTTTTGTTTTGTGTTGTGACACAGACGTGCTACAACATGGAAAAAAGGAAAATTAATCAGTTTGATACAAATTTTTTAAAAAAAGCAGTTTGCAGCAGTTTGAGGAAAATCTTGCCTGCATGAAAAGGCTTTTATTTGCTCTCTTAATTAGGACGTCGGCTACTTCTCTGGCTGTCTGTTCTGTTGGGGAGAGAGAGACACACCGGGAGTACAAATATTCAAGGACAGGTCTGAGAGGATACATTTCCTCTGCAGATTTTGGATGCTTTTTTTTTTTTTTTTGTTCAGGTTGATGGAGATGCTGTTACATTAACGAGTGCACATGAATACAAAAGAGAAAAAAAAAAAAAAGTGACGAGGCAAAGCTTCCTCTGGCTGAACAAAACCGGCGACACAGACGTAATTACAGATACCAACGCCTTAGAAGTTCGCATCCTTCATCGCCCGTTCGACACTTACCCATAACATTTATACCTGCGGAATGAAAATAACACTCCGTCTCGGAGCGGAGTGAATGATCACTCTCACTGACTCAGTCACCCATCACCCTCATTTAAGATATTATATGCTATATGCCACGTCTGCTATTCAACATCTAATTTGGCATCACGCTAAAATGCTCTTAGGGTACATAAACGGTTTGAGAGCCACTACTTGCTGATGCTAATGGAAGGAAAGCAATGAATAAACCGCTGCAGAGTGTGATGAGGTAAAAGGACAGGAAGGCTGAGGTGAGATAAAACCCTAAATGTGTTCAGAGTAATGGCAACATTAACTTTGAATGCGTTATGTCTTCAGCTGGCGAGCTCATGGTCCCCTCTGCTGCTGAACTTTGGCGTCATGGTGGACAAGCTCAGCGGCACTGCCGTCGTTCAGCAGGCACACAAAGTACTTTGCAAAAGTACTGTACCTAGGGTTTGGACGGCCAAGATGCTAATTTAGAAGTGCTACATTTAAAAAGTAAGCGAAGTTCAGCTCTGGTTTACTAAATCAGGAATGTAATCGCTAGCTGCGTTCCATTACAAACGGGTGTCAAAAAAAGTCAGTATTCCGCTCATGTTGAAAAACGCAATTTTGCAATAGCTGTGTTTCCATTAATTAAGGAACACAATTAAAATCACACATGAATACGTTTGTTTGCACAATGAGTCATTAAAAAACATGATCCGCACAACGACCCTCCAACTACTTCCTGTGGTCTTCTTCATCTTTTCCGCCAGTAGTAACATCAGGTTGTTGATCACGCGACGTCTTTTGCAAAAAAACAAAACAAAACAAAACACAGACTCATAGATCAGAAAAAACCTCATCATAGAGCAAGAATTATTAATCATAAAACTTTTTTTGAAATTATTTTTTTATTCCAATTTGTTGAATTTTGAGGTCAATGGTAACACAGCTACCATTTCTTATTCTATAATACTCGATGTTCTGCAGGCGCATGCCATTTAGCAATCGTGTTTCCATTAAATAGGAAACCCAGTTAAAATCACACAAAAAAAAACATGCCACGCCGTCATGCTCCTGCCACTTCCTGTTGTCTCCTCCAGCAGTAGTGACATCTGATTGTTGGTCATGTGACTCATGTGATGCGAAAAAAAAAAAAAAAAAAAAAGAGTCTCCATTGCAGTTTTAAATTAATTTTGATAGTTGAAAGAAAAAAAATTTCATAATTTCAAAATGGCCTTGTTTCCATCAAAAAATGTATTCTCGTAACTGTAACTTGTAGTTTTAAGATCAAGGAAAAGGCAGCTTCTGTTTATGATCCTATTGTGCTCAATATTCCGATAATGTGGGGAAAGAAAACATTTCACAATTGCAGTGTTTCTATTGATTAAGACAAGTAATTGAAATCACGAGAATAAGCACGCCGTTATGCTCCTACCACTTCCTGTCGTCTTTCCCACCAGTAGTAACATCTGGTTGTTGATCACATGACTCATGTAATGTGAAGAAAGTGCAGTTTTGTGAAATACGCTAATTTTATACTTCTATATACTACACAGATCACATTCGTTTAGCCTGTAGGCGGCGAAAATATCCCAATCAAGCTAAGAAAGAAACTGATGATGATATTGCTTTAAATCAGCTGCGTAAACCGAAATGCGGCTTTGAGAGGAGAACTCCATGTTTAGCCCGCTGCTATGAAAGCTGCGGCTCAGTTTGCACAATCAGATGATCTCAGCAGAGCGGATGTGCAGACTGCACACTGAAAAGGACCGGACATTTAATCCATACCGGTCTTTTCAAAAACATTGACGGCAGATGAGCTCACTCCTGTTAGCCATTTTCCTGTCTAAAAGTATCGATCGCCGCTTCTTCTGGGAAATGACTCTCTTGCTAATTGTTTATGCATTTATACCAAACAACGGGTTGTTGATCACGCGGATCAAATCTTACATTGGCACTAATTCAAACACTTTTTCTGAGATCCCAACTTTTAGTTATAAATCATAAAGGATTCGACTATCAATACAACGGTTCTCCCTATGACGGAGGAATGTTTTTGTAAAAGAGATCAAGTTATTAGAGACGTCACATTTATTTCAGTAATTTAATAATAAGCCACTGAAAACGCACTGTCCCAGTCTGATTCTATAAAGTGAGTACCATGTACCATGAATAGGCAGTAGGATACCACATTTCAACAGTATTAAACTTGGTAAATACTTTCACTTTAGCTAACTTTACTCACTCATGTTCAAGTCTCTACAGTGTTGATTTCCCCCAACTAAAGCTTCTATTGGTAATCCATAAAATACAGCCATTATCTTTATAATTTGTATTTAAAAATATCTTAATTCAATTGACTTTTTTATATGGACCGATTTGTGTTTTTAATAAAAGGTGATGATGATTATATCTAACTCCACATACAGCCAGTCCTCAGTAAACTAATGCAATAAACTAAAGCTAATGTTAGCATACTGTCTGTTTTTATATGACTTGTTGATCATTTGGAAAACCTTTCAATGCAGTTCCAGTTTATTTCTTTTTGGGGGTTTTTACGTTGTTCTTCCCGTTTCATTAATCTGCCACTTGTCTTTGAATGTTGTACGTTTTAATGACTGGCGTTTCAGCTGCTTTCACTGGGACCGCACAGACTGAACGGCGCACCGATCAGGAGCCAGAGCAGCAGAGAGGTCACCATCAATGTGATTCTGAAAAAAAAAAAAATAATCCACGACCCTTTTCATCAGTAAAACAGCACGCATGGCCTATAACACAGTTTAGAAAGACACTTGCATAAATAAGTGCACCAGCAGCACGTGGTGGTGGCTAATTCACAACCAGTAGACCTACAGCAGTTATTGGGAGTCGAGAATCACTAGGGGCTCCGGAAGCAATCATTTAAAAAAGCCTCAATCAGGACCCCGGGTCGATACCTGGGTTCGATACCTGGTACATTCCGCTTTCCTCATCCAGGATTGGAGGACACATTTCACAAGGCTCCAGACTAGACAGTTTAGGTCGAACAATAAGGCAACTTTAAGATGGTGTGTGACAAAAATGTTTGGTGCATCACTGCGCTAATGAAATGACAGTCCACTAACTCATTAATGCTTAACATTGACTAACCCAGAGAGGCTTGATGAAGCTTTGTAGTATCTCAAAACTACACACTAGAAATTACCAGAAAAATGTGAAATTATACAAATGTCAGAACACAACCTTAGAGTCAAACATCTAGTTACCTTCATTTTTCAAACCTAAGAAACGGCCCATTAGACTTCCACTTCTCTTTTTCGTGGTTTGCGCCAGCGGCAACATCCGGTTGTTTGTCATGTAACTCGTTATGCCAAAAAAAAAAAAATTGTTTCCATTGTAGTTTTGTGAAATAAAATGTTTTGGCATTAGGATGAGGAGGTTTGTTTTAGCTGTATCAAAATTTCTTTAGGAAAAAGGAGTTTTTGTTTTTTGCGAAATATATGTTTCTTTTAAGTGAAATTATTTTTGAAATGTCAGAATTGAGCAATTATGTGGTCAATGTAAACGCAGCTTGAGAAGTGCTTTCAAAAAGTGCTGGAGACGTGTAAAAACAAGCATTTGGAGCAGAAAGAAAATGATACGGTTTCACTAAAAACAGGCTTCAAGTAAACTCTGGATGCTTGGAGATTTACATGGAAATTATTTATGGAGTGATCGAAGAATAGTTGACCAATCAAAATCTGCCAGCTCAGCGGATCAGGGATCCAGGACCCTCTTTTCAGATTACATCTGGCTTCCCTTCTTCTGCCTACTAAGATGCTTGGACTTTAACATGCCGTTTCTTCACGATTGTTCTCTAACAAACCAAAACAGCTGTATATTTTGTAATTAAATTAAATACATTCCGCAATTAGGTGACTTCTGAAGGCTGGTCGTTGCGCTTTAATTTTATTTAACGGTATCAAAGAAAAACAAACAGAAAAGTAAAGAAAGAAGGGGCATTGAAGGAGGTGTAGGAGGTTAATAACAGTGGGTTTATGATTTAAAGCATATCTGATGACATGCTGACAAACGTGCACGCTATAAAACGGGTTTCATTTAAAATCCATATCTTCTGCCAAATTGTTTTTTAACTCCGCGGCGTAAAAGCCGCGCGGCTCGAGGTGAAATTGGATTGACGGAGACAGAAATCAGGGAATAAAACGGGTGGAGCAGCCGGAGGACCAAATGAGAGGCGACTGCGAAACTCAGAGACAGAAAGAAAGACACGGTAACGAGATGCGACGGGACGGGCGGCCAAATTCAGCTTGAAGTAAACCCCCTCTGTCGGCGATGCGGCAATTCGAATCCGTCACTTTTACTTAGCGGTGGCAAAAAAATAAAAATATATTAAAAAATCTGTGACGGGCGACGCATAAAATGGCAGCTGAGTAACAACGCCATGTGTTCCGGTTTCAGACCCCGGAAGGCTAATGTCAACATTAGCCTGTTGACAAAGACTAGCTGGGTTACAACCCACCAGTGGCAACACGTTGCCTGGGCCAGGTGCAGGTCCAGGTGAGGCCTTCACAATGCTGCCTCAGGTAAGTAAATCTCCACTAGTGCAGCACATGGGTCTACATGTTAGAAAAAAAATTTTGTTTCTGTTCTTTGGTGGAAATTTGTAAAACGTCCTGACTTGAACAGACGTGCTACATGTTACTGTTCATACCTGGAAATGTTGCGCATGAACACAAAGCTACAGGGCAAGATAAGGATTCTCTTACTTGCCGTCCATAGCCACGCTGCCATTAAAATGAAACCACTGATTCAGTGCAGTTCGCCACAGCAAAGGAAAAACAACACAGAAATTCAACACCAAAAAAGCACTCCAACATTCCCTACACAAAGAATAGAACGTCCAGTTCGTTGCAGATTTATGTTTTCAGGCTTGATGTTAACAAGTGATTGAACAGCAATCGTTAATTAGCAAACACCTGCTCTACTGATGATCTAGCAGAGTCGGTCACCTTTTTTTTTTTTTAAACTGGACCAAAACAAATTATGCATAACATCTACATGTCAAAGTCAAGCTAGCATAACAGACCTGCTTCCCTCTCCCTCATTATTTTTAGTTAAAACTATTTCCTGACCTTGTTATCTAGTTGACATGGTGTTGACAGTTACCAGCAAAACACTGCATACGTTTTGATTTTTTATATGACGTGTACATGTAAGATTTAGCGCATTATGTTCACAACTTGCCAGCAAAAAACAAAGGTAGTCTTCATTGGTGAGCAGCTTTTTTGCCCTTTGCTAGGAAGCAAGTGTGAAATTGTGTGCATGTGACATCATAAAGTTGAAACGTGTTTATAAAGTAAAGTTCATAAAACTTTGTGCTTCTCATTTAGACTCACTAATATAATTTAGAATAAAAAATACTAATTTTAAAGTTGTTAAAAAAAATTATTCAGAGTAAAAGATCAATGTTACAATGTTGACCGAACTTAGAAATTAGCTATGAAAATGTAAAATTAGATGTTAAATCAATTTGATTCCATTCCATTTTCTGTTCACCCTTTGTCCCTAATGGGGTCGGGAGGGGTGCTGGTGCCCATCTCCAGCTACGTTCCAGGCGAGAGGCGGGGTTCACCTGGACAGGTCGCCAGTCTGTCGCAGGGCATAAATCAATTTGATGTAAAACCTTTTTTAAAATTCTCTCAACTCATATTTAGTTTATATAATTGCTAAAGACAGGTAAGTGTACTAAAGCTGTAAAAAGTCTAGTCATATTTGCTGGAGATCCATCAGGATTGTGTCTTACAGGCAGTGTGGAGCATGTATGAAATAACTTCAGATCCCTTCAACACACACACACACACACACACACACCTGTCTGTAATCTGAGCCTCTGTTAAAACGTTAGCCAGTACGGTTCTTTCTCCCACGTTCCTCCTGAATTATAAGCAGCGACTTGAATAGGAAAACTGTTAGCCAAGATAACATTGACAAGTGGCTGTGTCATGATAACAGCAGTGCTACCTGTGGTCCTCCGGAGGGGAGCAGACATAGTGACAGCAAATGGATTATCAGTGTATTAGTGAAATGACTTTATGACTATATTAGGATCTGTCTGTCTTTCAGAGCTTTCTTTGAACCATTATTGCCTTCTCAGGGTGTAAAAAACAGGCTCATGTTGCAAATAAAAAACAAAGAAAAAAAACACAATGTAACTGAAAAAAAAAAAAAGGCAGTACAGAAAAACTGGCTCTCTTGGCACCATTTCTTGGTTTAAAGGAAACAGAGGAAAGAAAGACTTTCATCAGAAGATGGAGGCCAAGACCCATTCAAATATTAAGGATGAAAGTTGGTCTCACTATTACTCTAAGACAGAACACACACACACAAAAGCATTTCAACATAATAGAGATTAGCATCGCAGTATCATGAGCTCACATTATAAACCACAAAGTAAAAGTAGGTCAGCGCGCCACACCATAGCCACTTCACAGCTCCATTTTTGAATTTCTAAACTTAGCTTAGGGTTCTGCCTATAAACACTGCAGAGTCTAATAACCACCAGCTGATGTCTATAAATGCAGCTGGAAACCATGTGCGTAAGGCTAAGGTCACACAGCAGCTCGATGCTCAATTCCCATTTTTTGCTGAAATCCTTTTTTTTTTTTGTTATTGTTTTTTGTGTGGTCGTTCATACCATTAATTAAATTCGACTGAATCCGACTTTTATGACCCCAAAGTGGCACAAATCGGACTTGTTTGGCGTAAAAAGATCGGATTCAGGTCGTTCACACGGCCATGAAAAGTTGGATATGGCAAAAGAAATAAATCTAATATGGGTCCCATTTGCCTGCTGTTTGGATGTAGCCTAGCTCCTGTCAATTGGCACCAACTTTAGCTTAAAAATTAGCTTAAAAGTTAACCTGGTTATTTTATTATATCTGTAGTATAAATACAAGCTACACATGTTTACAGCAAACTACAGAACATTTACTGAAAGATTTTTTTTCAGGAGCCTCAATGTTTGATGCAGAGTAGCTAGCTAGCTCTTACACAGGCTCTCGTTTGGCATATCAACCAATTTGGTAGAAAAATGGAATTTGTAAAATTAAAATGGACTTTGTAAACAACTTTTATTTATTTTGTACCTCTATTTTCACAGAACTGAATGGTCATGGAGGAGAAAATAATTACAGAAATCATAGGGCTCCTATGAGGCTACGTATTGTCAAATGACCTTGGTTACCATGGTTATATAGTAAAACAGCTTTTCTCCAGCTCTGGGAAAAGGCTTCCCGGTGAGAAATTCAAAAACGTTTCTCATGTGGTGAGGCATTTAAAAGCTCAATTGTTGTTGCTTTCCAGTGTGGACTGAATATTTGGGGATTATTAGAAGCATTGACAGAGACGCCCAACTTAGTCCAAACCTGCTGTAACTCTATATGCCTAAAACCCCAACAATGGAGTCATTTTTCTGCCTTGTTTTTGTCGCATCCATCTTGACTGTTTCTTTAAAGCTTCAAATAAAATCTGACAGTTAACAGAAAACAGGAGCTACAATTGTTCTCCAAGAGTCTTCAAACGTCCATGGCTTTAGCCACCATTAGCATCTTCTTATGCTAATCAAGAAGAGAAGAAAAATATTAAATGGAAAGTGTATCCCAACGTAGGTAGGTTTGATAGTGCTAAAATGTTTGCTAATATTAAAACATTTGCTAAAGCTAAAATGTTTGCTAATGCTAAAATATATGAATATATGGACTCAGAATGTATTTCATTTAGTCATAAGCAATAACTTAGTGAGAACAAATTGCAGTGTTTTAATATTTATTATCAGATAAAACATGCAATAAAATACAGGCTCTAGTAAATCTGTTCCCATTTGTTCCTATAGCTTAAGCTACATAATGTTTATAAATGTGAAATCCCATTTGTCAGTGTGGTGGTCAGCGTTTTATTTTGAAGCAGCTGATCAAAATCAAATATACTGTACAGTGCCTCTTAATGTGTGTCTGGATCATTTGGGCTCAGCAGATTGCTCCGGCCCAATACATGTCACAGTTACTCAACGTCTGGGAAAATACATTTCCCACCTCCCACCTTTGAAAATATGGAGATTTTTTTTTTATCTTTGTTTTTTTAGATGTTTTTTCCAGCAGCAGTTGCGCCAATTTCAGTTTCTAACCACAACTTGACGGATTAAAGTTCAGAAACCAGCTTTTAAATTCTCTCCCCAAGTTCATTGGCGGACTTTTTTTTTTTTGTTTACCGCACGTCACTGTCCACACAAACCCCATAATCTGCGAAAACATCTTTCCGCTGCCAACATCTCTTGAAAGGCCTACATCCTTTGTGGTGTTGAGCTCCCAGCGCCCTTCCATAGATGTTTATATTTCCAGCTTTGTTGTGGCCAAAAGCTCCGATTTCATTTCAGCGTGACATTCCAACACAAGCAGAGGACTTTCTCTCTGCAGGGCGGTGATATGGTCTCTCTCGCTCCTGTAGCTACGGCAGCGCTGTGTGGGAGGACGCTAAAACCGATCCAAGCCTCCCCACATCCGAGAGCCACTGTTTGACTCAGATTAGCCCAGGCCTGCTCGCAATTACAGATCATTGGCCAGAAGTATAAAGTGAGACATAGTTGCTTTATGGCGGATAATAGACTGTGACTCTGCTTTGGCGCCGGCACCGCCACAGAGAGTCCAAACGGCAGCCTGCTCTTCCTATCAGCCTGCCTTTTATTTGCGACCAAAAGCAAGTAGCGTGGTTGTTAACAGTTTTGGGTTTGTCATAGTTTAGTTTTATTTTGTAGTGAATTTTTGTTTGAATAATTCTGTTCGTTTTACTTTTTAAAAGTGTGTTTGCTAGTTTTTATTAAATATTGTTCAGTCTTTATCACAGTATTAGTTTTTTCATGGTTTAGTTCATTTTTAGGTGCAGAATTCATAAAGATCAATAACCTCAGGGTTATTTAGTGGCTCCACACTCAAAATTTCACATTTGTTAGATTGAAAGCAATCTAACTGAACTGAAGGTTCAGTTAAAACCAAATTCTGCAGCACACCTACATGTTAAGGTTGTCATAGTCAAGCTAGCATATCTGACGTACTTCTTGTTTTTGTTCTCTTTAAAAAAAAATTTTTTACCTTGTTTTCCCAATCGTCAGTGTTCAAAATTAGTAGAAAGGTTCTGTGTTCCTTTTTAAAAGAAATAAAATAAAATAACGCATACATTTATAATTTAGTGGGTTTAACTTGACAGCTAAAACCAATGGTAGTCCTCGGTGAGCAGTTTTCTGTCCTACAGCAGCGAGGTGGGAATCTGACATCATGCTGGAATGTGTCTATACACTGAGTGCATAATGAATACTCAACAGAACTGCCGTTTTCTCCCAACTTTTATGCTATTTTCTGTGTAAGTGCCATTAGAAGGAGCATGGAGTGCCGTGATTTGCCGACAGCTTGTGTGGGGAAAGAAAAAAAAAATCTATATTTCATTTCAAAACGCTCATAAATAGATTTATACACAAAAATGAAGGATATTTCGAACTTCAGTATGTTTTAGTCAGTTTTACAAATGCATGAAATAGTTCCAGTTAAGAGTTTCTGCTCTATTAATCACCGTTCCGACTTTATTCCAGTAAACAAAAACGTTCTCCTGATTTCAGTTTTCGTTACGTCATTATCAAGGTTATTATGATGAACTAAAACGAGAGAGTGAGAGAAAGAAAAGAAAAGAGGAGCCGATGAAGAATCGCAGAATGAGACGGAGGAAGGCAGAATATATAAGAAGAAGACGGATTAAAGGTTAGAAAATCTCAGAAGCAGAAAAAGATTTTAAAATGATGCAGTGCCTCTGGAAAACTCCTGGATGCAGGAGAAGGAGGCGTGTACTCTGTGGGCTCCCTTATGGGACCATCCGAACCTCGCCGCCCCCCTCCTGCCTCCTCATGTCCCCTGGTGGGGGTCCTCCGCCCTCTAATCCACTAATCTGACACTTCCAGAGGCCAGACACGCACGCATTAGACATTCATATTGATGCGTACGCCTGAGTGAGCTCACACACACACAAACAGACGTCGAAGACATGTACACCTGAGACCGAATGCCAACATTAATCAAATAGACTGAAGGCGGGCGCATAATTACACGTATAAACAAACACGCACTTATACCCCAACACTAAATTATCATCATCTACACACACGCAGGCGTCCATTTCTCCACTGCACTCACGTGCTCCGAGTGTGTGTGTTGGGGTGTGTGGGGGTGTGTGTACCTGCGTGACGGGGGTTAAGCTAGACGAGCCGGTCTGGTGTGTAATTTGCAACAAACCGCTCCCACTCCAATTACAGGTGCCTGCTGTACCGAATGAGAGACTGGGAGCAGCCATTAGGTCCAAATGGGGCTAATTCAATCCACACATCTAATTGCCAAAAACGCTGTTTGTTGGGTCTGCTGCTATACGCAGATGTGGAACACACAACGGCGGCTCGTTTGGAGCAGAGTTCAGCTTCAACCGGCTGGAAAGTCGGTGAAACGTGAGGATCTGGAGCTTAATGTGATCACAGAGGCTGCCTGGACGGTGGACATCGGGATATTTCTGTCCTTGCAAATTGTACACAACGGAGTTCTGAACATGGTTTCTACAGGACCCAGAAAGAACTACGACAACTAAAACAATGCAATTCTTTTAAAAATACTTTAAAAATACGTTTAAAATATCTGATATTTCTTTAAAAATATCTGACTTACTGGGATTTCTTGGGACCGACCAAGAAGAATTATGAAATAGTTGGGAAAACGGCACAGTCAATCCCAAAATTATTCACCATCTTTTAATTTTACGAACACGTTTCCTTTGCCTTGAAGATATCTGTGTTTGAGTGGCCCAGTCCAAGTTTTAATGTGACTGGAGAAGGAGGTGAAGATCTACACCAGATTATTGGGGCCAAACTGATTATTTTTTTTAATTATGAGAGCAAAGCCATAACACAACAGTAAATTAGCAGAGTAAAGACACAAAAATATCAGCATAGTCCCGACAATTTAGAAAACAAAACTTGTTTTGATGAGAGCTATGAATCAGTAGTTTGTCTAGTCCATTCAAAATAGACTGTCATTTGCTCAATCGTTGCCAAATCCTGCTACTGATAATAAGACGCTGATTTGTTTGCCGTTTTGAAAATGTTTTAAAAATAAATCAAGAAAAGTTTGTGAAAGTTTTTCAAAGCAGAGTGTGAGCGCTGCTGTTTAGCGTGCAGACGGCGCGCATCCATGCGACTGTGTGCGTCTCGTATGCATCCATGCATGACTTAAAAAGGTCATCTTTAACCAGGCGGCAGCTGCCGCAGTGAGCGGCTCCGAGTAGCTCCCTACACTTCCTCCCTATATTAGCACAACAATAAAGAAAACCCACACGCTCATCTCCTCCTCCTGCTACTATAATCACTTTATTTACCTCCCTCAGCAGGCCTGTTTCCTGACCTTGAGCGCCGCTGCACGCCGGTGAGCTTAAGTGCGCGTGAATAAAAGGCCCACAGGAGAATGTTTTCGTTGCCCTTCGCTTCTTTGTGTGCGGTTCCTGCCTGAGCTGCAGCAGCAGCAGCATGTGTGTCCTGGAGAAGCTGCCATCGCATCGTTAGCAGCTACCCCAGCTACCCACACACACACACACACACCCCACATACATAAACGAGGTGAGAGAAAAAACAAGTGCACTGGAGGAAAAAAAAAAAAGAAAAAAGAAACAAGATGCCAGGAATGAGGCAGGCAGCAGATCGGGACTGTTCCAATTGGCTGAGCAGCGGTTGAAGGTTATCCTCAGCTAACAAACATATCTCACTGGCTCTGGGAGCAAACACGAAAACACAAACACACACACACCCCATACACACAGCCTTTTGTGGCAAGACAATAGAGTGTAACCTTCATTTCTGTGGCAAGGTGCGACAAACACAGTGAGCGCCACACGACGACATCGTCGTCGCCAAGGGAGCCGGTTGCTCGTGGAGGTATAGCGAAGGTACAACACAGGTAAAGGGAAAAGGTTTGGGAGGAAATGCTGCAAACGTAGCGAAAAAAAACAGTTCAGAAGATTGTTTCTGCATTTTACCGTCTCCTAAAATGTTTCAGATTGAACTCATTTTGTTATAGTTATCCAAACCATCCTGGCGCTACGAGACAAATCATCTAAATACAAAATGCTTTACGCTACACGTGGTGGCAATAACTGCCATCATCCGTTCGCAGTCGTCACCAGTGGCTCTTTTACATCACCGAACAATTGCTGCGTTTCCATTGAATAAGAAATGAAAACCATGTTAAGTTGGGGGTTTTTAACGCAGTAAGTCATTAAAAGTCGTGCCACTGACTGGTGTAAACGGTTACATGAGATGTATTCATAATTCAGCCATGGCACTAGGGCTCATCCATCAGCCAATCAGAGGAGACGTCGCTATTCAGGCGGAGCAACAAGCTACTTTGGAGAGGCTGCGCATCCCCTACAATTTTGGGGGGAAATTGGAGTCGGCAATTTTACAGAAGAGCTATGGACTGGACACGTTGGAATGAAAACGTTTTATGAAGTGTGGGAGAAAACGACCGACCATCATCCTCCGACTGCTTCGCGACATCATCTTTGTTGTTTCCGGCAGTAGCAACATCCGGCTGCAAAAGAAAGTCTGTCCATTGCAGTTTGTATTTCAATATGGCTGAAAAACCACCCCATCCTAACATAAGTTGTTTTTTTTGTTTATTTTTTGTTTTTTTAAATTGTTTTGTTTCCAATAAACAAATTTAGTTTTGTATTTTCAATTTGCATAATTTTATGGTTAATAGAAACACAACTAGTGTGGTAGAATTATGGTCCACTCTTCCAGAATTACTTTAACTCAGCCACAATGGATGATTTCTTTAAAAAAAAATACTAGTTTACAGTAGATAAACCCAGTCAAAATAGTGCATGGTACACACTGTAAATACTTTCCAATGTAATTCCCACTGTGAAAGAGAAAGCTAACCATTAAAACAAAAACTAAATTAGGAGCCCTGATGTGACCCCATTACTTTGCAAATTATTAATTTAAACTAGAGTTAAAAAGACTCCACTTGAACTTTGTTTTCAGTGTTTATTTTATCCTCTCCTCTGCTCCAATCTGCTGTCGTGCATCAGAAGAGCACTCACTGCGCTGGTAAAAACCGGATTATAAAGTATAATTTCAACGCCGTGATTGGCAAAGATTGCAGAGGCTTGTTAAAGCCCGGGTGTTGTGGGCGTCTGCTTTTGGCATGTGGGGGAAAAAATACAAAATAAATCAAAAACGACACGAAACACGGTTGCAGGAAACTCGCAGAGACAACAGAATTAATCAGCAGTCAAAGATAATATTTTCTTACTGGAAATACAATCCCATCCCCTGAAGCCGCCAACACTTTGTTGTGTATTTCTGGACCTGATAGCATCAATGGGTTTCTATTTTTACATCTCTCAGTGCGTCAGTTCAATCCCCTTCAGGAGTTTCCTGCAGCACAGTTCTGGAAACAAAGAAAACAAAGATTTTCATCCCATTTCTTGTTGTGAACACCTGATTCTCTCCGTTGCAACATTGTGAATGTGGCACCTGTAATGCTGCAGATGCATCATATTAGCCTCTGTGCCATGACATTAAGGCCAAACCATGACTTTGTTATTCCTAAGGTTTTTATTCTTAACCTGCTTAGTCTAACAAAGATACTTTAAATACTAAAACCTCAACCAACAGGCATGTAGTGATGCATACATGAGGATTTTTGATATTGGATTTAATAGAATGAGATAAAGCTTGGTTTAATTGTTCTTTGATATAGAAGAATAAACGTCAGGTTTAAACAGTATGAGTATTTTTTTTCTTTTATCTTTTTAGCCCTTTAGGCCCAGTGGGATGCTTCAGTGAACAGCAGCTAACGTCGCCGTTGGAAACGTTGGTGGCCTATTTTCTGCATCTGCTTCAATGTAAATGATCAACTTGTGTGTAAATAACCACCAATATCAACAGGACAATAGTTCAATGGTCCTTAAAACACCATTAGCAAAATCACTTTAAAGTTTTTAATACTGAATCCGTTTTAAGGTGGATGTCGTCTTTGGTGTTAGCTCATGTTGGACTAGCCGTTAGCGTTAGCCTCTAGAAGAAACACTTTTAGATTTTCAGTCAATTAAGACAGAGTTTTCCACTACATTTAAGATATTAACTGATTCTAACGTTTAACAGAACCTAATTGTAATCATGCCGAACTTATATTTGAATTTTTAGTGTTGGCTAAAGCAGTAGGCTAAGCTAAACACCATAACTGGAATATTACCATTAATAGAAAATCCTCCACAAATGACAAAAGGTACGCATGAGATGGGCTTTGGAAATCCAAATTTCTTAAAACTTCACATAAACTAAACATGACAAGACAGAATTATTTTAATATATCTTTTGTACTTTGGCATTTTACAATGCATTCCTTTTAAAAAGCCAATTGTTGCTGCCAGAAATGATGTACAGTAGTCTGGTAAAAACCACCCACCTTGTTCTACACTTTGCTTTATACAGAAGGTCTGGACCATTTGCTATTGGGAGACCCTTGCTTCCTGAAGGCATGGACTCTGTTTAAATTTTACCCAATAACCAACGTTTCCCCCAGACGTACGTAATGCGCTGGTTCGTTACCAAGAAGTTTACAGGAAATTGCCTGCGCCACAAACAACCATCCTCCACTGCAAAGAGAGAAGTGCCACACCAAACCAGATGGCTGTTGATGTAAATTTAATATTTGGAATATTTCAGTCAACACGGACAGAACGGCTTGGTTCACTTCCTCCACTGCCATTGCTAAAACTTCCGATTCTAAAAAAAGCACAGAAAAACGATATCATTTGCAACTTCTTCTGTTCGTTCATCGGCCCGGTAGAAACTAAAATTCTGCCAAGAGCTTTTAGAAGCTACAGATTAGCATCTGATTGCTAAATCACTAAACACTGATTTAGTGTTTGTAGCAATTGTCAGTCACTGCTGTACTCTTCCCATTATGTATTGATTTGTATTTCATGTCCTTCTGGTATGTTTTGCTGTTTTTTTCTTAATCTTTGACATTTTGTCTTTTAGTTTTTTGTTCTTGCTGTAACATCAATTGCCCATTTACGATACAAATAAATCTGAATCTGAGATCTGAATCTATCCAGCCATTCATCCACTTTTAAACATTGGGGTCGCGCGGGCTGCTGGTCTCCAGCGGTCGACGGGTGATAGGTGGGGTTCACCCTGGACAGGTCACCAGTCCATCGCAGGGCAACACAGAGACAGACAGGACAAACAACCAAGCACACACAACCGCACCTCAGGACAATATAGAGAGACCAAGTGTCATATTTTTGGGCTGTGGGAGGAAGTTGGCGTACCCAGAAAGAACACACACAACACTACTACCAACTGTGCAGCCCATAAAAAGACCAAAACAGATGTTAGGTGCAGTGGTTAGTAAAGCTACTACTGCTACCCGTAACGCCGTCCAACCAACAATAAAACGTCACTGAAACCCAGACACATCCTTTTCTTTTTTTTTTCGTTTTACCTGATGTTCTTCTGTGTGTGCCACAAAAAGACAAACACCAGAAGCTCATCATTAGACATTTATGAACACCTCACATCCCTCTCTCTTCTTTTCCCTCCCCGTCTACCGTCTGATCGCTGATGTTGAGCTCGGCTATTTTATCTCACAGTTGAGTGAAGCCGGTTGTCAAACTGAATTAGACAGAGATGGGTGGGCCTCGGTGTTAGTCGAGGACGTCGGAGGGCCGACGTCGACTCTCACCCGATCCGGTGTCTGGGTAACAATGGCGACATGAATGATTTAGACGGGGAGGAAGAGAAAGCACAAAGCTTTCCTTCGGCTCTCCCACAGGACCTATCCTCCATTTCAGCCTTCCAGAAACAAAACGCTAAAGGTAACCGACTGGAAATAAAAAATAATAATAAAAGAAAGGGTGTGGCTTAGTGTATTTTGTTTACCCCAAAGCATTTGCTGTTGAAATCTGAAGCCAGTTAAAAAAAAAAAAAAAAAGCTGCTGCAATACAACAAAATACCCTCACCCTTCCAAAAAGAAAAAAGAAAAAAAAAAAAGCTGCCATGAGGTGATTAATTGGAATACCTTCTGCCTTGATTCACAATCAATACCCTTTTTCTTCCATTACAACAAAAGTTGGGCGGCGGCGTGAGCGCTTATGAGTGGAAATATATTGCACACAATAACAGTTTCACTTCAATGTGGGAGGCAAAAATGAAATATCTGTGCAATTAGTCAATTAAAGTCGAGAGCAAACAAGGTGGCTTTCGCAGCAGCCTGAAGCCAATCATTGGATTTTAATCATCAGAGGGCATTCTGGGAAAAGATCCAGATTTGGTGCTTTAAAAACAAGTTACTCTCCTTTATTTCCAGCTAATTTGTTTCATTGCGTCCTTCTGACGCATTACAGGCCGTACAGCTGTAGCAAAAATATTGCATTAAAAGTCCAAGACGAAATTGAGCTTGAGCCAAGTTGAATGTGGCGGCCATATTGATTACCCCCACTTCTTTGTTAATCTGTCTCCTTTGACAAAACAGCTTGAGCTGAACACCTTTTAACAGCCAAACGCAATGGAAAAGAGAGAAGGAAAAAAAGAATCCAATCAATGGAAAAAACAGCAAAGTAGCTTCAGCGTCTGGCGTCTAGTGTTTACATAGCCTTGTTAAAGTGTTCATAGTCCTTCTGCTCTTTCATAAACGGTTGCATTTTCTCATGCACTGTACAAATCTGGTAGTAGAGGCAGACGATTGAAAGAAAATCCTATTTATAGCACACAGGTGACACGGGTAAATGTGGAAGGAGGTTTCTGAGTACATAAAGCAAAAATTTACTCCAATATTTGAAAAGATCAATTCAATTTTATAACAGATGATGCAAGTTATTAATTAAACGCGTGTTTATTTCATGGTTCCTGTTCCAGGAGCTTCACTGTGAAATAATTTAGTGAAACTTGCCAATCAGGTTTGAGGGGCGGAGCAATGGGTGGGCTTACATTGACTAGTTTTACAGTCAAATCTTCAAAAGTATCCGCCACTTATTGGGGTGAATCAGGCTAAACTGGTGGAGTTCAACAGATCTGTTTAAGCTCGACGGAACAGAAACCTGGAAATTCCGAAGCATAAATGTTATTTATCTGATTATTTTAATGATTTAATAAAAATTATTGTCTATTCAATTAGTTAAACATTTGTTTGTTTTGTGGTACAATTAGCCAATGATTTAATTTTGCATTTATCAAATTAATTTTGTCCTGTTTGGCCCTCCGTACACAGCATCAAGTACCAGATGCTGGTTCCTTTTGCATCTGGAATATTAGACCCAAAGAAAAAAAGAAAAAAGAATGTCTTAACCACAAAAATATGAAAACACGATCAATCAGAGCATGCTACCACCATGAACGGAGAATGAACCTGAACAAAAAGAACATTCAAAACGTACTCGTGTTTTAAATAACCTAAATGCAATTATGAATCTACGACAGACAATCGGTGTTTATAGGAACTCTCAATCTAATCTGACAGAGTTTAAGTTATTGTTCAAAGAAGAAAGAAAGGGGGATTTTTTTTAATTTTTGGATTAGCAAGGCAGGTAGAGACAGAGACTATCAGCTTTAATTGGTTCCAGTGTTGAATTAAGGAGGCTGAATATTGATGCGTGCTGCATTTTTTAAAATCTTGGGGGGAAAAAAGTTTAATGTGGAGGTTTTTTGCCACAATTATGCACCACTTTGTCTCGATCTGTCACATAAAATTTCAGTTGAATACGCTGAAGAGAAAATGTTTAAAACATTCAAGCAGGGGTTAAAAAAAAACAACAAAACAAAACAAACGCTTCACCACGTGGATCTTAACCCTTACTACTGTCGACTAAATGAAGTGCAGGGAAGCCCTTTAAAGAATCATCACTTTTTCTTCATATTGTTCTCTTGGAACTCCTCTTCTTGGCCCGCTGCCCTTTCATTATTCTCCCTCTGATTTCCTCCACCTCAGCGAACACCAACTCCCCGGCCTCCTTCGTCTCTGTTTTCCTCCCCCAGCTTCTACTTTCCATCACGTACCTGCCTCCCCTCCGAGCAGGTGAGGAAATCAATCACCGATCGCTCGATTCCCCCTGCGGCAGCTCACACCCCGGCGGAGGAGTATTTCCATCATCGACCGGCGCCGCCCTGGTAAACGCGTTTGGACAAAGGCTTCGTGGAGGGAGTGTGGCGTTTGTGTGATTGTCTCCTCTCTTTGCTTCAAGTCCTGCTGGAAGGTGGGTTAAGAAACCAGAAAAACATCTTCCATGCTGCTTTTTTTTTTTTTTCCAAGTGTTTTTTTTTTTTTACATATTTTTATTTTTTGCCTCGTTTTGTTTCCTCTATCGCATGACAACAAAACAAAACTACCGTTGCCCCTGTTATTATTTAGCGAACCTTTGCGAATGTGGAGATTTCTAATGATAGGGCAGGGTTGGCTGTGCTGCTGTTATTAAGATTTCACACACACACGCACACACACACGCACACACACACACGCTCACACCCCCTACACACAGAGGGCCCATCATTGTCAGCCCGCAAGCTATTTTTGGATGCTTTGCGCTGAAAATGCCTGCCCCTCTCCCTCTCCTCCCACAGCGCCCATCAAACCCCGTGTCACCCCGTGTCACCTCGCCGGCCAATCAGACGCTTCGGCGAGCGGCTCCGACAGGAAGCCGCGCTGACAGCCCACCAATCAACTAATAACCACCCTCTTCAGGGGCCGGTTGATGGGGCTCATTGTGGATATGGATGCGGTATTTTACGGCTATTTATGGCGTAATTACAGCCTGATTACATAAATACACTTTGATTTGATATGAGACAGGCAGGCATAGCGAGGTGCGCGCACACGGAGAGGGATTTCAAACGTGTTCCCTTCGCTCTGGAGAGATGCGATTGGAACACAAAGGGGTTTAATTGGGAATCTTGGATGTTTCCGGAGCTGAAGAGGGCTTACGAGAAAATTCTGATAATTTCTCAGGGAAAATGCTCAACTAACATCTGCACGGTCCCTCAGTAATGAGAACTGAAGGAACAACAACAAAGAAGAGTAACAGGGCTTTTCTTTTTTTATATATATTAAAGAGCGAAAACTAGTTTTTATGTTAATTAACATTTTATACTTTTAGATCTACACAAACCAAACATTTACCTCAGTTAACGGCCAAGAGAACTAAAACCAAAGCATGTCTCCAGTACATCACAGGACCGACCAAGAAAAAGTTTTGCATTTTTCACTGACTTTCAAACAAGCAGCAGAAAGCAGAGGAGGAACGGTGGCTCCCAGAATTTTTGCACAATGCGGCCGAACAACATAAAAATAAACAAATAAGTAATGAAACCAACCCATTGCTCTGGGGTGGGATGGTTTCCCATCCGATCTGTTTCATGCAGTTTAGCTGGAATCGCAGCTTTGAGAAACGGTTGCCTGACGTTTAAGATGATCGGATCAGATTTGACCTAATTGCTAACGTTTGACCGTGACGTACAAAATGTGCCAGTTCGACTCTGAAGGAAGCTACGTTATGAAGATTGCCAAAATCTGTGTGCGCTGTAAACAACTGGTTGTAAACATTCCTCTTGCTCCGACTTTAATTCCTCAATATTTGGAAGCGTGGCCAACAGGGACTGAACGGCTTCGTTCCTTTCCTCCCTTGTCGTTGCCAAACTACAATTCCGAAAATGTCCTAAAAATTGACATCATGTTCACAAATCTTTCCATTTGCTGATTGGACAGGATGATTTTTTTTTTCCTGAGAAATTGAGCTGAATGGGAGAAATCCAACACAGAGCACTGAATGGAGATGTGAATCCATCCAGTGCTTTGTATGCGTAGAAAGATAGGTTAGCTGGTGACTAGTTTCCTGTTAAAGGATCTGGATAGCATTTCATTATCTTGCTCTTAATCCATAGTACTCAAGACTAACCAAACCCAAACCATATTCCACACTAACGAGAAATTGTTTAGATGTAATTCACGAAATATTTACTAAATTTTTGCAAAGTTTAACTAAAAACACCTAAAGCTGATGTGAACAAAACTATAGTCGGCAGGAATAGCATCCACTTTTTTTCATGTCAAATGTTATATATTCTATATACAAGCTTTTGTATATAGGATATACTGTATATAAGGTGGGGCTCATCCATGGAGGCATTAATGTAAGCAATAAAAGCTGATTTGCAGGAAGCTGTGGCACAATGATGAAGAGTCTCACAACATAAAGGTTTCAATGTCACAGCAGTGACAAAAGCTTTAAAAAAAACCAAACATGACGGCGTTGAAGCTGCCAAATGTTGAGCATCACTTGGCAGGACACTGAACCAAACAGGTGTATAATCATTTCATCTTTGTTGTGCGTGTGGAAATTACAGATGCATAGAGATGAGTTTGTTTGCCTTTTTTAAAGATTTGTGTAGTGAAAGCACCATTTATGCTATAGACGTTACTACTGAGGACCAGATGATTTGCCATATTCAGCAACAGTGTTCAAAAACAAGGTCAGAGGGAGCAAAATGAAGTAAGAGGAAAACGAAACTGCTTGCGAGAGCGAGCAGATAACAGGAAGGCTGATAGTAAGACAAAAAAGTTGCTCTACTTTTCTATGTTTCAATCTCTGCTGTTGGCCATGCTGATGTGAAAGTGTTCAGAGCCTTTTGGAAATCTCTACATTCTCCAGAGAGAACAAATGAAGGGTATAGTTGTTGCAACGCCAACTGCGCTAACATCGCTAATCACCATTAAGAGGTGCGAAAGAGTTTAGATTGCTAAATCTTCAATAAAAGTTGCAAAAATAGTCAACGTGACGTCAAGTCTGCTAATATAATGCTTGAATCTGACGAAAGAATATTATAAATTTTCCATAAACATGTAAGAACATCATTTAAACTGTTAAAGAGGAATCGTTATCAGCCAAAAATATTCAAATTGACCAAAAATAAAAAGAGAAATAAAAACCACACAGAACTGAAACCATAAATAAAATGGATTATGATGTCTCAAATCAAAATTGAGACGTCATAGAGATTCTGAAAATAATCAGAATGGAAATGATCAAGGATATTTTATTTTATATGTGACTAATCAATTGTTTATTGCGACAGTCTAACACACATTCATACCTAAGGACAATTTAGAGACCAATTACCCCTGCAATAATAGACTAGAAGAAAAGACCAGAGCACCCAGACAGGCACAGGAAGAACATGCAAACATGCCAGATCTACAAAAAAGTCTTGCATATTTCCACAATAATTCTAAAATAACTGTAAAGAGATGAGCTTATTATTTTTGAGTCACATAAGGGATCATGCATCGTAGAAGATCAGGAATGTCAAGCGCATAATCCTCTCTGGCTGATTTTACATGACTTGTAGAAAAACTCCGCAAGTTTAATCCTTCAGACTGAAACATTACAGGACCAGTGGAAGCAAACTTTATGGATGACTCGAACATTTTGAAATTCTCCATCCACAATTATGTTAATGGGTTTTAATTAGTGGAATCGTTTGGAAAAACAAAACGAAACGGTTGTCATCACAAAAGCAATTCACGACAACAAGAATCATTTAGAGACAACAAGAAGAAATCCGATGAAGAATAAAATGTAAAAATTCAAGAACAGAGCAATCTGAATGAAACATGGGATCAGCGAACCGGTTCTTTAAAAAGAAAAAGAAACTACTCTGTACCTCCAGGGTTCTTCAAAGTGTCCCCATGCTGGTCCTTCTGGACAAACTGCAACCGCTCAATACAAAATGCCTTCACACACACCGACACACACACACCAACACTACAGACAAAGCCATCTGGAGAAACGGTTTGTCACCGGCGTTGTCGTTTCCGTGAAAAATCATCAACTTGCTTTTTAAAAATCTCCAGAAGCCTGCTGAGGACAGCGTTGCATCATAACGGCACTTCGCCTCTGGACGCGAATTCTGCCCGACAACAGAACCACCGGAGCTGCTGCAGAACTCATTCACCACTGACGTTCTGATCCGCGAAACCAAAATCATCAAACTTCAAAACGGAAAAACTGGTTAAAGTTAACGGCACCCAAATGAAAGAAAAGACAGGTTACGTTCCGTTAAGTGTAACGTAACCTTTTAAATTTGATGTTGTACATTCCTTCATAGTCACATCATTGTTTTTAAAGCTTATGCGGATCCGTTTGGATCATACATAAAGAAGACAACACTTGAAGCGGACATTCTGAATGGTTGAAAAACAAAGACAGAAAAAGGAAGAACTCACAAAAAAAAAAAAAATAGAGGGAGAGCGAATTGAAAATATCTATGATGAGCAGCAAGTAATTACTTTGCTGTTCTATTATTAATCTTTTCTGGTCCAGATAAGACTTGCATGAGAGTTGTATACATAATTAATATCGGGCAGCCGAGTGTCCATTGCTTTCTGCTCAGTGGTGGATGGGTGGATGACAGGGAAAAAAAAAAAGAGAGTGATAACTAAAAGAAGCAAAACAAGACAGAACATAAAACACCGAAGAACACTTCACTTATATCTGCAGAGCGCGACTCTGGAAAGTCTCAGACTTCGTTTTATTAGACGCTCATATTTCAAGCAGGGGAGTGGAAGAAAACACAATTATTGAGCAGAGAAGGCGGCCATTAGTGTTTGAGCATCGCGCTGCATTGTTGCTCAAACGGCTCCCCATAGCCTCATGAATAATCCAATGAAAGCTGATTAATTGAAAACCATCCAGTAAACTATGTACTTCATCATTGCTTTAATAATGCAAAGGGGCCTTCAGTTGTGTACAGACACAGCTCCATCGATTATAATTGGCCGCAGCCGTGGCGTTGCAGATCTCTTGGCTAAATTGAAGCCAGAGTCCAATTTCTCATTTTGAAATAAAATAAATTAAAAACTCATGCTTGGGGGTTTCTTAATCTGAAAGATATGTAATCATTCACCAGGGCCGTCTTATTTTCACACAAACTCGCTCACACTGCCGTTCTCCATCAGGTTAAATCAAGATTGCGTTTGTGCGGCGTCCCCCGACCTTGTCTTGTCTGAGTCGTCCAGGCAGAGACCCGGAGAGGATTAGAGCACAGTAAAAGGTCAGAAGTGAACCGCTGCTTACATCCATACCGGCATAACAACGCTGCCTTCCACGCAGGCCGTGGAACCTCCGACATAATGCAGCCCGTCACTCAGATCGCTCCGAGGATTTATTTAACCAGCTGGGAGCAAAGTGACGAGAAACAACGTTGAGCAATGGTGTTTTATTCACGACCACTAAACGGACGTCTGAGCCTTTTGTTGTATCAAACAATCAATCAAATTTGATTTGTATATCACATTTCAGCAGCAAGACATTTCAAAGTGCTTTACATCATATCAAACACAGAAACACAAAGCAACATAGAATCAATAATCAAAACAGCATTAAGTCAAGTTCCATCAATAAATTTGTAATTGATTACATTTCAAATACAATTCTAAACAGGTGGCTTTTAGTTGAGATTTAAAAGAAGTCAGTGTTTCAGCTGTTTTACAGTTTTCTGGAAGTTTGTTCCAGATTTGTGGTGCATAGAAGCTGAAAGCTGCTTCTCCTCGTTTGGTTCTGGTTCTGGGGATGCAGAGCAGAACCAGAACCGGAAGACCCGAGAGGTCTGGAAGGTTGATACAACAACAGCAGATCTTTAATGTATTGTGGTGCGAAGCCGTTCAGTGATTTATAAACTAACAACAGTATTTTAAAGTCTATTCTTTGAGCTACAGGGAGCCAGTGTACTACAATTTACACACAGACGTGGCTTTTGAACAGCCTTGAAGATGGACAGCATCACTGGTTTCATTCAGAATGAATCAATCTCAGAAATTCTCTATCATAGATTACATTTGTTTTAGATTGTTTTAGCAGAAATTTACTCTTTTTACTATCTAATACAGCGTCATAGATGTCAGTTTCGTGAGAGCAGGGTTTCCTCCAGCTGAAGAAGGCTAACGCTTTCCCTGCTAGCACCTTCTTTACTTGTTCCTGTGGTGTCACGTTCATTTGTCATTTACATGACAGAAAGTTAGTTGTTAGGGAAGTAATGATGACATGGAGCTGGTATTCAGCCTATTCTTTATGAACGGACAGTTGATAAGCTAACAGGCTAATGTGGCTCATGTGGTAAACAGGAGATTTCACACTAGCTAAACAAGCTAACAACCCAACAAATTAGCCAGCTAATGTTTTACTCTATAAAGAGCAGAAACAAAAAAATGTTCTATGCAATAAGTGTGTACTAAGCTTTTTATTAAGCAATTTCCTTCTTCTACAACCAACATATTTGTTTTAAACAAGCCTTTTTATTAACTTTGAATCTGTCTTGGTAAATGAAGTAGAACTTCAATAGCAACAAACTTAACAATAGCTTCTTGTGAAACATCGTACTCCATTTGAATATTTTCAGTTGAAGCTGCTTTAAGTTGATTGATTTATTGACCTTTTTTTTTTACAAACTCACACCAATATACCATCTTTAATAACTGATCATTTCACAGAATCTCACACCGATTTTTTTCTTAAGAGGGTTGTATTTTGTCATATGTCAGAGCTGGATCTAATGGACTGATTCACACAGGGGCTGTGGGGTGGTGCTTCTATAAAGTGTTTCCATGCATTTTTGCCACTCACATTTATCTTAGCCGACCATGAAAGAGCTGTGCATCCACTGAAGAGCGCCAAAGCCAACTGGAATAAATTATGAAAGAGCAATCAAAGAATTAAAGGCAGGGGTGAAAAGGGTCTCTTTGAAGCTGCACTGCAGGCCTGAATATGTATAGTGCCATGCAGTAATGCTGAGTAGCAGGATTTCATCGAGAGGGTGCTGTGGCCCTCAGGGAGTACGACTTTGTATCTGGGTTGATAAGGATGGGCTTTAGCTCGCAGCTAACAAAGCGGTAGCAGCAGCTAGCGAGGGGTTGGCTGGAGATAACCGGGGTGTGGGTGGGAACTGGATTTCATTTCTGAACCCACGGGGGGTTAGAACGTTTACATATCTCCGCAGACACACAAAGGAAGGAAAAGAGTTTAGTAACACGTAACGTTACCAACCATCTTTGCTGGCGAACTACCTTATAGCCGCCCCTCTGTGCCCATCAGCGGCGGAAGACCAGGTGGAACTAATCTGAGGCAACCGGAATTGTGCAGGTACATGTAAAAGTGACGGACCTGAGGCCACTGGTAGCGCTAACAAAATCTGTATCTGCAATCAAACTGACTGTGCTAAGAGAAAGCCCAGCAGAAAATTGCAAAGAGCAGCCGGCAAGCACCATGATGCTTTGGATCGTCTGGTTGAATTTACTCGAGT
Source organism: Xiphophorus couchianus (assembly GCF_001444195.1). Taxonomy (NCBI): domain Eukaryota; kingdom Metazoa; phylum Chordata; class Actinopteri; order Cyprinodontiformes; family Poeciliidae; genus Xiphophorus; species Xiphophorus couchianus. The sequence goes on along the minus strand of NC_040241.1, from coordinate 4,792,796 downwards.
AGTGCTTTCCGGGTCGCTCCGCAAAAATGGACTCATATTTAAGAGACTCTTTTTGACTTTGATTGTAGCATTGAAACATCTTTGATGTTTGATGTGGTTAAAAAGAAAATTGTAATCAAAAACTTGGTTTAAAAACAAAAATAACAATCTGACACGTGTACAGGGTCTGGCTAAAAAGGGGGGATGAAAACATTTGGTAAAAAAAAAGTGTTGATTTTTCAGGGTTATTGAGTCATTTAATTAAAACATTTAAAATTGCATGATTAAAATGATCATTTTTTATGTGGTTTGTTCTACATTTGGTTTCGTACAGACAGTCTGGACTCGTCTATTGAGAAACGGCTGCTTCCTGGAGGCATGGACCAATTCGAACTTTTAAATTTTACCCAACTGCTAACATTTGTCCGTGACACACGTAACGCGCCAGTTTGACACTTGGAGAGAAGTGCCGAGCCGAACAAGGCAGCTGGGCCAACATGGACTGAACGTTCTCGTTCACGTCCTCCGCTGCCACTGTTAAAACTACAGAGAGAGTACAATTTGAAAAAAGAAGAAGAAAAAAAAAAGCGCAGAAAAACATCATTGTTCAAAACTTATTGTTCTCTTTGCCGATTGGCCCGGCTGAAATTCTACCGGAGGAATTCAAGTCAGAGATGTGAAGTGAAGATGGAATCTAGCTGAATTGCGTAGGACGGAAATGACCGGGCTACAGTATCTGCAGTTTGCCAGACTTTTTAACGACATTAGCATCTCTCACCGACGCAGCGTTAAGCAGTACGTTTTGCCCCAGTTCAGTAGATATCCCGCACCTCATGATAGACCCACAACGTTCAAGTCTACGGATCATCACATAAAGTCAGCGGGACGCATACATCTTCACCATCAATCCCATCTCCGCCTATTAAAACAAACAGTGCGCCTCATCCACCGCCACCCTTCTCCTTTCATGTGGAGCTAATTAACCAACACTGTTGCTGGTAATTAATTACTAGCCCACGCTAAAGGCCTCCGCTCGTTTGGGCAAATTAACGACATCCTCATTACTGGTGCTGTCTAAGGAGGGTTTAGGTAGTGTGTGTGTGTGTGTGTGTGTGTGTGTGTGTGTGTGTGTGTGTGTGTGTGTGTGTGTGTGTGTGTGTGTGTGTGTGTGTGGGTTGCATGTGTGAACGTGTGTACGGCAGGTGTGCTGAGAATTGCGCAACAAGTGTTGGATCAGTTACATAAAGGTGGAAAAGAATTATTTTTTTTTAAATGAGGATAAAAAACAGATGGGTTTGGGGTTTTTTTCTGTGTGAAATCCTTGGTGTTAAAATGTTCAGCATTCACATCAACGCCCACAAGTCTTCCATCACTTCATGCAGCCAGTCGTCCGTGTCCAAAAATAAAGATCTGAGACAAAGCACAAAGGGACCTCCTGTGTGGTCACTCAGGTTGGCGGTGGGGGATTTTTTTTTTCCCTCCCCCTCCTCATGTGGCCAGGCTGTAAAATCCAAAAGCGCTAAATGAGGTGAACCGAAACGAAGTACGATAAATCCGCCACAAGAGGTCGAGACATTGTTCTTGTTCAACCATTATCATTCCATTTACACAACCCGTGTGTTCCTCACTGACAAAACCGCACAAGGCCGTCATATTCATGAGCGCTTCATACTTTTTCCTAACCATTTGATTCAACAGCCACTGAACTCAAATGTTTGCGAAGGAGCCAAAGAGGGAACAACATACTGAGCTCCGGGGCTGCGAAAATCTGAAAATGTCTGTCACTTGAAAATCTGCGTAAACTGTTGGTTCAGTTTTTCTCATCTCGGGCTCAAGATCCGAGTAAACTCTTTGTACCAGTCTGGGGATAATCTCCCAAATATTCCCCTCAGCCATGCCTGCACATGTCTTTTTTTTTCCTCTTGCCTTTAGGAATCTTTAAAAAAAAAAAAAAAAAGTTACATTTTTTATAAACTGCCATGTTTTCTTTGATGTCAAAATTCAATTTGGTCCTCATGTTTTTCTTTAAAGTCAAAAGGTTTTCTGCTTGCACACGTTCCATGGAAGTAAAACACTGTCAGCCTCCTGCTGCTTGTACAGCAAAGCACCAACAACAATAGTAAGACTTTTCTGTCAGTGCTGTGATTTATATGTAATGTCTTCATACCGAGCGCTTGTTAAATGAAGTCAAATTCCTCATTTGCGCACAAAATTGTGGTCAATAAAGTTATTTTGACGACAGTTCCAGGGTTTCGGGGACTGCCTTGTGTTTCAGCTTCCGTGTAGACCGCCTCTGGATCCCGCCTCTGGATCCCGTCTCTGGATCCCGTCTCTCTCCTCCTCAGTTGTACATATGTATATTATTAAATCTGGAACAATTTTCTGCCTTCACTTGGGAGGCGTTTTATACTTTTTCCTCCCCTTTTCTTTTTTCTGTCTCCCCCTACTTGCACTTTTGTGGTTTACCCCTTTCCATTCATTTCTCTCCGACTGATCGTCTCAAACGACGAAATTTCATTATCGTGGTCAAAGAGGAGGGCCAGGCCGAAGAGGGTTGAGAGATTTTATCAGATTAACTCATCGCCCTTCAAGAAAAAGAAAAAAACAATGGGCCGACAAAAATCATTTTTAATATACTTTTTAGGTTAAATAATGACAGCTGCAGGCTGCCCCACTGGGAACTGCCCTGCATGCCAGATGGCAAGTTCATTCCAGACATAATGTCTCTTATTAGCTTCGCATATGAGATGATCACATATTTCAACACATGCACAACTCTACTACCACCGATCTCTACATCTACTTTAAAATATAAAAAAATGTATACAATGTGTCAAGTCATATTTTTGCTCAAAGTGTATCTAGAAAACGAATCAGTAAAATAGCCTGCATAACCAACAGCTGAAAAACAATCAGTCTTCTTTCGACAACCAAAAAGTGATTTCCAGATTAAAAAAAAGTGCTTTTTTTTCTCCTTTTTGCCTTTTTCTCTTTCAGCATGAAGTTTGATTTACGATTTGCCGGCTGTTGCATGCCGCGTAAACAAATCCATTTCTAGGGCCCAGTGCCTTCTGGCTGTAACCCTTCAAGTATTTTTAAACGATTCATTAAAGCAGAAGGATCACAAAGATCAGAATTCTCTTTTTCTCCACTCACCGACCGAATCAGAAAACGGTGAGCTCGCTGGTTTTCGCAGAAGCCGGTTTAAGAATCACAGAGTACCTTAAAGGAGCGTGCGCAGAGATTAAACTGGAAGGACCTGTACAGGCTTCAGGCAATATGCCAGCTTACTCTAGTGTTGCAAAAAAAAAAAAAAAAAAAAAAGAAGAAGAAGAAAAAACACCGTCGGCGGTAAAATGGTGGGGGACAAAAAAAAATGTTTGGAAACAACCACGTTTCTCCACCTGTGTCTTTACAGACGCCATTATTCTCTTCCCACTGAATGATGAGCCTCATTGAGAGTCATGAGTGGCTCCATTTATACCTCATTCATGTTTGACTGATTGCATTATATGCTGCCAGTGAGGAGAGTGACAGAGGAGTGGAATTAAAAAAATTATAAAAATTAAAATAATGAAGGAGGACAGTTTAGACGGCCAAAGGCCTAATAAATGTTGCATGGCGTCACGGCGACAGTTAAAACGTCTTCGTGACGCTTCGTGTGTTTCTGTAGCAGCACAGTAGCTAACTTGATAATGATAAAGGAACCTTTTTTTGTTTTTAATAGAGAATATTTTTTCTCCCATTACAGAAAATGATCCTGGTTTTTATAGCTTGTAACATTTTTATATACTCTGACGTATCCAGCTTGCCGCTACGCTAGCTAGTTTCCCCCGTTTCCTTTAATGGCCGTGTGAATTTGACTCGCTGTAGCGTTGTTTATGTCTGCGCTGAGCATTATACGACGGTGGTAAATCCTGCTGCTTGCTAATTCACTGGGAGACGCGGTCGGGACTTCGAGCAGGTCACTCGGTGATTTTTGCCTGAAGGGGTCACCGAGATGCTTTTACTGCCGATGGGTTTGAAAATCGACTACCTCCTGAGGAGATTTTTGGGTGGGGGGGGCGAGCGGCTCCACTGGAATGAGAAGACGCATGATTCTTGTTGCCGATGGCGATGATTTGTTTCCCCAGCCTTAAATTAGCTACACCAACAGAGCAGAAAGAGCTAGAGCAATGGGAAGGGCGAATACTGAAGGTGAAAGAGGGAATAATAATTTTTTTTAAAAGTCTGGTTGTGAATAAAGCTTTAAAAACAAACATGACGGGGTAAAAGCTCAGCTCCCATAGCTTGCTCTCTGTAATTATACCCATGTCATTGGCTCGCACCCCAAGGGGTGATACTAAATAAAACTATTAAAATATAGGGAAAGAGGGTAAAGTACGCAGCGATGGCAGGGCGAACGTGTCATCTATTAAGTCGCAGAAGGGCTTCGGAGTTTTAATGAGCTTTTTAAAGGCGCTCACTTCCTCAGAAGTGTCCTGGCCGCAGCTACAGCTGTGCCAGCTTAAAAGGTTTAAAACTGTGTAGCTCGCTGGGGTTTTATAGCCACTTTCTGTAAAAGTTCAAGCATGTCCCTTAAAACGTCCTGTGGTGTGGGGGGTTTCTAGCAAAGGATCCATTAAATATGGATCAGGCCTGGGTTGATTTAAAACACCAGGGGCAGAGTTAGGAGTTTAACCCAGCTTCAGATATCGCATAAAAAATGGAAATGGATCCACGCAGGGCCGGTCCAAGCATTTTTTGGGCCCTAAGCAGATTTTTATTTTCTGTCTTCTCCCTTTCTCATAAGCCAGTTCCCTGCCAGTACTCTGCCAAATAAAGACCACTAGAGTCCAAAAAATCCTTAAAAAAAAAAAAAAATTTAACATGTACTGCGGATGCTGACGGTAGCATTGGGGACGTCTGTGCTGCTGCAACAGATTTAGCACCGAGATGCTATTTTAGGTCAGAATAACTTCGCTGACAAGTTGGGAGCCTTTTCCAGGGTCCCATCAGATTGTGTAAGGAAAATCCCCCCCCCCCAGTAGGTCAAGTAAAGTAACTGCTGTCAGTCATTTGGGCGTCAGATTTACAGACGTACCAGAAATGCATGAATAGGAGGGTTCTAAGGTACACGGGTCAGAGCTTTTCTTGTAAAAAAAAAAATTCAATTACTATTGTTAAAATTTTTAACATGCCAAAATCAACGTAATTAACAGGTTAAAGTCCCAGCCCTATTATTTATGTAGATTTGGATTTCATTTAATTTGACCTGAATTTCATTCAAACCAAAAACTAGGGAAAATACTTAGTATTTTATATTCATTCATGCAATAAACATAAATACTATCTACTTTATGCATCCAGTGGTGAATAGTTAGCATATGGTGACTAATGACTGACTTTTACAGCATTAACAGACAATAACTAGCATTCCAAAAAGACTAATTTATTGGTTTACTGAGGGGAACATGAAACGTCTTCTTTTGCACTCCTGATAAAACCAGGCAGACTTAAATTTCCTGCATTTAAGACCTTCTTGCATTGCTTTGGTGTGTACAATTTCAGACTATGTCTTCCGCTCACTTTTGTGTTGCACATAATGGAAAACAAATACATTTAATTTAAAGTGGTGTCCTTTGTCTTATTCTTACATTTTACTTTGGTACAATTTTTTATACTGCTACATAACTCTAGAAAATTAAACCCGAAGCACTTCAGCAGGCAGCGACCTGACATCATCCCACATTGCCATCTTCCATCAACCTGCAGACAATCTCTGTTAAAGCCTCTCTCTTCACATAGATGCAGCTAAGATTCATACATAGTACATTGTTTATTATTGCATCCATTTAACAAACGACTTTACACGTATAATATCTTGGAATTTCATTATGAACCACTTCCTTTTCCCTCCCATGGGAAAGCCCTGCGACATATTAGCTGAGCAGGATGTGGTTAAAGCAGCACTCCAACTGCACAGCTTAATGAAAAGCCTCTTTGGATACTTTAGCTAGGATGGAAGGGTGCGTGCAGGATTGCTGCCCACAAACCACAGCGTCCTCCTGGGCTGCTCTCAGGTGGTACTGGACCGGCAGCCTCCAGTGCCCCCACAATGTTACAGACAAGCTAACCACAGCACATATTAGCTAAGCCTGGTGAAGTTCTTGTTTAACATGGAAGTGGAGTTGCTTTGTAAAAATCCTGTATTAGTGCGATATGGAATGACTGTGAAGTTTAAATTTTTGTAATTGAGCATTTATTTATTTAATGAAAATTTGCTTCTTTTTTTTTTTTTTTTTTTTACAAATTTGAGATTTCTTTTCTTTTCACTACTTTTGTGACTTTAAGGACTCAAAGAACTGAAGTGTTTTTTTAAGCTAATGGGTTAAAAAAATGCTTATTGTGAAATAAAACATTTTTTTTGAACACCAAATTCTGGGGGGGGAGGGGGGGGGGGCATGCAGGTGTTTCCCACACTTTCCATGACAACCCATGTGTAATAAAGATGAATTACAAGAATTCAGCATTTTAACAGCAACTGATAAATACGGGTGCAATATGTTTCAGTGTGTTGAAGTTAATTGTTTCAACTGGCCAAAAACTACTATTGTTTCACTTTCAAGTGTCCCTGAAGATAAACTCAGATTTGGATAAGTTAGCTCCAACTACTGTCCAAACTTGTAAAAACAAGGACAAATGGAGAAGAAGACGTCACAACAGGCAAACGCACATTGTGACTGGTAGTCAGATCTCACCATTCTACGTTCCCAACTCAGTCGTCATGATCGTCGTTTTGTCAGACATGACTGTCCTGATCATCAGAATCCAAACCTGGAGAGTTTTCACTCAATTCTGGACATCCAGCTGGTTCATACTGGTATGGTTGGATATCGTTTACCCCCATAAAGTCTTCCGGCATTTATTCAAACACAAAAAAGGGTTCTTCTTCATTTTCCACCAATGAACAACTGAACAGCAGTATAGTTTTAGTGGCTGGCTGAGGCACAGTGCACATCATGAACCGAGGACGATAGTGGACCGTAACTCAACCTTTCAAAATTCCCCCACTTTGGCATTTATTACAAAAAACAATTTCAGTTCTCCTTTCACATAAGGAATTTAACAAGTCAAGAGTTCCACAGACATTATGTACGTCTGTGGGGTCGTCTTGTGTGGTCTACCCACACACGAATGACAAGAAAATAAAGTAAACTGCCTAGAGGTAGCTGTGTGGTGCACATCGCCAACGACTGATATGGATTTAACGGCGTTCAGTAAGTGAACAGAATTAAAACCGCACTATACATTGAACATAATGAATCATCAGTCATTCCATCTAAATAAAATCTAAAGTGATCACATTTACAAGACTCTTTAGTGACCTACTCAAGTTTCTTTCACACAGGCAACTTGCAACCGAATGACCGTAAGGTAGACATCATGTTAAAGGTCAGGAGGCCATGTCCACCTGAAAAAAAACTGTGCATTTCCAAAATGACCTTTGTTTGTGTCCTTTTTAAAAGGTCCCTGATATCAAGAATGTCTTCATCCACATAAGCAAGATAGCACAAAATGTTCTTGGAACTATGTCAGGTTTGTAATGAAGTCACTCACACACACACACTCCCACACACACAAACACACACACACCTTGCCCAGAGTGTACCCCACTTCTCACACAATGATTGTTAGAGATAAGAACCAACACTTTGGTATGAAGCTGCACCTTACCACCTTATGTATGGGTCATCGTTACAAAGTTTAACACACAGCTAAGTCTGTTTCACTGCCAGACTCACCTGGTATGCTCCCAGGTGAAGAGTGGACAAAAAGGGGGATTCTTGCCGAGTGTTGTGTCTTTATAGATATTATTAGATATGATATTATATTACACCAACAGATTCTGGGAGTAGACGGAGGAAAGAACAATAGGACCTCGTAGAAGTCAATCCTTCTACATCTTCTCCAATGTAACATCAATGCTTTAGCACAGGACTGAATTAACAACCTCTAAACATTGTTGCCTAAATATTTTGTGCATTGAAACCGCCCTGGTACAGTGCGTGCACCTCAAACAGCCTTTAAATACTGAAAATGCAGACTAGAAATAACGATTCTGTCATGTGGCGCCCCCTATGAGTCACATATAGAGCATATCTACTTTTAAGGCCACTTTTTGTTACCCCTACTTATTGGATTTAATTATTCTCACACAACTACAGAATGTCAAGTAAGACATTATTAGGTAAACGCTACTCTCACCTCTACACTCAAACCATTAACATCCTTTTGTGTCGTGCAAACAAAAGACACTGTTATCATCATCCGTTTCAGAATGGAGATGGAATACTCAAAGTCTCAAAGATCCATGGGAAGATAGAGCGAGGATCAAGCATGATCTTGCTCTGGGCGGACTTCACAGGGAAAAGGAAACCAGGAGGAAAGACAGATTGAAGCCAAGTAGCCCTGAGCAAGAAGGAAATTCTCTGGCACTGGGGACGAATGGAAGGCGAATGACGCGGCGGTGAGAGAAGCCTTTGTTCATACTTTTACAAATATGTAGCGTAGCAACAACACAGTTATCAAAATGCTGGTTTCTGTTCAGGCTGAAACTAGTGACTATTTTATTAGTTGATTAATCACTTATTCTGACAATCTTAAAGAAAATGGTTAGCCACTAAAACCTTTTCATAAAATATTAGAAATACATTGAAATATGCACAAGAGCATGTTTTAAGCAATTCAATTAAAAAAAGAAAAGAAAAAGAAAATGAGCATTTTACTGCCTAAATTTGAATTTGAACCAGGTGAAGCTGAACCCACACCCTTTGAGGAGGAGTTCTGGGTTGAACTTTTTTCCTTTTTTACACTTGAATACCAAATGTATACATTTTTTATAAAATTTTGACTTAATTACTGCTTTTATGTTCTTCCAGGGCAAAAATTGTCTTATTTTTAGTCTGCATACTCCATCTAATGATTAATTCATTACTAAATTTGTTGACAGTTATTTCAAAAATCACTTCATCACAATTAATCATTTCAGCCCCAATTTCTATACAATTGATTTTGAATTACTCCTTATTGAATTAGTTGGCTATTATGTTAATTGATAAATCGTGATGAATTGTTTAAAGTGATTTAAAATGACTAATTACTAAATTAGTTGACTATTTCAATAATTAATCACAATTAATTGTTTAAAGTGATCTTGAATTTTGCTCACAAAGACTCATATAATCACCTACTACTAATGAAAACACCAAAATACAACCAAGAACAGGTGCTACGAATGCAAAGTTTTGACTTCTGTTGTGAAGAATAAGCTCGTCCTGACTTTTACACTCTTTTGGGGGGGGGAGAAAAATAATAAAACAAAAACAGTGCGATATGTCTGTGAAATCTGGCCCCTCTCTGTGTAATAATCAGGTAATCACAATTACCTCCGCGAGGCTTTGAGAGCTGATACAGACAGGAGGAACTGGCAGCTCTCCACATCCAGGATGTGCTGTTCCTCCAGGCTCTGCAGGACTGGATCACTGCTGCCTGCCAAGGCTTCACCCCCCCCCCCCCCCCCACCGGAGAATAGCTGTTTGTCATCAACAAGGACGGGTTTTGGCAGCTTGCACTTTGATGAACACCCAAGTATTATGCTTTTATACTGGAAGAAGCATTGCATTGTTCACGAAACGTGCCAAGGAAACAAAGACGAGCGGAACACTTAATTACCAGCAATGCTATATTAAGCCATCTCATTGTACACTGTTGTAAGTATAGCATAAATACGGCGGAGAGAGAAGGCGTTCGCTGGCTTGCTTCCCTAATGCGGCACAACGAGAACGCCTAACAGACAGAACCACAGCCGAGCGCGCCCAGCGGGCCCACCGGGGTTTGGCAACTACTGCAGCAGAAGATGAATGATGTTGGAAATTTGATGAGAGGTTCCTTGCTGTGCGACTAATTTTAATATATTTTTTGTACAGATGTAGTACGGAGATTCTAGCGATCGGCTCCAAACAGGGACGTCTCTCGTTAGCCTTGAAGACTCGTTGCAAACTATTGGCTGCTGCTGCAACAAACAAGAGAAAATGGATTCTGAACTTATGCGGCTACGCTGATCAAAAGATATGAAAATACGACCTGAAAGTGAGCAAATTGAGAACTTTCTGTGATACTATTATGTATATCACAGGGTTTTCCCCAGAAAACTTGCTAAGGCTGGTGGTTGGGGCGCTAGGGCGTCTGGAAACCCTGTATCATCCCAGTTCTAAAGTCCTTCCACTGGCTCCCTGTAGCTCAGAGAATAGGCTATAAAATACTGAGGTTAGTTTAGAAATCACTGAACGGCTTAGCACCACAGTACATTAAAGATCTGTTGTTCCAAAGAAGCAACATTCAGATTCTATGCTCCACAAATCTGGAGCAAACTTCCAGAAAACCTTCCTTGAAGCCAAGCCTAAACATTGATCAACATATTTTAATGTCTATTTGCTGAATGATTTTGATGATGGAAATCGACTAAGTGTAATGTTTATTCCTTGTTTCACAATTTGCTACCATGTTTTTATCACATAGAGCACTTGGCATTACCTTGTTGCTGAAACGTGTGCAAATAAAGTTCAAATCGGAGAGTCACAAAGGTTACATGATCCTTAGAACAAAAAACATGACTTTTCTACAGTCTGATTTTCTTTTTTATTATTTACATTTTAAAATAAAGAAAAAGCCTTTGGCAAACAGAGGTTGATACATTTCTTCTATGGGATGTTTAAGAAATCGTGTAAAAAAAGAAAATTGTTAAAGTATCTTGCTGTTTTTTTCTGTCTCATGGAAATTCAATGCAATTTTTCCATGACAAAAACTTCTGAACGCTGCATTTGAAAACATTTGTTGGTGCCATTTTCAGGTTAGGTTAATAAGTTTGGTGTTCTTCCATTTAAAAACACAAAATAGCACCACTGAATGTTGATTTTACTAAATGCATAACAGTGTACTAATGAAGTTGTTACTTAATTAAAGCGTTGCTTTAGTCTTCACCTTAAATGTCTTTCTAGCCTCTCCACATGCCTTGGGAGCCGGTGACGTGCCGGAAACGTGGATGTTTTGATTTTCAGTTCTGCGGCGTATGTGTCACACTGACGAAGAAACAGCTTTGAAATTTCATCACAACCAGCTGGCATGCTTGTGTTTGTGACGCCAGTAGCGGGTACATTTGTTATGTCCTTCTCTTAGCAACGGTTTACACTCAAGGTTGCACAGTCTGAGGTCAATCAAGTTCTTCGAATTACGATGTTTTTCAAAGTAAACAGGACTAAAAAGAAAGTTAAACACAAGCAGCTAGAACTTGGCAGGTACTTGTATAAAGTAACATATCTTGGCTACCATCTCGGCATCGCCGGTTCCTTCACAAAGACGACAGAGTTTAGCTTTCCTCCGTCATCTATCCTGTGTTGGCTTTGGTCAAGACTAATTCCTCACCGCTGGGATCACAGTGATGCTTCATGTACAATATTACGGAGTCCACAGAGATCTCTGTCTGTGTGTTAGGTGATCAGTGGCTCTGATGGTGCTGACCCGCCGTTTCCCTTCTGTATCCTCTTTCATATTGGAACGCTTAAGACAACAGTCCCTGGGCTAATCTCCACACACCTCTTATCTACCCACACCAGACCGTGCGCTTGATGTGCGTGCACGTTGTAAATCGAATGAATTGGCAGTGTGAAGGAGCAAAATGTCCACAGAGGAAGGAAGGAGAAAACAAAAACAATTGTTCAAGGAGAGGATACCAACGGAGAGGAAAGCCTGGAAATTTCCCTCGGTAGGAGGCAATAGAGATGTCAGCTCCTATCTAGACTTTGGAATGGGGAAAGTGCTTTGAATTTCTTTAACTTTCTCAGGTTATCGAGAGAAGAGTAAGATCAGCAATCCCTTCGGGGATAACCTTTCTTGTGCACATCAAACTGATGTTCCAATAGGAGGTCTAGAGTCGGGAACTTCAGCAATAACATCCAATTATTTTCCACGCCGTCTCGAAGGGCGCAGGTAGCGCCGCTGCGTCTAATGTCAAGATGTTTCAACTTAAACTCGTCTTTTAAAGAACCGCTTGTTTTGTGCCCAACTTGCCGAAGGGGGCGAGATCATTTCACGCTTCGAGTCACCGAGTGAAGACATAATTCTCTACCAGAGTCGTGATGTCACCTAATTTAACTAGATGTTTCCAGGCAGTTGTTGCACCGCTGCGAAGACAGACTGTTGGTGGCTGAATTAATTTACTTTTCAATTTTGACTTCTTTTTTTTTTTTTTTGTCATGTTTTCACTTTTTTTTAAAAAACAGACTCACCGCAATGTCTTTTGAGGACCTCCAATTGCTGACTTGTTGAATGTTTTCTTTCAACTTAAAGAGCCATCAGAGAACACATTCCTCTGCTGAGGGCAACAATAGAGGCTATTAATAAAGTATCCAAACCCAAGACTTTAATGTTGGTGCATAAATGTGCATTTTCATCCATCCTCACCGGGTCAATGCTTTGTCGACCAACATTTTGGTTCCGAGTTGCTGTAAAGTATTCACTCCCTTGGATGGGCAGAATTAGGCTTTTTTGACAATAGAGTAAAATTTTAATATCAAACTAAAAACTTACTCCAGCAAAAGAAAATTATAAAAACATGTCGAATTTTGAAGAAATTGGTTTACATTTTCACATTAAGGCATTTTTCTGTTTGTTGACATGTTTGTCTATTGATCTGTTCAGATTAGCTAAAGATCAATCAGATTAGCTAGAGAAAAAACAGTTGCCATCAATTTTCAGGCCTGACCACAAATTTATAACTGGATTTAGGTCTTGACTTTGACTAGGCCATGCTAGTTCACAAATGTGATTTAATCTACAGCATTCTTTGTTTTCTCTGGCTTTGTGTTTACGCAAGTTCTTCTACCAGAAAGGGAACCTCAACTTCAGTCTCCAGTTTTTTTTTCCTGGGTTGGTTTATATTTATCTCCACCAATCAAGTTTGACCCAAAACCTGATGAGCCACGATAAGGGATGCATATTTACCATTCTGTTTTTGGTGAAAAAAAACAAGAAAAAGAAAACACTATTAATAAGAATTCTTCACATCCTTTGAGAATTGCTTAGAAACTCCGGTTGATTATGTTTGTCAATCCCAAAAAACTTGCAATCTGAATATGATTGTTACTTTTTAACCATAACAGTTACAGCGCGATTACCAGAAAATTCAATTTACTGAGAAAGAAATGTAAAAACAAAACACAAAAACAAGGTGAAGTTTAATAAGATTTGTCCTGCTGGAATTTCAAATACAGTTCAAATGTTCCATCTTGCATTCCAGGAAAATAATTTATTTTGTCCGAGAGAACAAAGGCTTTTTTTTTTTTTAACCTCTGGGGCAGACCCGTTCACCTACGACTGCTCTGTAAATTAATTACCGTGTGTTAATTACAAAGGGTTCCACCTGGGGCCCCTGGGCTGCTGGCGAAGGGGCTTAATCAAACACCGGTGACAGTTATTAGCTTCATTATTAAGCACTCCTAGAGCCAAACGCCAGAGGAGAGTCCATGGGATACATCGGGATCCAGAGGACCCAAAGTCAGACGGCCTTTCCACGCAAACATCTTGGAAAGGAAATGATCCATACGTGAAAAAAAAATAAAAATATTTTTTCTCCCTTTCCTGCATAAATCATTTCTGGATACCCGTGTGCTTTTGTAGTGACAGTTTTCACATCAGTTTTAGCCAAATGGAGCAAGAAGTTCTAATTTTCTACTCTCTGACGTTTGTTTTCCATTGTGTTGTTTTTTTTTTTTTTTACAATATTGTATTTGTATAATGAACCACACAGGATCCTGCTAATGGATGCACTCTGTCTGTTATTTGCATTCTCATTTCGTTAGAACATCAGCTGGACCGTTTCATGAGATTGAGGCGAGCTGTTCGCGTCAGACATTTCCCCTTCTTCCCCGCCTCTTCGTCTCCGTCTCGTCTCTCTCAATTTCTTCAATTGTCACAGTCGACTGCTGCCGTGCTCCAAATTTGCCCCTGCAGGCCAACATGCTGTACGACTAAACCGTTTCTCCATTATCGTGCAAAAAAAAAAAAAAGAGGGAGAGAAAGGGGCATGGGACCGTGCGCATGCCCATAAATAGCCACACACCGACGACAGAGCCCTGTTGAGACACCTCTCGGTTCGATTCATACTCCGCCAATCCCCTCGCCACGGAAACTCGCCATCACGCCAGAGGAAGTCTAATAATTCCAGATTTGGACACTGCTGCAAGTAAAGGGACAGACGAATGAAAGGATTGTCTTTGCGCTGGCATGGGTTGTAGTTTCTATGGTGATATCTTATGCGAGGGAAGGAACAGAGTGACTTTCCTTTATGGTCCTATATGGGAACGTTGCTCCGCATTGGTGTGGACAGATTCTTTACCACTGGAGTGTGAGGAAGCAAAAGAAGTGATGATTCTCCCGAGAGCTGTAGGTTGGAAAAAGTACCGAGAGATGCAAAAAAGCTTCCACCCACCTTGACGAAACACATTGACAGTACTTTATGAAGCCGCGTCGTTATGTAAGCTGCATTCGAAGCCTACTGCTTTTGTCCCTTACATTCTAAAGAAGGGGGAAGTGAAGATGCTTAATGTTTGGGGTCTTTTGTCACCCAATTCTCCTTTAAAAACCCCCACAGTGTCTATGTTGTCATTTATTCGCTAATGTTCTTCACATTTACTAATTTGATGACTCCTAATGGCAGTTGGTTTCAACAGATTTTATTTATCGGTATCAAAGAAAAAGACGTCCAGCAAAAACTAACTACACAACGTTTTTCTTCCACTTTGTGTTGGTCGATCCCTGGACGGTCTGGAATCTTTCCAATCCAAGGAGCCCTTTTTGCTCTCAGTTTGACTAATAAAACTCTTTTAGAGGCACAAATGACAATTTTTTTTAAAAAAGGTGTCACTTGGAGTAAATGTCTATAGGAAATTTTACATAATTTTTTACAAAAAATAACATTTTATTTTTATTTGTAGGTTATAAAATAAAGAAAATTTAAAACTTTAACTTTAGAGACATTTTCATCTACAAAATGTTAATTTGTGGAAAATTATGGAAGTACAAAGTTTCCAATGTAATGACAACGATAACTTGCAGTGACTCTTTGTAGTGGAAATTCAACACAAATGATGACAAAACTGGAAAACTGGCAAAACCCACATTTGTATACAACACCTACACTGAAAAACAATGGTGGGTAACTAACTACAGCATAATTTGGGCTAACTCTAAAAAGAACTAATCACAGTTCCGCTAATGCTAAAGCACTACACCATCACAGTATTTAGCGGTAGCTAAAGTCAATTCAATTCTAATTATATCTACTCAAGCCCTCAAGCACCAACTTCATTTTGACAATTTCCATGTTCTATGATAGATGTTGTTTGTTTCGATCTTGTTCTCTGCTGCGGGTGTTTTACTTTGTTCCTTTATTGTTTTTGTATGAAATAAAGTTATTAGAAAAAAAATTAGGGGAAGTCAGGAGCACTAAACATTTTCAAAGCAAAAGCGCCAAATGAAAACTGTGCTGCTGTTAGCGCATTAGCAGGTTAGTAGAAGTGTTTACAAACAGCTGGTTATTTTTAGCTAAGGTCGTTAAGTCTTTGTGTGGGAGGCTTAAGGAGTGAAATCCCATTAAACACATTGTTGCTAGTTTCTGGCTGTAGTGAGAGAAAGTAAAAGAAATAAATACGTGAAAGGGAACGTGGAATAAAGTGCTTTGGTCAAAGTTATAACTACTTTTGCTATCAGCAAAGTGATTTTAGGAACTGAATTTAGAAGTAAACCATATAGTAATATTGTAATGTATTCCCATTCCAATCTTCAAACTAAAAAAAAAAAAAAAAAGAACCTTGAGGGTTTTTTCTAGGTCATCATTCCGTGAGTGCTATCATCACAGCTTAGCTCTGTTATAATTACAAATGGCCCCAAAGGTCACCCTTACTAATTACAGGTGCTACTGGACAGGCTGGCCTTGAAGGCAGACCCACTGGAGCTTGTAAAAAGAACCATTGTCTGTGGGCCAGCTTTCCACAGGAAATTTAAGGTGCCTTGGTTTGGGTGGTCACAGCTGCTCAACCACACAACCCGTTATTTCTTCAAGTTAGCCTCTTGCCACCTCTAACAACGCTACATCTACTCTAAATTTAAAAACAGAAGGCCTCTAAAGGAACAGTATGGGAGCATAATCATTAATGAATGCCCTTAAAGAAAGAAGACAGACAGCATCTCTTCCAAACTTTGACAGTGAAGACAGTGGTGCCAATGTGTATGGATTTGTAGCTATTTGTAATCTCCTGTCTCAGAACACTTTCAGTGTGATGCATCCAGTGTGTTGAAGGCGGCAACTGACGGGAGTTAATTAACAGGATACATCATGGCATTCCCAATGTGTGCTCGCCTCCAGGGTAATGCCGCTGTTGACCCAAGGGAGCAATAAAAAGTCACATCAAATGACTCTGCTTGGAAACCTGCAGTATGTGGAGGGAAAGGTGGAAATAGAATTTCCGGATATTTACATCAGAGAGAACCTGAAGCTTAATCCCACTGGGCCTTCAAATATGACACCTTGAAAATCTCTGGATTTGAAAAAGGCAGTCAAAAGCCCCCTTCTCCACCAGCGTAGCCTTAACCGTTTCTCTCTCAGTTAGCCTTGGCCAGATTTGGCCAATGCAAACGCATATTGGTTCCTGCCAGCAGAGTGATACAAGCTGAGCCAAGCTGGGTATTGCTCACAAGCGATTTGATTGGCATCAAACAGTATTCATCGATTGGCCTTTGAATATACGTCAAGGCAGTACTTGTGGAAGTGCACATACATCGTCAACTGGAATGGGCAACCCACAACGAACTAATATACAAAGAGATCTTGAAAATGGCCACCCAAAGGTACACGAGAAAAATGACATTGGAGAGTCCATCACAGCTCTTGCGTGCTCACAGCCTACCCACGTTCCCACCATGTTCCTGTGAGTGTTCCCCACACAGTGAGGAACACTCTGCCAATGGAGACGCACCCAACATAGCTAGAACCGAATCAGGCATTCCTGGCCAGAATGCGACTTGATGCGGCAATGAGACTGTGTATACACAATTCATGTACGGAGGCTTCAGTCCTCTAAGAGTCTGTCAACTTCCTCCTCTCTCACAACCCACTTTCATGTCAATTAACTGTCAAAGTCTAAGACTTTAGACAACAGAAACTCTAATAAGAGTGAGACTTTACAAGACAGAAGGGCTTATGTGTGAACTTTAGGCCTTTGCCCATAAGGCATAGGCAAAGATTCCTCAGGAATGTGGGCAGAAATCAGCTACTTATGTTTGGAGCAGGTCATAATAAAACCATGTTTTACTAAGTGCTACAGATGCTTGTTTTGAAATAGTTGAGTCATTTTAAAACCAGAATAGTCATTAAAAGTTGCATTTTGTGTTGAATTTGGAGAAGTCACTTGGGAGTCAGGGTGTGGCTGCTTTACTGGCTGTGCTAGCTAATTTAAATTGTTCGTATTTGCTTGAGTTTGACACATTCCTTTTAGTTAAGTATCAGACGTTGACAGATGTCGGGGGACAGAATATTCTGATATGGACATCCCTGGGATAAATATCTATTTGCAGGTGTCTAACCAAACTGAATAAAACAGGAATAAATTAGCTTCCTGCTAATGCATAAGAATCAATGTCCTGCGAGTTCCAGAGGCTCTGAAGACTTGTTTGCAGAAAAGGGTGAACAATATATTAGCATCCGTCTTGTCAAGGTTCTGCATAGATTCTCTTTATAAACCCTCATTTTCCACCAATGAAATATGAGTCACAGATGTCAGATTCCATTTGACCCACTAAACAAAAACACATGCAAATATATTTATACACACACATACACTGGCACACGCAGGCACACACTGACTGGCATCTATCCGCTGTGACTGATGGCCAAGTGGGGTCAGGCCGTGGCTGCTTTAACAGCCGATTAATTTCATGACCATCTGCACATCTGCCATGTTCCCCTGCTCCATCAGCCTTGGAATGAACGAACACACACTGCGTGTTGTCGTTGTAAATCAAATATTAACCTGCAGCTGTACATAGAGATTTAGTGTCGGCGCAGGCTGATCTCGCCAAATGTCCACCGACGCCAAACAATATACAGCAAGGATAATAAGTATTGATCACACCGGCGGGTTTTCTCTGTTAACATATTTCTAGTGAGGCCATCGACGTGCAAGTCAGCCAACCCAAGTAACCATTCTAGCAGACATATTTTACTTCCTTTAAAACCAGTTGAAAGCTTCCTTGGCTGTGTGTTTGGGTTCACTTGGTTCTTCAAAAAAAAAAAAAAAAAAGAAATCCCAAATTTTCTAGTACTACACAGAAGATCGTGATATTTCCATCCCTAAACATTACTGTTGTGCAGTTTTTGGGGTGATAAAGTGCTAAATTAAGCTGGTTTGTGGTGAATAAAGTTCTTTCCACTGCAGGAAGATACTATTTTCTCCTTGCATAAGACCACCTGCTGTGTCTTATGCAACCTTCGGCTTTCTCTTGCCTCCACACGTTTCTGCTACTTCACAAATATTTTTTGTGCACTTTCATTAACATTTGGAGTGCAAGCAGTGGGAAACGCCTATGAACCGATTTGTTTTCAATTGAAACACTGGAGATAGCAGTGGAAAGCTATTGCTTCAAGGCAGCTAGTATGGGATCCCACTAATGCCAAAATTTGTCAACGCTGTGCAGGCCTAGAGGCTAACAGCAAAAAGTAACTTCTTGATTATGAAGAGTGCTCCCTGATTCTTTTTCAGGCTTTATTGTTTCAATATTATTCCACCATACAATACTTGAAACATTAATCCTTATTGTGGTGGATTTATGACTCTATAAAGCTGAAAATGAACTGATTCTGCCCATTTTAGTGGAGAGTTGTGGGTGGACGATCAGATCAAGTTTCAGAATGAGTTGAAGCTTTTAAAGAGACAGAGGCCCAATTTCAAAGAGTTAAAAAAAATTTGACTTTGAAATTTAAGTCAAGTTTGATAGATATATATATATAGCATTTTTGTAAATACTGAACAGTGCCATTTTATAGCACAATCAAGTAACTATGTGCTGTGAAAATGCATAGTACTGCCCCTTTAAATATACTCTAAATACATTAAAAAATGTAAAAATAAAAATCAGAGTAGGCGGATTTTCCGTATTCTAAATTCCATTTTTTTCCCAACATACATTTTACCTTTTACAAACGATGAAAATGTGTTCAGAATTTCAACTGCATGTCATTTTTCTTGTACTATACCTTCATAATAACATTTCTATAAGCCACTGCTGCATCTTTACCTAATGTGCTCAATACTTTATGTAATAAAGTGGTTCCACTTTACTACACAAACATCCACTAATGAACTAATTAGTGTCGCCGGACATAGGGGCGACTGTGGCTCTATGGTAGAGTAGTCGTCTTGCGATCGGAAGGTTACAGGTTCGATTCCAGCTTCCTCCTGCCACATGTCGATGTGCCTCTGGGCAAGGCACTTAACCCCAAATTGCCTACCGATCTGCGTATATGTGTATAAATGTGTGTGTGTTTGTGAGTGCGACTGGGTGAATGTGACTCTAGTGTAAAGCGCTTTGAGTGGTCAAAATGACTGGCTATATAAGTTCAGTCCATTTACCATTTACCTGGGCTGTAAGTGATTCACCTGATGCAAATCTGGTTTCAAGAAAGAGGTTGGTTTGTCTAATAGTTTCCTGCTCTAGTTTGCAGCTCTACTGAGCATAGTAGAGCTATGTTCTTCCGTATTTTTCATCACGTACCAGTTTAAAACCAAGTTTGCTTTGAAACACATTTAAAGAAAGAAAACTAAGCCAACTGCTCTGCATTTGTTCACACAGTCTCTGAACCGATCCAGTCCATTTCTATTCATCGCACCACACCGGCTTCCAGAGAGGAAATGTCAAAGACATCGTTGGAGCTTTCTCCCCCGGACAGCACAGCGAGAGCAGCTGCTTTTTCCCCCCAACCCGGTCCGGCCCGCGTCGCTCTGAGGCAGCCGGGGCAGCACACGGCTTTGATCAGCACCGTGTCACCCAGCTAAAGGTTCGGAACGATGCCGAGGGGAACCGTCTCTGTTCTTCTCTCTGCAAAGAGGAAAATTTAAAAAAAAAAAAAAAAAAGGTCTGAGGACTCTGAAGGAATAAAGGTCCAAACAAAAAGGAAGAAATAAAAAAATAAAAAAAATGTTATTCAACTCTTTGATGTTTTCCTTTAAGGCCGCAGTGCGCCGTTAGCCACAGGAATGGATTCCACACGCTGCCATACTTCTCCTTCAGACGACATCAAGGAGGAACAGGGTGTCTTTTTTTTTTTTTTTTCCTTCTTTTTCCCTGCAGCCGAGATGATTCAAACCGCGCACCTGGATGAGGCGAGGGGCACAAAGCGGTTTTCTATCCCCCGGCACGCAGCCCAGCGTCTCCGCTCCACCCTGACTCACAAAGCCCTGAGATGACATCACGTAAAACCCCCACAGCTGCTCGCCGGATCGTCTTCAATTCTTTTTGTCCATCTGCAAATATTCTCCTCAGCTCCAAACAAAAGCGCAGCTCAGATTGAATTGTTTAATGAGGCTGGAGTAGACTGAATGAGTGCCAAAAACAAATAGGACAATATTTGCTTTTTTTCCCGCCCTTTCGAAATCATACAGTTACGTGTTAGTAAAACTTTCTGAAGGCTCTGCTTAAAAAGATATAAACTTGAATTCTTTATATCGGTGTTCTTTTCTGTCATATTCTCTTCCAGCTCTGCTGTATTCGGTTCTGCAGCCTGTCGGGCTCAATCTGACCCCTTCGAGTGCCTCCACAAAGGCCACTCAGTCTACCCCGGAATGAGCAGCCATTTAAGGGTCACAAAGCTTTGCAGAATGGCCCACGCTGGGGAGGAAACGGAAAAAAAAAAAACGCTATAGCTGTACAGCAGAGCTGGAAATTGGGAGCGGCGCTACAGGACTGAAAGCGTTTCTCATGGAAGGCACAAACAGAGCGGAGGAAGCCCCGAGCAGATGAGGGTCGCAGCGAGCCAGCACAATTCAATTAAATGACTTCCTCCCCGACGAGTCTGGGACTCGGAGGGAAGGAGGAGAGGTCTGGGGGAGCACAATCAGTCACGGTGTCCTATAACCTGTCATATAGCTGGGAAAACTTTCCTCCCAAACAGAGCTGTTGCTCTTTTTAACTGATGTTAAGAGTCATTGTTACCGCGGGAACCGTTCCCACAGTCCGTCGTGCCTCAGTCTGCATTCGGAAGGTTTGCACAGAGCTTCACTTTTTTTCACATTTTATTTTACGGCCTTGTTGTAAATTGTTTTTAATTTAATGCCGTTCCTCACAATTCCACACACTGATACACATTATGACATTTATAGTGTTTTGCACATTTATTCAAAACAAAAGACCAACTGATGTAACCATGTACAGCTAATGGTTTTGAAAAATTCTACCAAATTTTACATTTGGTAGAATCAGGAACTTATCTGAATTTGGTTCAGGAGTCTCAGGATGAGCAGATGGGATAAGCTTCAGTTGTCAACTCATCCACTTTGTCGCTGTATTTGTCAACTTTTCTGAACCTCTAGCAACAGATTTTTAAAATTATTTTAAAAACCCCAACTAGTAATAAATCGAACGACTTTTTCTGTGTTGTTGTAGACTTATGGTCATGACTTGAGTAACGCCACGATCGATGCTCTGCTTGGCATTCCAACTCCTGTATTGCCACCTGGTGGCGCCGTGTGTCCGAGTGACATGGTTTCATACCCAAACGCTGGGCCATGAAGAAGTTGTCCCAAGCTGGGTCGCTCCAATCAACAGGGAAAATTCAACTGCTTCAGCGCCGTTCGACAGGAGGAGGCCAGCACTGAGACGGCTTTAGGTCAAATATTAAATTAAACAAATTTACACAAAAAAAAGTCTAAATCTGCACAGAAACAAAATTACAACCCTAAAAAAAAAAAAAAAAGTTTATTATGGGAGTTTGATGAGTACCAAACAGTCCCGTTGGACTCGTGTACAATCACAACTCCTGGACATGCACTTTTGAATTTTTGTACAGAGTTTCAAAAATTCAGTTACAAAAACGGCTGAGCGGTGGGTAACACCGCACAAACTGAACAATCTGGAAGGAATTCCTACAGAGCAAAGAAAGTGGAACCTTTTTCTCCTGCCTTACAGTGATGTGAAGTGTCGCTTCATCATGTCATACCAACAGTGTCATACCAATGTGATTATATTACACTTGCAAAGTGCTGCAACTCTGGGACTGTCGGCTGAAATTAGACAGAGACACCTGTGAACGTAGTCAGATCCGGTTTTCGTTCGTCCGGTTTGGCTGGATTTAAGTCATCTGAAGCGAGGGATTGCTCACCGTTTTCCCAACTCGTCTTTCTCTGTATGATGAAATAAAACCCGATCCTGTTGAGGTAGACGGCACCCTGTGGCATCATGCTGATTATTAACTCTCCAAAAACAAACTAAGGAAGTCAGCACAGGAAACAAGCGCCAGACAGACAGGGGAGAAAACTGCTGCTATTTGCGGACAACGATGAGCATCAAAGAAAGGGAAGCAGACAGCTGGGTATTCTGAGCGGTCGGAACACAAGCCGTGACTCGCCTCTCTTTGCACACGGCACCATAAACCTAGACGGCAACGTTAACCCAAAGACCACTCCGACTTTGAAGCCGACGTCAGTAGGTCATGGCTGCTGGCAGTCCAGCTGGCCAGAGACGCAGTGATTCATCGCGAGATGAGCAAACCATGATTCTACTATGTAATTTAAGGGAAACATCGTCACAATTTTACTCCAAGATTAACGTCTGCAGACATTCAAGAATTGTTCTCTCTGATATTCGTAAGCAGAAGTCACCTAATTAATAAAAAGGCCTGAGAGGTTTGTTAGAGAATGTCAGCAAAGAAATGGTAAAGAGAACGTCTTTAAAAGAAAGCCACAAGTCCTCCAAAGTGCTGTTTGTAAGGGACAGCGCAGAAATGTGGAGGAGAAAAAATCTGTTTTTATTTGCCTAGATACAAAGACGTATATGTGGTGGAAAAAAAAGAAAAAAAAACAACAACTAAAAATCAACCTCATCTTTGTAGTGAAACATGGTGGTGGTAGCATCATGCTGTGGATTTATTGACATTGAACAAAGTTATTCAAGTTTGATTTTAATTGTGTTTCTGATATAATGGAAACACAGCGATTGCAAAAATGGTGTTTTTTCAACATTAGCAGAATACTGACAAAGTTTTGGGCACATTTGCAATGGAAACGCAGCTACAGAGAAACAGTGCACAAACAACCATGCACACGCACTCACATCCCAGGACAATTTAGAGAGACAAAAAAAAACCTAATAGTCAAGTTTTTGGAAAGTGGGAGGAAGCTGGAGTACCTGGAAAGAAACCAGGCATGTCCTGGGAAAAACCTGAAAACCGCATGCCAAAAGACCCTAGTCTGGGATTTCAACCCATAACCTCCTTGCTGCAGCACAGCACTACCAATTGCACCACCATACAACTTAAAACCATTGATAAAAACGTATACCAGCCCTAACTACAATTTAATTAGCGCGAAGCTAACCTGGATACCTAACTTTGGATTCCTCTACAACCTGAAACCGAGTCAAAATTCCCTCCTCTTGGGGTGTTATGTTGCGTCCCTAACTTGGAAACTCAGAAATTGCGATCAAAAGAAGACTTTTGATCGCAAAACCAACTGGTTTTTAAAGCAGAAAACCAGTTGGAGGCTGCAATCAGGACAATCAGGCTACAAGCAGAACAATCACACCAAACCTCTTCAGCTACGATGAAATGGATTAAGTCGAGTTAAGAATCTGTGGCAGGCCTTGAAATTTGATGTTCAGACGCTTCATCTGATCTGACGGGGCAAAAGTGTCCCCAGAAACCTCCAGGATCACCTTTCACTTCGATTACAGTTGGCTCATCTTCGCAATTAGGCACGACTTGTGTTGGTATACCATGCCACTTCCTTATAAAATACATTAAAGTTTGTTTTTGCGACATAATCCTAGGAGAAATGAGAAATGACTGCTGTAAACGCATACAATAGCTCCAAATCAAAAGGAAAATCAAGCATCAAGTAATACCTACCACCCTGTCCTTATCTCTACATGACACAAAGAGCCGGTTACTCACACTACCAACTTCACCCTCTTTCTGTCTGCCTCTATATTCTTCTCCTCACTCATTTCAGCGTCTTTAAAAAAAAAAAAAAAAAACTTGATTCTTTTTTTTCCAATCATCCCTCGTCTCAATGTGCTGACCGGCCTTCTGTGCCTCCTCTCCTTGGCTGTATCTACAGGAAGAATATGTAATTACAGGAGACTCCGGGGCTGATAGATGACTGTGTGAAGCCACAATGCAGCCCAGGAAGAGTCATTCTGCCCTGGAGCCATTATCAGATTAGCAACCCTTCTTCTCCTCTGTCTGGGCACAGCTAAAAATCTCCGTCTCTTCCTTGGTGTTCCAGAAGTGCCAGGTTACACGCCATTGTCCTGTTTGGCACAGGCAACAAGGTCAAAGAAAGAGGAAAGTATGTGGGGAGAAAAGGAGCAGATTACATGTCAGATCAAGAGGACAGGAAGTGCTGGAAGTTTCGGAGCGGAGACGAAACAAAAGCATATTTTCTGCTAATAAGCTTTTAAAAGCCTGTGGAATGATAATGATAGGATATTATGTGGGATTTGCGAAGGCAAGTTCGTTTCAACATATCTGGCTTTGGCAGCTTCTTGCAAACACGGCGTTCCGGAGCTCTGGACCGTTTCCGCAGACTGTCCACTCATCCAATCAAGCTCAATTACCCCTAACCAGAGAACACACACAAACGCAACACAAGTTCCTTCAAACCTATTCATTCGATCTCCCTGTGGAGCCAGATCAAGTATCCTCTCAGTGGAGGTTCTCCTCACTTAGTAGAAATGATGGGAGACCCCTAGAACGTTGGCTAATACTGATGGTGACGTCCTACAGGCAGGTTGCGAACACAAAGTGAATGCTGGAAATACAGAGTGGATCTCTGGACAGTACAGTTAGAAAGTATTGGCTCCTCAAACAGAAACGTGCAGTAACTATTGCTGATTTTGCAAAACGATTCAACAGAAGCTAGCCACACCCAGGCCTGATAACTACCTGATCTGTAGAATCAAGAAAGCACTTCAAACAGATCCTGTCTGACAGCAGGAAGTAGGCTGAAATACCTCACAACAGCATCCATTATGTAAGAAACAAGAGAACTTCCCTAACCGGATGAGGAGACAAGAGTTACAAAGACAAGGCTTTGGAAGTCCAGCAAACCACAACCAACCCACAAATGGAGAAAACATGGAACAGTGATGTAAATCAATGTAGCAGTTTCATATTATAAATGACCACAATATGTATTAAAATGTCAATCCACATTTTTGTTTACTAAATGTTACAAATATTTTCATGTCTTCAGTATCCCAAATAAAACCCAAGAATATTGACACGGGCCTCCATCAATGGAAGGTGAGTCTCTTACAAAAAGATCATGGTCTGTATAGGTATATCCAGTCAAAAGTATTTGTGTATCAGGCCTACTATAGTTAACTTATACTAACAAAGTAACAAAAATTGAAAGGGCATTTTTGTTAACTGAAATAAAAACAGTAATTAATGGGGAAAAGTACACTAGAATTATATGGTGCGTTTTTAAAGCCAACTCAAACAAACTTCCTCCGTTTTCACATATATGAATAAATTCATTAGTTTTTCAAACTGCTGTGATATTTAGTTGTTTTATTTCCACCCACACAAGCAGTTTAAGTCAGGCTTTGGCAAATGGGCCACACTTATTCTGATCCACAAAATGGCGACATAAAAAGTTGGGAGAAAACACCAGAGTCAGCTGGTTGTTCGACAATAATTGAATCCATCGTTTGAAAATGGCATCTGTTGTCGAGTATTTATTACCCAATCGATGTATGCATAATCACCATACAATATCTTGACCTTTTTGAATTCTGAAAAAACTACACAATATTTAACTAATAAAAACTAGCAAACACACCAATAAAAAAACTGAATTACACAAAAAAACCACATCTAATTCAATAAAACTAATCCATAATGAAAAAACTCAAGACTATTATAATGCTATTGTTTATGTTAAACTAAAGCAAACACATTTGCCTTAGTTTGCCCGGATATTCTGTTGTTACAGGTTCCTGAAATACATAAGAAAATGATCTCTGCCTGATGCGGTACAGCATGCACTACAAGGGGAGTAGATGGTGTTCTTTGTGTAAATGACAGGAGGGCCCGAATTCAAGAGGCTCTTACCACGGGGCTCGATGACAGGCATGATACTAGAGTTGTGCTGCGGCGCACTGCAGGGACCCAACAAGTGGTCTGTAAATGCGACTGTGAAGAGAGAGCGGCAGCAGCATGAGGGGGCCAGCCGACACACGCCCTTGCGCCTGCACACACCCAGCGGGTTGTAATCGCGGCGACATGTGCGCCCAGCATGCTCTGAAGTCGCACACACAAACAGGCAGCTGCCGGCGACCCGCTGCGAGTGTGTGATTGTGACACTTTGGGGTTTTGTTCCTGAGGAGCATGTCATCACATAGGTGTGTCCTCCCACTGTGGGTGTGTGTGTGGGTGTGTGTGTGTGCAGCTGTCACGGCCCCCGCACCGGCTTCCTGCGCTCTCTCTCTCTCTCTCTCTCTCACAATGGCACCGCGGAGGATTAGCCGCCGCGCATGCTGAGGGGCACATCCCAGCCAATCACGTATTCATGGGAAATTCAATTTCTCCGACACACTGGGATGATTTGTACCCCGACATGGAGGCTCTATCTCACCCGGCGAGTTGTGTCTCAAATTGAAAAAGCAAGCGGAAGACGTCTTTTACAATGGGCCGGAGCTGAAGAAAAATAGAGGAGCGCGAGGGGAGGCAGTGATGGGAGGGAGGGGAGCAGCTAAATGTTTGAGTCTTTCCAGCGGGAGCAACGCGCCGCTCGCTTATTTGTTATACCCTTCGTTTGGGCTCGAGAGAAATTCATCTGCATGTAAATGTTATTAACTTTGCCCGATTTTTTATATCTCTGGATTTCGTCAACCGTTTGTCTGCCCTGGCCCTGTTCAGGTTTCCGTCCAACTGCAGAGAAGTCTGCGGCCTACCTCCCACTTCTTGCCGACGCCAAGACAATCAATATTTTGATAGAACTGATGCAAGTTTGTTAGATGTAGGTCTTCCCAAGTCGGCGCAAAAGTTCAGACAGCAGTGGAGCAGACACCAGCCCTCGCCTCTCCCTTCTAGAACCTCGCCTAAATTATGATGATTGGCAGTCTCTGCCGTGAGCTTGAGCTGGAAGATTAGAGATCAAGAATAGACAGAAGTGTTTCGTCGGGAAAAGACAAAGGGCGTCAATGTTTCCCTAAAGCTACGACGCAGACGTGGATGAAAAGTTGACTAGCATGACAGACTTGGCGAAGGATTTTAAAGATTGACACAGTTAAAGGTTCGTAAGGCTCCTGAACTATTAAACACGTCACTTGGCATAAATTAACATTCTCTGTTGAGGTATGTTGCTAGGCAAGTCCATGGGTTTGTGAATAGCATAAGAAGAAAGTTAGCTAAACTGCTAATCATTTATGTCTAAAATACAACTCAGCAAATACTACAATTAGCAACTATGCTAATAACGCCTGGCTTGTACATGGACCCGTTTATGAATCCTATGGTTGATGTATTTGGAAAACCAGCAATTAGAAGTTTATTTTTAAACATTAGTAAAAAATGTTCCCATACTTGTGACAACGCATAATTTAATGTTATAAAATAAATAAATAAATTACATACACTTTGATTAGAATAAGACTCAGGAAGGAATTGAGTTGTTGTTGGACCTAGCTTGTATCAATTACTGTTTCCAAGCTTATTTGACAAGTGCTTGAAAAAAATTAATAAAATAAAATCACTCAATCCTACAGCAGAACCGCAAGGAATAGAGTAGCTAGCTTTTACGTTAATTAAGACCATAAGAATATTGTTATACCATCACAGATTATAATTTTCTGTTCTCAGTTTGATAGAATCTTTCTGCTTAAAAAACAGAAAAATGTTTATCAAAATATTTTCAAGTAGGGAGTTTATTTCTTGGTAGGCCATCAAAGTTTCAGCATCATGACACCTCGTTTTTATCCCCACTATTAAGACAGATTTAAACTTGGCTTTGATCCTTTTTCTGTACTAAAGCCCGTTCCCATTCATTTGATGATGAGCTCCTCTGCCAGACAGGCTAAGGACTCGCCATGGCGGTGTTGGAAGTGGACTCCTCCCTCCCCAAACCCCCCCGCTGGGAAACACATGTTCCGCAGGTGCCAGCAGGCTAATTGAAGCCAATCAGCATTTCACACAGTAAGCTTCTCCCACATAATCAGGTCCTCCAACACTCCCCAAGGTACTTCACTCATTTTCCCACTCTACATTTCTACCCTCTCCCTCTCCCCGCGGCGCGGGCCCCGATAATAATAATGCCGTGTTTAACGGTTGGGAGTTCTGGCGGGGGTCACGGGTGAGGAGCGCGGTGGGAGTTCAGACGAGGGTCGCCTTCAAGACGACTCTCGGCTGCGGGCGGGGATTTTTGTGTGTGTGTGTGGCAAAGTAGAAAATCAGATGAGGCCAGCGGGGAATATAAGCGAATTACCCCTAAAGAAAACTTGCTGAAGGTAGAAATGGGTCTTGAAGGCAGAGATAGCTTCCAAGAGATAATCCGCTCTTTTGAAGGAAAACTGTTAGAAAGAAAAAAAGAACCTTTTCATCCTCCTTCATTTGGCTGTTTTATCTTCTCTTTACCCTGCAGCAGGTATGATGATTTTCTTTCTCATCCTGTCTTCCTCCTATGGCTAGAAACATGCATATTGCAACGCGATTTCAGGCATAAAGAGAATGATTGAACAACAAGGACGACGGCGCGGTTCTGATGCCGGATCAGGATCATTAACCAGCCTGTTTCTAAGGGAGTGGCTTTGATTTGAGCATTCCGACACAAGAGAGCTCGTTAGGCAGTTAAATCTGTTGGATGTTCTCTCTAGTTAAGCCATTTTTATTATCTAACAAGATGCTTGTTGCCAAACCTTTGACTCGACAACGACGCCGTCACCGTCAAACTACAACTTATTCATTAAAAAGGGAAAAACTGGCATTTAAAACGTTCCGCGCAGCTGCGCTTCTCCAAGGTCTGCCACTTCGTGAAGCCACTCAGCTTCATTAAGTTAAAAGACCTTGAAGGAATCTCGCTGACGAACCTCGTCGCATAAATTTCCATGTTTACACACAGGCCTCCGTTTTGTGGAAGTGCTTGTTTTTCCAGAGGCAGAAAAATAACAACAAAAAAAACCCCGCATCCATTCAAGACCAGTTCACGAGCCGCTTGCCTTGACGCTCGGCGACGGAAGTGTCGCTAATGAGAACGAGGTCACGGCTTCGATTGCGACAGACGTGGAAAGAGACAGTAACCGAAGCTGTGACACTCTTTATTTTGGCGGCACACACAAGCTTCTCGCCCCGGTGTGTCAAAACAACGTGGAAGAGTACAGGGGCTGACGGGGAAATGAAAGCAGCTTCCTGGCAACTGGTCGCCGTATCGGACTCCAGCTCCAGGAAAAAGGTTTGAGGGAAAGAAAGGGTAGGGAGAAATGCTCATTTTTATCTCGTCCATGTGCCAATCAATCACCCGGATTAGCGGGCGGACCAAGGAAGAGATAATGTATGCAAACGTATTCAATCAAAAGCGGTCTCTGAAGCTTTTAGCTAATTGACACCAATCAGGCATTGTGTTCTTTTGCCTGTGAATGGCATCGGACCGACTGCCTTTCACTTGGCCGGCGAAACGGAGGCGCTGGGAAAAAGGGGGCCAAGAGAAAGGCGAGGTTTAACAGAGGGGAATGGGTTTAACAAGGCTGTAACACTGCAGAGAAGAATGTCTTCTTTCTGTGGACTACTGGAATGGGACTTACAGGGACAGGCACACAGCAAGACAAAAAAAAAAAAGAGAGAGAGAAAACAAAAAAAAGGAACCACCCAGATCCAGACGGACACTGAAGAGAGACGCAGTTTCATGTTTTGATAGAGAATACTTGTTATTCACTGCCCACCAGAACTGCTCTGATGTTCCTGAAAGTGAGCCGTTTTGCAGGGACAGAAACAACAATGTGTCCCAGAGAGCCTGAATCTCCTGTTCATGGTGTCATTTACAATAAGCTTCGTCAGCTTTTGCTTGAAAAGAAACCCTTTTCAAATATCTATGGCTGAGCTTGTAAACTAAGCCATAGATGCATAAGCATCAAAGTCAGTCTTTTCCCCAAAGAAAGAGATATTTTACGGGAAAACCTTAAAATGATTCAACAACCAGATCAAAAAACCAGCTTAGTACAGCTAATATTTCAGGTGGTTTCTCCAAAGAAGACATAAAATGCCTGTCTGCCGTTATGGCCATCTGCAACATGAGTCTAAGTCCATTCCTTTTGACCAGTGAGTCGACCATCTAGCATCTTCTGGAGCCTTCGCTAAAACCACTTAGGGGACATATTTGGGATTATAGTTGTGCATGATGTCCAGTAAGAGCCAAACTTCAGCTTCCTCACATGGAAAAAGCAGGAAGCCAACTATAACGCAGGGCATTCTGGGTCAAAACCACCCCAAAAAATGCACAAGTCTTGTGCTAGAGGAAAAAATGACTCGTGGTTTCTTGCCAAGGACAAAAGAGTCATCCTACAATCGCTAAAACTCCACTCCATTTTTATTTACATTTTGTGAAAGAGGAAGTTGCGCTCAGTGTCTGCAGGTTTTGTGTCGTTTCCTTCAGTGGTTCCTGTTTCAGCGCCCCCACAGGTGAGGCTGGGAATAGGTTTTTCAAAGAGTTTGGATCTTTTGGCAAAGTGCAGGGTTGAAGTGAATTGCTCCAGCTGAAAATGTAGCAAATGTTGCAATTTTGGTGCCCAGTTGGACCGAGTCTACTGGAGCATCAGGAGTGAAAACGCTCACTATCTCTAATAAATGAGAAAATAATGACATTCTTAAGTAAAACAGGGGAAGTTCTTGAAACTCCAGGAAGGATCTTAGGTGAGCGGTGACATCAAGTACGGTCTGCTCCACTTGCAGATCCATTGTTCTTCCCTCCTTGACAAGAACATATTTTAAACTACGCTTGCCAAGTATGTACTTCCAAGAAAATACTTTGGTATTGAGAAAGTCAGGTATTGTAAAAGTCATACTGAACTGCAATTTTTTTGTGGCATAACAGGTAATATTTTATATGCTTGTGAAGATTTTGTAGTTTAAGTGCAGGAGTATTTGATCTTAATTTGTTGCATTGGATGGTAAAATAGTCTATACTTTTCCTTTACTCAATTGAGTCAAGTGTGTCTTGGCCATGTCCAACAATGACCTGCAAATAATCCCACAGAGAAACACGGATATCCGCTGAACAGCAGCTCTACAAATCTCTCCCAAACCCAAAACAGAAGAGATGCTACACTCCGGAAATCAGCTTGTGTTTTGGCGCAGCTTTTTGGCACTAAGCCGTTTTTCCGAGGCAAACGAAAAGAAAGGATGATAATGAGAAAGGGATTACCAGAAGAGAAAAGAAAGGAACAAGTTGGGCCTGTTACTGAATACACACAGACTGACAAAAAAGGGCAAACAAGCTTTTCTCTCTCTGCTTCTGTTGCCCTGCTGGAGTGTTGTTTACTCCACCGCAGCAGCGGCGAATCTCTTCGGGATACTGCCTGTGTGCGCGCGGCGCATGGGCAGGGGGTTCTTCCAAATAATGCATTTGCATACAAACAGGCTGCCCAGATTCACAGAGGGGAGAGAGGGAGAAACGCATGACGGGTGGGGAACTCAAACACGCAGAGTGCTGAAGTACGTCTTATGCACAAGTGAACGTCGGTTAGTTTCCTCCCAGAAAGACAACTTTAAGAAAAGGGGGGGTTTGTTTGTCCTCTTGTGGTGCTGAGGGGCGCTGGATTTAAACAGAGTGGAGAATCTCATTACCTACATGATGCACTGCCTGTGTTTACTCACGTTATCACAAAGTGTCTGATGCGCCTTCAGACACTTCCTCTGCTCCTTCTGACCAAAGGAAAAAGCAAACTAACTGACTCGGCCACAGTGACGAGGGAGTAAATATCATTTTCTCATTCTGAAAAGAACCCCCTCTGCTACTAAAGCCGTCGCAGTTTGAAAAACGTTGCTACAGTCCGCCTGAGATGAGACAGGGTGATGTTTTTTTGTTTTGTCTTGGAAAAATCACAGCACAAAGCTGAAAACTGAGTAGATAAAGTTCTAGCCTGGCAAACACCAACCCAATGTCCTGTCAGCACCGCCTGCAATTAGCAATGTACGCCGGTGATATACTTCTTTCCATTTTAAGTATTCAAACACAAAAGGTAAATATTTTTACAGCACATACAAACCATTAGACATGCTAATGAAAAGATCATACCGACGTTTACTTCAGTCTGTAGGCGCACAGCCATACTGGATACCAAACATACGGTTTCTCTGTGAAGTCTGACTTTCCCAGGGAGAATTCCAGTTTAAGGGAGTGTTTGCATTGAGCTTCTGCTCATCCAAGCTCCCAAAGAGACCACAGCATTATTAATTATTGTCCACATTTTCAGTTATAGCAGCGCTTTTATACATTTGATCGACAAGTTGTGTTTTTAAATGTCCACTGGTTGAAGCAGGTGAATCTAGTGCCACGCCTGTTGGCTAAATAATCCTTGGTATGTTGTTTTTGTTGTGACTTGCTGTAACAGTGGTTGACCACTGGGAGGTGAATAAAGACCTGAATCTAAAACATCAGCTGATTTTTGGGGGAATATTGTTTAGAGGTCTTTCCATTGGATGCGAGTTCACTTGAGAAAATAATGGGTACAATGAGTCATAGATGCATTTTACAAATCCTAATTTTATCTTAAAAGTCCAAATATCCTGCAGTGTCTAAGTTCCTCCAACTCTAAAGGTGACTTTCAGGTAGTTTGGTTATTTTAGAGAGAATATACTGGAGCACCATGTCCTATACTTCAGTTAATACCACCCATATTGTATTGCCTGACAGTGGGGTATAAGCAGAGATCCTTTGAGCTCCATTCTCTCATTCCTGCAGCAGCATTATCCAGCTGGCCAAGAGACAGTCACCCCAGCAAGTACAGGGTATCCCTTCTGAATCCCACTCATAAATCCACTTTAAATGTTTTCTGCCTTTAAATGTCATTATGCTGATAATGCCGATCAATAATGGACATCTGAGGCTCAAATTATGGTTTGAAAGATTCTGTTGGTACAGTTTGGTCAGATAAAGTTTCGTGCTTTTATATTTTCCTTCTGCGTACATGGACTTTCACTTGAAACTTGTTTTGTTTCTTTTATTAGTAAGGAACAAAAAGATGGGTCAAACTAAGTTTATCTGTCTTTGAGACACTAAGATAGTAAATCACAAACTTGATACATTTTTCTCAATAACCTTATCTAGTTTGGTCTTTATGAATCACCAACAGGTACTAGCATAATATGAAGCTTTGTGAGCCAATAATTTAATTAACTTTTTCAAGAAAAATGATAACAATGAACATCAAAAGGAATTTGGTCCTCAACCAAAATACAATCCTAAAGAATGTTTTGACAAATGTTTGGTTTTGGTCCAAAAACTTCTCATGTTTTAATCTAAAATGGAAAAACAACAAAAAACATAAAACTAAAAAGAAAAAAATACATCAACACTGACATTGACATTAGTGACAACTTGAAAGTTCCAAAGAAAAAGACTGAGCTGGGTTCATGCAATGCAAGGTTAACAATTCCACCAATAAAAATCATTTTAGCTTAAAGTTTATAATAAATCACATTTTCTCCTACTCTTGATAACTTTTCAGTAATTTTGCAGTACTTTTCTAAGAATCTAAACAGACAGACCAATTTGGAAAAACCATCATAAATTATGATTATGGGGAAGGTGGCCGTCGCTCCATCATTCACGCCGGGCCTTGGGGTATAAACGCGTCACTAGGGTGCGAGGACGGTTCTCCATCTATTTAATTGTACAACTTAGGCACTCGCTGGTAATATTTTGATGACTCCCACATGCTGGCCTGAGGATGGGCACACTGAATGGCATCCATAGGGGCGATCCGTCCCATCAGAGACGAAGACGCAACAAAATTTTACGTGCAGGAATTTCACCAGTCGCGTGGCTGAAGGGGGGTAAGCGATCGTCGCTTCATTGCACAAGTCCCATAGGAAATTAATAGAGGTAGAGCGCTCTAGTGTGTGGAACCCTTTAGAATGGAGTGAGTTATTTTTATTTTGTAATTTCTATGTATCTATTGGTATTTGATCTAAGGTGAAAAAGAAAGCATTTCTTTTGGAGAAGTGCATGAAGGAACGCTTTTAACTGCCAATTCAAATCTGAACCTTTGCCTGGCTTATTAAACCCCACACTAACAGCAGACCAGTCTGTACTGAAGCCTACATTTCCTTCTGTCAGAGTGTCATGCCTTTTTAGTGCTTTCCTTTTACATCCGAGCCTAAACTCACCTGACTTCACTCGTTCTCTCGCGAGCGGCACTCCAAAGAGTAATTGAATTTGTCGCTTCTTTGCTTCTTTATTCTCACTCACGGGAACACATCAGTCAAGCAAAAAAAAAAAAAAGAGTACACGGCGTAAAGTGGGCGAGGGACACACGGCGAGGCGGAGAGGGAGCGAAAGAGAGAGGGAAAGCAACAGCCTGGGAAGTGGAGTGTGTTAAACCGTTGCCAGCCTCTGATCGCACCATGCGGCCTCGTGTTTTTCATGTAAAACAACCGCCGTTCCTGACAAGCGCGTTTGTTGAAAAACCCAGCAGAGGAACAGAGTTTCAAAAAATATTTATATAAATAAATAACTCGACATGGTGTTGTTGTCTTCTGTCTTTTCTCCTCTTTTCCTCCCACACCCGATCTCCTCCGTCGCCACACCTCCCCGGATACACCGGCGCGCTAATTGCCGTCGACATGAGTCAAACATTCAGCCCACTTTTTTTTTTTTGCCGTTTTCAAGATAAAAAGAGAACTAGAACTGGCTGGCTCTGTGTCTTTCAACGCATGGTAATTCATGTTTTACTGCTTCTGGACCCTTTTGTGCGAGCACGCAGGTGTGGTTGGCACGGAAAGTGAGCACATCGTTCCCAGTCGAACAAAAGGACGCCTTTGAAGTGCAGACAAGAATTTGAGGTAAAAAGCTCAGGCTGCATGATAAACTTTGGGTATCTGGCAATATTATAAACCCAGCTAGGAAGACACACCTTTTCCACCATTCTGACAAATAATACTTCTTGTCCACCCTGTTAAATAAAGTAATGAAATACTCTTTATAGCCTTTCAGAAAGATCCTAAAATATAGAACTGGAAGTAGTGCAAAAGAACGTCTTTGGGTCATTAAACAAAATAAATAAAAATCTAGGGTTTCTCTTTGAAGTCAATACCTTCAGCAAAGCACAGTTGATGAATGCTGCTTCCTATTAACTGTGAGGAGGGAAGAAAGAGTGTTCCAAATCAAATTAACTTGCTGCTAATTAACTCTATTCACTTCAGAGATGGATAGAGTGAGAATTAGCTAAAAGCAGCCCAGGACTGTTCTGGAGACTCCAGACTAGGAGGAAAAATCATTTGTCCTCACCATCGTTCCTGCTTAATGTACGAAGATGTCATGGTCTCTCTGTGGAGCGATTAAAGCGGTGCGAGAGTCAAACAGCAGTGCTCCAGCGGTCATCGCAGAGTATCCTTCACCAACTCCAGGGGAGAAAGTTTTGGGCAGAGCTGATTGTTTAAACTTTTGTGGAAACTGTCGCTCAGGAGGAAAAGAGGCGAGTTGGCGTTCCTCAAGGACCACAAATGATCGGACTGATGAACGTCAAGATTTAGTTTTCAAATATTGCTAGCTTACTTCTCTGCCATCGGGCTTTCCTTTATTACTTTAGTTTCACGAGTTTGCTGTTGTAACCCAGAGAATCAGAAGACCTATTGAGAACTTTGCTTAATGTAACGGCAGCCAGATTGCGCGAGTTGACATTAGCGACATATCCATAACTTCACCTCCCTTGGTAGAGTACATCTGGTTGCATTTCAAATAAGAGCATCAACATAAATCATACCGTCTAAAAGGGGCAGTATTATGTAAAATTAACAGCTATACACCATGTTATTCCCTTAGCACTGTTAGCAAGTCTTTATAGACAGAGGTCCAATTTCAAGGCGTTAAATCAGAAAGTAACTATAGCATTTTTACAACAACTGAAAGTAATAGTTACTTGAATATAGTATAAAATGCCACTACGTGGCTGGAAAACGTGATACTGTCCCTTTAATAGTCAACTGTAGCAAATTATTAGAGATGATTATAAGTAGGGAGGGCTAAATGTTGCTACCTTGGGATTACATTAAAAACAAAAGCCATTTTGGTTACTGAGATGGTGTGATACTGATTTTAGTTAAAGATAAAACAAAAAAACATTTTTAAAAATTTGTTAAGCTAGCCTTGGGACAAAGAAATTGTACCCTTGACTGGCTTTTTATTTGTTCAGCTCTTTAAAGCAGTCACTGTAGATGATTTCGGTAAGTTCCTGAAAGATTTCTGCTGCTGGAAGTAACTAATCAGTGCTTGCTCTGTAGAAACACCCACTTTGAGTCCACAGAGAGTCCCTCTCAATCAGAATGCTGGCGAGTCCATCCTCACTTTCCAACCCCAGATTCTTGAGGTTTCTCCAGGCAAAACAGTACAGCTAAGGTGTAATTTCCAGTCTCTACATCCTAAAATCTGCAAAATCCAAGCCTCCACTGCTGGTTTTTTATTATTATTTAAAATACAAGACAAAAGATTCCAAACTAATTACAGATAACGGTTTGAGCAGCCGACGCAGGTGGAAATATATTCCCCAGGCTTAAAAAGAACGCATGGATCCACATCCACAAAGGACACGCGACTAACTTTTGATCTCTGTATCGTTTTCTCACATAATGCTCAACTTGTATATAAGGTACCTTTGGAGGATACAATAAAAGGAGATTTACAACTGAAAGAAAGGCTTCAAAGTGATGCGTCACGATGAAAGTAAAATGCTGAACAAATCCTAATGGACCACATTTTAACAGTCTCTCCAGAGCTCTGTAGGATCAGCTTTCCTATTGTTCCAATAATAGCAACAGGGAGAAATACAGGCTACCTCTATGTAGCTGTATAGGACTGGGTACACAGAAGCTTGAAGGAAATAATGTAAATGAACTACCTAAACAAAGTTCATTAAAAGACACTAGTAAAATTAAATGTATATGTAAAAAAAAAAACTTCTCAGTTTGAGTATATTTTGTTTTAATGTGATTTTTTTTTGATAAAGTCCAATATTTTCCGAACTATGCTGCCATTTCAAAAGAAAAGGTCAACACGAAAGATGCAACGGTATTAGTGTTATGATCTACTCCGCACAAAATGCCATCAGATTGTGCTGCAGTCAATTTGCCTTGGAGAATGAATCAACTTCTTATGTGCAAAGTACCTCCAGCTTTCCAATTTGGAAGTTCAACTTTGGGGGTATTTAAGTTTTCAGACTTTCTCTGAGGCTGGTATGCTCAGAAACCTAGCTTTAGCCAGTTAGCAGCCTCACTGGTTAATCATTTTAATCATCAATTAGACACAAAATATGAAAGAAATTCATACCATATATAAATGGTATTTGTTTAGCATAGAAGCATAAAATTATCTTCCAGATCACACATCGCTGCATTTTTTCCTCAAACTGTGCCACATTATTTCAGGTCAAAGTCCGTCTCACAAAATGCTGACCACTTTCCATTAGCATGAGACGCTCCACAGCAAAAGTAAAGCAAGGTTTTAGTAGGAGCCACTAATGTGAAGGTGAGTGCTTTAAACTTGGCAAATTCTATGTTCGAGACACTTGTGAAGTACAAAGGGAAGGATTTCTTCAGTTCCAGCCATGTTGCGTAAATACATGGGTTTGGACTGGCAATACTCAGCTATGTAAGCTCTAAAGTAACTATCATCATTTTTAAATTTTTCCACTATCCCGCTTGTCTTTTTTTTGTAGCTGAAAATAGAAACGGTGACCTAATGACGGACAAAACATGAATGACTTCATACCGAGATTAGCTATGACACTACTAGCTAACCCAGGGGTGGGCAATCATGGTCCTCGAGGGCCGGTGTCCTGCAACTCTTAGATGTCTCTCTGGTCCAACACACTTGAATCCAATAGCTGAATCACCTCCTACGTGCAGTCAGGTTCTCCAGAGTCCTGCTAATGACCTCATTATTTGACTCACCTGTGTTGAAGTAAAGATACATCTAAAAGTTGCAGGAGACCGGCCCTCGAGGCCTGGAGTTGCCCACCCCTGAACCACTGGTTGCTAACAACCCTTAAGATGGGTTGTTCATACTTGTTGTTTCCAATAAGTGCTAACCTAAACAATTATTTAACTATTTTTTTCAAGAAGTCCAAGTTATTTAATTGTGTTTAGTACCAATTCCAAAACAGAGTTAGAAATAACATAGTCCTAACTCTAGGACCATGTTAAGTCTAGGACCATTCTTGTCTAACAGTGTTGGAGAGCAACTGCTATATATGGACAACTCAAACCGAGGTGGGAATATTTTGCATGGATTTGAATTTTAGAAATA
Organism: Xiphophorus couchianus; assembly: GCF_001444195.1. Classification (NCBI taxonomy): domain Eukaryota; kingdom Metazoa; phylum Chordata; class Actinopteri; order Cyprinodontiformes; family Poeciliidae; genus Xiphophorus; species Xiphophorus couchianus. The sequence continues at coordinate 4,753,998 of NC_040241.1, read as the reverse complement.
CAATTGTTTTCTTGTAAAACGCTTAAACTTGTCAAAGAAACAAAATGGTATTTTTAGTTTAGCTGAAACTCTACAATTTCATAACCTTTCATCTTGTCTCAGCCAGATGCGTCATTACACCAAATCAAACCAATGTAGCTAGCGTTGGTTAGCCGCCACCAGTTAATCTTGAGCTAGTGGTAGCTAAAAATTAACCGCCACCCGTTGTTTCTAACAGGACCACATTTGATTGTTCCTACAATTTCTCCACAATACATTTGAAAACAAAATCCCCCCCGACAAAAAAATGTAAAAAAAATGTAGATTTTACTATAAAGAATTTAGCTAAAATGAACAGTTAAATCCACTGTCACTGCCTTTACAAAAGATTTTAAAAGTATTATTTTAACCTGAAGAGCCTTTTTATTGAAACCATATAAGCCCCACAGCAATATATTTCTCAGGCTCTCATGCAGGACGGGTATCAGTCATTCATGACAGGAAGCCAGGAGCCAGTCAGCAACGTTGGAGAGACACACTGACAAGATGTATCCTGACGGCAATGTCGGCTGGCAAGAATGTAGTGCCTGAGCTTTACTTGTCATTCAGAGACAATGCTGAGAAAAAGACAAGGAAGAACCGAATGTATGTAGTATGAATGAGGTCATACAAAAATATAAAATAAAAAAATGTATGGAGGTTGTTGGTTTTTTTTGACACGTTTAAACAATTTTCCTCAAAGGAACAACCAGAAACCAAATAAACTGTTTAGAGCATGAACAGACTCAATGTGACTGAATACCTTTCACGTTAAGTCAAGGTGGTTCGTGCGACAGCAGATGTGACAAAAGAGCATGCTGGCTCATCCGTGTGTGTGTCTATATACACACCTGCATGAGCCAAGATTTAGCATGCAAAAGGAAGGCATGCATCCCATTATAAAACATTACGCTTCCTTCTAAATACTCGATTTAAATTCAACCAAAGTCATGTTTACATCAGATGTATCCCACAGGGAGGTAATCCTTGGACCTGATTGGCTACAATGAAATGTTGATACCTGAGGGCGGAATGTGGGGATGGTTGCAAGAGGCAGAGGATGAGGCTTAAAAGAGGCATCTTCTTTGTGTCTCTAAGCTAAAACAAAGATCAATGTTAATGGGTTAGAACTGGTCAATATTTAGATTTGCTCCCAAACTGATTTTCTTTCAAAATCAAAAGTATCTTCTAGCACATTATAGTACTTCATTTTTCTCTTCATTTGACTTTGATTGTCCTTAATTCTGTTCAGGGTTGTAGGAGGGACAGAAGTCTATTCAACAGTACATGTCCTCTTGTAAAAGAGATTTTTTTTTTAATGCTAATTAATGTTAAGATTTTAAAAATGGACACATCTGTTGTATGGTATAATGGAAACACACTAACAACCAGGCAAACACAACGTAGTTATGCTTCCATTACAAATGTGTGCAAAACTCTCAATATTCTGCTAGTGTTAAAAAAATCTTTTTGCCTCTGCGGTGTTGCCATTAAATGAGAAAAAGTTAAACTCACAAGTGAATAAGCGTGTTCACATAAGTCATTAAAAACATAACGCGCCATCATCTGCACCGTTTCCATTAAGTTATTTTGGCAATGTCAAATTGCACAATTATATGGTTATTGGAAACACAGTTGTTGTCACCCAAAAGCAATTTATTGACACCAGTCTCCCTTGCTTGCATGTCATCCATCCATCCATCCATTTTCTAACACCCTTGTCCCTAATGGGGTCGGGAGGGTTGCTGGTGTCCATCTCCAGCTACGTTCCGGGGGAGAGGCGGGGTTCACCCTGGACAGGTCACCAGTCTGTCGAAGGCAACACAGAGACATACAGGACAAACAACCATTCACACACACACTCACACCTAGGGAGAATTTAGAGAGACCAATTAACCTAACAGTCATGTTTTTGGACTGTGGGAGGAAGCCGGAGTACCCGGAGAGAACCTACGCATGCACAGGGAGAACATGCAAACTCCATGCAGAAAGACCCCGGGCCGGGAATTGAACCCAGGATTCTTGTTGCAAGGCAACAATGCTACCAACTGCGCCACTGTGCAGCCTTGCATGTCAATGGAACGCAAAAAGAAACCAGTGTACATAGATAGATACCATGTATGTATGGAGAAAATGTGCATACCATTTTGACCAGTACGTTAGGTCCAGTCTCAAGTTCCATGTTGTCTGGCTCTATTCTTTCATATATTGCCTGCATATCGAGGTTTGTACAGTGCAGTTAACAGATCTAGGAGGCTCTTGAGAGATCTTGGGGATCCCAAGATATTACAAAACCCCCAGCAGCAAGTTCTGGCCATGCCCTGTGGTCTCCAACTGGGACTCACCTGGGAAAGCTTTAGAGAGCATCCTGATCCTGAAGCTGATTTTATCCACCTGTATCCAGAATCTCATTTTGCAAGTGATCCATTACAAGACTACAGACGAGGGTCAGAATCCTGAATGCACGTAGTTGTTGAGCCTTTCCTTCGGCCTACTACCAGGGGAAATCTGCAGAATCTGTGAGGGTGCTGACCATAATCCCATTCTCTGGATCCAGTAATTAAAACAGATGAGGAAACCTCTACCAAGCAGTTGTGAGGGGCAATAACTTCTTTAGATCTTGTAAAAGAAAAAGAATTTTTTTTTAAATCTGCGAAAATACAGAAAAAGCCACCAGTTGGAGCAGTTGTGGCAATTTCTCAGCATTACATTTCAACACCCATTCACTGCTTCTCATAGCAGCCATAAACTCAGAGCAGTCACAGCAGCATCCTCTGAAGTACCACCACAGATTTACAATCAAGCTGAACCGTCAGTGCAACTCTTTCAACCGTCCCAGGGAGAAACATCTGCTCCGAGCTTGGCACTTTGTCGTGCATACAGGAAATTATAAAAGCACACAACGTACTTTCACCACCTTTTCATTCAGACTAAGGACTGAGCAAACCGTGAAGACGTAATGTAAATCAACACTACCTTTTAAAAAAAACAAAAAAACTATAAGGGTTTGAACAGTCAGAATTCACCCTGGAGAGTTCTTAAACCAGGAAATGGCAGAAATAATTCACAATTCCCACATGGGGGTTGAGGGTGGGCCAGGAGTTTGGACTGTCAGCGCCCCTTTTGGCGCTCGTTAATCACTCAGGCTACCACAAGACAGCCCACCAGGGATCACCAGAACACGTGTGCGCACATTTTTTCCTCCTAAACAGGTGTGGTCGCAGTGTCGCTTTTAAAAACCTGCCTCTCCCCGAAACAATCGATCCACATAGAATAGAGAAACCCCATTATACGCCCGGTCCAGTTTCCAAATGCATACATCAGGTAGACACACACACACACTGAGCGATGCTGTTCATCACCACAGAGAAGACAGAAATAGATGGAAGAAGAGTTGGGCTCAGGGTTCCCCAGGGCTAGCCAACGACTCAGAGAAAAGAGGCACACACAAAGAGAGTCCTTTCAGTGGTGAAGGCTCTCTTCAGTCAGAAAGCTGGTGTCATGTTATACAGCTTCACCCTTGGCGGGAAGTCCTCTGGGAACCGAAGTTCTCAGTAAATAAAAGCCGTTATGTTACTCTGGAGAACAAATTTACTCCTGGTAGGTGAAAAAAACAACATTTCCAACGCTTTCAGTTAGATTTCTGACTATATCACAGCACTGAGAATTCATTAAGGAAGACTTAACAACATTCCTCTTAACAGTAAAGTGTTGGTATTGATGGATCTCTATGCAGCATTTCCATTACAAATGGGCGCAAAACCTTGTCGAAAAAACAGTTTTGTGATTGCAGCGTTTCCATTGAATAAGAAAAACAAAATCGCACATGAATAAGTTTGTTCTCGAGATAAGTCATTAAACATGCCGCGCCATCATCCTCCAACTACTTCCTGTTTTCTTCTTTGTGGTTTGTGCCAGTGGCAACATCCGGTTGTTGATCATGTGATGCCAAAAAGTGTTTCCATTGAAGTTTTGTGAAATAAACCAATTTCGATAGAGACAAAAGGAAAAATTATATACATATATATTATGTATAATAAATCATCCTAGCGCCAAACTTTTAATCCAAAAACAAGAGATGTTTCAAAATGGCCATGTTTCAATTAAGAAAATTTATTTCAAATGTCAAATTGCACAATTATATGGTCAATAGAAACAGCTACAGATAATCATCATGTACCGACTGGAAATGTAGGTGGGATTGTCTGGTATGCTGCTGAATTAGTTCAAATGCAAATGTATTAGACAAGTTTGTGTCATTTGTCAACTACAAATCTGAACTGAAGCTGCTTTCCTTTAATATCTATATCTTGTCCCTAGTTTAGGGATAACCCCATATATGCTGATGACTCAACTATTTTTTTGTCATCAGGTTTTGTCACAATAACAAATTTTACTGGATGATAAATTGGCCCTGAAATTACAACAAACAACTATAGTCGTTTTCAAACCATTTTCAAGGAATGTAATGATAAAGTCATAATAATACAAGTTTTAAAGATCAACAAACTTTTGATTTTGTAAAGAACTCGCAATACTGGAAGTGGAAGAAAAGAAAAATAACCACACAAACAAAACCATAAATTAAATGGATTATGAAATCTGTAAAAATTGCCCTTCACAAAATATCAGAAAGGAAATTCAACTACTTTTAATTTTCATGCGATGAATTGATTAATAAGTCACCACATAACATTACAGACACAGAGTCTGCATGTTTATAAGGCCGACAACTGGCAGGGGCAGAATTTAAGAAAAAACTAGTGAAGATTGTTTACCACTTTCAGCCCTCAACAAAATGCCAGCTTGAGAAAAACAGACAAGTGCCTTTAAATTCAGCTGATTTCAACCGAAAAGGTCAGAAGTTTGGGGAAGAAAGAGCCTTAAAGTAACACTCTGTCAATCAAAAACAAGCTTTTAAAAAACAAGCTTTAAGCCACGTCTTTTCTTCACTGAATGTGGTGTGCTAAATCATTTATGTGTTTTCAAAACACATAATAGGCATAAAAAAAAAAACTCCTAGAAAATGTAGAAACGCATTCGGGTTAGCATTTTCTGAATTGTCCTTCATGAGAGTCCCGCCTAATCTGCAAAAAAACGAGGTTTCAATTATGTTCCTAAAAGCCAAAATTATGTGCGATATGCATGTCACCAGACCAAAAGCTCAATACCGAACTGAGGAAGTTTGTGGAATTTTATGTAAGCTGTTATGCAAGTAAGATGATACAAAATTAAAGGGGAAAAGATTTTTGCTGTTTTTTTTCCCCTGCTGACAGCAGATGTATTACCGCCATCTGCCAGCCTCACCCCCTACCACTAAAATGTTATTTTTTTCTGAAAACTAATGGTGGGACATGAATCAAGTGTCAGATTTATGTTTCACAAATGATAATGGTAAAATAGGTACATGATGAAGTATTGTGAGCATACACGAAAAGGTGTAGATGCAACAAAAGCTTTAAAAACTTGACTTGGGCAAAAAAACGGAATATCTTTAGGACTTTTTACAGAAACTTGCTGGAAAGTTTCACAGTGTGGGGTGTACTTCTTACCAACATGGTGAAAGATAAATCAACATGCGTGGGTGTCCTTACTGATTCCAACATCAGCATATTGTGACATCTGTGCGAGCCCACATGCCAAGGAGTTATGAGGCAGCGGTCTGGTTTCATTGGAACTTATCCTTATCATAGTCCGTCCAGTGGGCATGAAACTATGCTGGCGTCGCGATACGAGAATGGTTGAACGAAAGAAAAAAAAGAAAAAACGGTTTCCAAAAGTGTGATGTGGTTTGTAGACATTAGCTGCAGTTTATTTTTCTGTTTTAGACTAGACACGTGGAGTTTTGGCATGTCCCAGTGTCAGTTAAGGACCACTTCCTGGTTTTAACATTTTAAACTCGTAGCTTTAAATGTGTGTCTACGTCATTGTTATTCAAAGGAATATTTTTGCAATGATAGCAGCTGCCCCAATTTGAACAAGCAACCGATGTACATATGTACCTACCTACCTATATACATACATGCATACCCTATGTACATGCATGTGTACTGAGAGGAATTACTGTCATATGACTAGCTACATAAAAATCTATCTAACATTGATTTCTTTCGCTCCCATTTTTCCATTTGACATTTGTACTAAATCTTTTTTGGCATTTCAGGGTTAAAATGCAGATGCTGTAGGATATGAATGAAAGTGTATTGAATTTTTGTTGTAGAAAACAAAAAAATCAATCTCATTTTTCCTCTACACACACACACACACACACACACATCTTTCTATATTCAGAGACTTTGAGATGTAATGGTTAAGTTTATGGTCAGGGTACAGAAAGGAATGGAAGTCAAACTCTAACCTAAACTAAATTTATACCTTAAATCCTAAACCTAACCTCCTGTATTTGATACATTGAGCCTTCCAATGTGTCAAATACAAGTTGATGCACACACACACACACACACTCCAGTTCTGTGGAGATTGTCCAAGAAAAAGCTGTACTGCGACCTCATCCATCAATTGACCAATCACAGCTAGCCAAAGAAAAGTGAATGCCCCTTCAAAACAAGAACCCAGGAAAGCTCATATGAAGCTGGTATCAACAGCACCACTTTTACTAGCAAACTGTTGGGGCGATTTATCTTCTTGCTAAAGCACTTTGGAGTCTAAGAGGTGGAGGGTGGCCTCCGTCACGTCAGACCGGACATTATCGAGACTGATCAACCTGGGCTCTTGACCCTTTCAGCGGAGATTTACCTGTAGAAACCTTAAAGACTCAAAACTGACATAATGAAACCAGAAAGGAGGTGGAGATTCATTTTTACCTTCCATCCATCTGCACACTGCTCATAAATGTCAACCCTGGAGAAATTGAATGGCCCCATTTTTCTGTGTTTATTAGACCGAGATGAACTCACTCTTTTCGACCTTTCAGTGTACACACGCAGTTAATTGAGTATAAGGCAGGCCTGGAGTACTGGAAGCAAGCGGAGCGCCGGGCATGAGGATCCCCGCGGATTTATTGCCTCGTTTGGAGAGAAAAAAAAAATGGAGGAAGTTCCTCACAAGACAGACAGGAGTCCAGCAGCAGAATGTCAGTTCTTTATTAGTTGAATGAAGTCTTAAATGCCAAAGCATCACTCTACCATAAGGTATTTCTGAGATGTACTATGACTTCAACGCTGAGCTGCTTGGGAACATCGGGACTATTTTAAACTGTAACTTGAGCTGAAGCTTAAACAGAGACTCATTTTAAACTTTTTGTATTTGCTTTTAGAGCTACATCTGTTTGACTGGAGCAGATTAGCCACCAGGTGGATCCAACTCACCGCTGAGCAAGCTGTTAAGTTGATGCTAAATCCAGTGGATCTACTGTGAATCGCGTCCTGTTCCCAGGAACCGCCCTCTTTCATGGACCCGAGATCGTCCTCCTACATACACACTCTAAAATGTATCTACCTAATGGCTGTCATGATGAGGGGGAAAATGAGCCACATTAGCTCTCATTAAGTGACTCATAAGAGTTTTAAACTGCTTCTACACTAGTTTCCTTCAGCGTATACAGTAGTTAGGCTGCTAGCTCAAGCTAATGCTAGTTTCGTCATAAAAAGGAAGGATTCAGTTTCAAGCTGTCATTTTCATACATCTCTAATCTGTTCCTTAAAACATTTTCACTTATAAAAACATAATGTTTGCCACACCGTCACACTACACTTGAGATTTATTGAGAAAAACAAAAAGAAAATCAATGTATATTTTTCTGTCCACTTAAAATGTATGGATTACTTTGCATTGGTTTGTCACATAAACTCCAATAATTAAAAACTTGTAATTGTATAATTAAAAGTTTTTAAGATCTGAAACCAAATGGGATTTGCTAGTTTTTGTGTGGTAGAAAGACCAATCATTGTTAAACACAAATGTATTTCTCTTCATCTTATAGCTTCTGAGCTAACTGAACTTATTCACAATAGTAATTGTATATTTTTATTTACGTTACTGCAGTATTTTCCATTTTGATACTGCAAAATGTAACAGTATTAAGTTGTCAAAAGTGCAAATAAGCAGCAAAGCCAAACACGTTTAGCAATTTTCTTTTTTGTCCATGGCGGCCATATTTGCGAAGAGCTCAGAACTAAATCTCTGCCTTCAGGAGGAGTTTAGGTCTTTTTCCTGACCTGAAACTTAGAATTTCCTGCTTCCAAATACAACAAAGGCTTGAACTAGTAAAAACTTAAAAAAACAAAAAACAAAAGGGGAAGAAAATGAACAAATTGTTGACTAAACGAAGAAGAGTGGGATAGCATTTTTGGCTAAAGGTCAAAACTCCTGATTGATGTGGGGAAAAGTGCAGCAATGAAAGAAAACTCTGAATGGGAAACATTGAAATATTTCTATTTGTTAAGAGGAAAATTGCATGATTACAGTTTTAGCATCACAGGTTAAAAAGTTCCACACAGAGAAAAAATGTTAGTTTACAAGCTCCAGCACGCTAAACGTAGCAGTCCAAAGCAGCTTCTCCTTTCACACAGATTTGCATTCAAAGCAGTCCCTCAGTTTCATTCTTCTAATTCTCCAAATCTGCAGCTTCTTTTCTGCTCTTTCACCTCCTCCACTGGCTTTAAATCAATACAAAACACAAACACATATTCAAGCTCTATCTTGCATTCCATAATACATCGTTCCACACGTCACACTATTCACCAAACAATCTGTCTCAATCCAGCAAGCGGTCATTTCTCCTCCTCCCAGACAGAACAGCAGCTATAGACAAAAACGCCTCTGACTGCCGGGGACGTCCCCAGCAGACACCAACACCCCCCACCCGCACCAACCCACCAACCCCCGCCTGGTGTCTGTCAATATCCATCCACAGACGCTGCGTTTGTTTACAACGCTCTCCATAGACTGAATCCAAAGCCTTTAATTTCAACACTGCAGATTTTATTCCTAAGGATATTCTACAGATATTACTGTAGACATAGAGGAAGACAACATGTGACTACAGTTTACTGCTGCTGGGTCTCCTGAAGGCAAGCTGTCTGAATAAAGTACTCACACCCCTTGTCATTTTGTCATTTTACAAGTAAAAACTTTACTGAATTTTAATTGGAATTTTTTTGTTGTGACAGACAAACACAGATTAGAGTGTGATTGCCAAGTAGCAGGAAACAGATGCGTGGTTTTCAAGTGTTTTGTTTACAAGTAAAACACTGCATTTCGAATCAGCAATCCCTCCAATCCGACATCCTCAAATAAAATGAAGGATACCCTGAATTGCCTTCAGGAATCACTAAAAGTAAACAAGAGTCCGTCTGTGATTCAATCTCAGTATGAATCCAGCAATTAGAGAACAAAGCATCATAAAGACTAAAACGCAGCAGACAGGTGAGGCAGAGATTCATCGGGCTGCACAGATTTCCTTCGTTGTGGGTGATCGGCGACGACCCGATACTTGCATGTGAAACTAGGGCTGAGGGACATGGCTTAAAAATAACATCTGCTTTTTTTTCCTCTAAATAGCAATTTCAATTTTAATTGGTTTCATTTTAATTTCAAAATTACCAGTGAAAGAAATGTTTTTCTTTTCAAAAACTGGCTTTTACTTCAATAATTCCATCTGTGAATTGACCTGAATTCAAGGTTGAGATAAATAGAAGTTGTAAAACATTCTCTTTTTTTTCTTTTTTAGCAAAATAGCAGCTCTTGAGTGGGTTAACGTCACCCTGGAAACCCAAGACGAGAATTGGTGAAAAAACAAATGGGACAGGTGAGAACTGATGGAAGGAATGAATGTTAATCAGTGAAGAAAACTGCTGGAGGACCCAACCAGGCAGCCAGAGGTAGGATGGAATAATTAAAAAACAAAAATAAAATCAAACTACCTTTATCTGATAAGAAAACCACAAAAACATGCCGCACCTTTCAGAATATTTACCCAAAACCCTGAAAGCCATGCATCATTTCCATTTCATAATAACGTCCCTCTATCATATAAAATTCCAATTACACATTAATAAAGCTTCAAACAGAATAAATACTTTTGAAAGGCACCGTACCTCCATTATGATCATTACCTAAAGTAATGCAGCATTCCTGTCTAACAAAGCTTCGTTATCATTTCTGTCATGGCTAGCGCGCGCGCGCGCGCTGCAGGTCTCCAGACGCGCTCGCGCACGCACCCGTGCCGGACTCCCTCGGAACGGAACGGAATAACGCACAGAGGCACTAATGAATCCAAAGCAGTTTTCTACAAGTTAATCAGCACCGTTGTGGGTAAAGCACGAAGCATTCTGGGAGTTGACCGACAACACGCCACGAATCCGGGCACTGTGCGACCTGGACGGAGGATACGGTGTCATGACAACAAAAGCCCATCCAGCGCGCGTGCAGATGGAGCACCTGGACGCGTAAAAAAAATTGTAAAAATAAGAATAAATTTTTTTAAAAAGCTGCGTTTTTGATCCTCCTGTCTCAATAAGTTGTTTTAAGGGGGGACCGGGCGGAGGGGGGCTGATGGATGCTGGAAGTTGATAAACCGGGGAGGGATGTGGGTGGGGGTGTGGTGGTGGGGAGCCAGCGGCTCGTGACGGGACGGGTTACTCACGCTGCTGTTCTCTCCCGTCCAGTGGACCATCGCCTGGTTGTGCGTCGCATCTCCTTTCAGCACAAACGAGCTGCTGAGCAGGGACATCCGTTTATCCCAGGACACGGCTCTCCTGGCGCGGGGCTTCCCGCCGCCGCCCGCGTCAGACGTCCGATCCTCCCCGCTACCGCCGCGCCGGCTAAAAGACCCGCTGTCCCCCTGCACGGCTCCGGGCAGCGCCCTCCACACCGCCGCGGCGGTCAGCAGGAAGATGCAGAGGCTCGCGGCGGCCGCTCGTTCCGGGCGCAGAGTTCCCATCGCCTTGCTGGTTTATTTCTGTGCGCCGTAGGAGCGCGGAGACTGATGGAAGAGGCAGCTGATGCTTGTGGGAGACGGATAGGTGCACACTGGAAGCTGGAGAGGCAGAGAGTGAGGGTGGGACGCTGAACAGGGGAAGTGGAGCGAAAGCAGACAGTGCGAACAACGTGGACGCGTCTCCGAGCCAAGAGCGGTCCGCAGGAACGGCGCAGCGGTGCCATCTGCCGTCCTACAGCTGCAGCGAGCCGCCGCCGCTCCGCTCAGTCCGTCCTCATGTGGAGTCAGTGGGGTTGGGGGAGGGGGTCGCAGGGGAGGGGAGTTCACATGTACGGACCTGCTGGTGGGGGGGATTTCTAACGCGGGGGAGTCCAAACGTTTTGTCAAGTGGCCCAAAACTGTCAGCTCTAAAAGACAGGAGAAAATTTTCGCCAAAAAAAAAATAAAAAATTCAACATAAATCTTGAGTTATAGAAAATTTTAGATTTTCTGATTTTGTTTTGGCAAATCTTTGGACTTTTTCCAACTCAAATTCAATGTTTTGTTTTGAGAAAATAACCTAAATCAGAGTTTCTGTGGGGGTTTTTTTTCCATCAAATGAGGTCTGAATTTCATAAATTTCCTTTTTCTTTTTACACAAAAGTTGAGATTACACATTGTATAAAAGTACTTGTGGGCCAAAAATAAATAAATAAAGAGGAAGTTTTTCCAACCTACTCAACAATAAACTAAGCAATAAATATTTTAATGAAACCAACAATCAGATTTTTCCTGTTAAATGAAAGGCTGCTTTGCTTATTACTTTTGGGCTAAATTGAAGAAAACTGAAAACAAAGAAAATGGTATATTCTCAACAACAAAACCAAGATCTAGATCAGAGAGTTCTATTTTGGATCAAGCTGGATCAATCTCTGGTTGTTTTAGCTATTCGAGATTTTTTATTTTTATTGTTATTAAATGGTCAACATAATGAGACGGCCTCAAAGGAATCTCCAAAACCATTAGTCCACAGAGTTCTCTGCATAATGTTATTAGACCATTCCAGGCTGTGTTGGTGGGCCAGTTGGAAAAGAAAGGGGTTAAAGTTCACACTTGAGCCAACAAAATAATACCTCCCCGCCCCCCACTGGGTCTGTCTTCCTATCCAATTATGAACCGGAGCTGGATTAGAACCATGATTCCCGGGATTAGGATTTACGCTGTGGAGGGGAAATCTGATGTTTTTCATGTGAACAAGGATTTACCTTTCCAGCCTGATGTCATGTTGATCTGGACCTAAATGTACAGATGGACTGATTGTGTAACATCTGTTAACACCAAACCCATCCGTCTTCTATTACACTTTATCTATATGGAGTGCTGCTTGTGAAGTTGCACAGACAAAATATTTAATTTGTAAAACTGAATACTTAGCTTGCTAATTAAATATCTAGTTTGAATCACATTTTTTAATTAATGAATGAACATCATGGTGAAAATATGACTTCCCTCCTCTTATGACAGGCTAACTAACCCAAATAGTTACTGTTAATTTTTGACTTTGTAACCAACATCTGTACGTCTTATACATGGCATGAAATTCAATGTGTCATAAATCTGACTAAATATATATATATATAACTTGGAATCTAAGAAGCTTGAGCAGATCCAGTTTCTGAATTATTTCATGGCATTCTGCTACTTTAGGAGCATAAATTCAAAACAACACATTTGGACCTGCAGCGTCGCACAGAAAAGTGTGACTGTCGTTGCGGGATTCAAACTTTTTTTTTCCCCTAAAAAGAAAGAGATCTGGTTTTAGTGGCCAGTTTGGGCGCTGAAAGCATGGTCTTGAATTATTTACTCGTGTGAGCCCTTGTGATGTTGCTGCAGGTCGAGGATGAAGGGGGAGAGAGTTGTTGGCTCAACTAACCTCAGATCAGTTCCCAGGGTGGCATCACAGCCAGTGTGAATAATTAATGGCAGTTCAGGCAGGAGTTGCATCAACATCACACCAAAACCAGGTTTTACCTCATGACAGCACCAGAAGGATTCTGAGTTTTTACAAACTAAACCCAAAGTTCTCAATGTGAGAAGTATCTCAGTAAATGTGAAGGCTCTTAGAGAGGAGGAGAAGTTTTTACATTTAATTCACAGGTTTGGCTAAAGACAAAAGTCAAGCTAAACTAACTCATGTGCAATTGCTACAGTGTTAGCAAACAGGAGTTACTTTTTAATTGACCGTAGAATTGTGGAAATTGAAATTACAAAAATGTGTTCAATGGAAATGCAGCACTATAGATAGCCAGATAGATTTTTTTTTTTTTTTTGGATAAATTCTTGCACTGGAATGAGGTTATTTTTCCAACCATATCAAAATAGATGTATTTAGCAAAACTGCAATGGAAACACTTCTTATATGACACGAGTCACGAGATCAACAACCTATGTTACTACTGGTGGAAACGTCAAAGAAGACAACAGGAAGGAAGATGGTTTATTCTTGTTTTCTTGGTCAATGTGCAGCAGGCTCCAGAGTTCTCACAGCATCACACAGTACATACACCAAATTATTATGCAAGTGATATTTTCTCAGATTTTCTTAAATGGTCAATGCAAATAATGGTCAGTATAATTTTCAAGTCCTGAACTATTACAGTATAAATCAAATTTTTCTGAACAAAGCTCCCCATGAGAACAGTATTTTTTTCAAAAATAAAAAACAAAAAATGCACTGTTCCAAATTATCATGCACAGACGATTTCCTAAACATTTTATGGCTTATAAAGAACCGCAAACGGTCATTCTTTGAATGTGCAGCATTAAGAACTAAAATCAAAAGCTATTTCAATCAAAAACATCAACACTGGGAGTACCAGGGTTTCGACCTCTCCCCTGAAGTCCCAAAAGAGTCCCAAAAGACCTGAGTCCAAACTGACGACTCTGATGGCTCAAATTAGCCTCCCTTCTTCAATTGTAAATGTGGCCGTTGACCGTCAGGCCAGAAGGTAGGAGTGTGAATAGTCCATGTTGGGGGTGGGTATCTATGATACCTGCAGGAGATCAGATTTCCTGTCTAGTTTTGAAGCATACATGAAGTGTTTTTGGAGAGATGTGACCTTTTGCAGCTGATCCATGATGTTGTGCTGCATTATCCAGGTCATTTTGCCAAATGTACATAGAGTTTGCAAAACATACAATCTGTTTCAAGAAATATGCAAAGGTTTTTCTAAAAGAAATTTTTCTTTTAAATAAAGCTAAGTGGGTTTAAAATGACAGTTTAGAAATAAACTAACCAAATTAATTGTGTTGATCCACCTAAAAAAAATCATGCAAAAAGTGTAAGCAAAAGAGATCTGGGAGACTTAGCACATGCAAATTTGCATGCAGCCTTTTGTGCTGTGGAGGATAAATAGGTGACTGCTTCACCTATTTAGTTCACAAGAACTAATGGCATTTATTTCAGTCATAATCTTGCGGGGGGTGACCAAGGTTCCATCACTATGTGACAGCTGGTCAGCAAACCTGGCAAACATGATTGACATGGCAGCACTGAATGCACATGTGCTTTATCAGGCATGCATTGGGGTGCAGGAGAGACGGGTGGACTTCCTGGTTGAGCTTGCAAAAGAGTTCGGTAACTCTCATGTGAGTGAGAAGAAGGCACACAAGGAGAAACTGCTTCGGCAACAACCTTCCACACCCAGCTCAGGCAAAAGGGCGAAGTGTCAGGTCAACCATCGATGCAGGATGCGTGTCCTAAGTCTAAGGAACAATTGTGCAACTGTGAGATGCGTTGAGGCCATTACCAGGGTACTTATAAGGTAATGGCCTTATTTACAGAACAAAAGCACCTGCTAGATAAAATCCTTCAGGTCAGTTGGCCCATCTCTGGACTACAAAGGTAGAAATACAAAATGGCCTTTCTCAGGTACTTGCAGTAACAGACCGAGTAACATGTTAACATAGGACCTTCTTTGATATCACTGCACAATTCTTGCATCCATTGAACTTGTGAGTTTGTGGAAAGTTTCTGCTTGAATCTTTGCAGGATGTCAGAAAACCTTCCCAGAGCTGCTGATTTGATATGAACTGCATTCCACCCTCAGATCTTCTGCTTGAGGAAACTCCAAAGGTTCTCAATAGGGTTGAGGTCAGAGGTCAGAGGAGGATGGTGACCACACCATCAGTTTCTCCCCTTTTATTCCCCTAGCAGTCAATGATACAGTGGTATTCCATGCAGCATGAGATGGTGCATTGTGATGCATGAAGATGATTTTACTACTGAAGGTCTGGCTCTTCTTTTTGAACCATAAAAGAAAGTGATCAGTCAGAAAGTCCAGATACTTTGCTGAGGTCATTTTCACACCTTCATGGACTCTGAAGGGGTCGACCAATGATTCTCTCCTCATGATTTCAGCCCACAGCATGACTCCACCACCTCCTTGCTGACGTGACGGCCGTGTTGGGACGTGGTGGCCGTCCACCACCAATTCACTACTGCGTCCATCTGGACCATCCAGGGTTGCACAGCAGTCATCAGTGAACAAGTCTGTTTGAAAATGAATCTTCATGTACGGCTGGGCCCACTGCCACCGTTTCTGCTTGTGAGCTCTGGTCAGGGGCCCAATAGTAGCTTCATGCACCACAAGCCTCTGGATCCTCCACCTTGAGGTTCCAGAGGCTCCAGCAGCTTCAAATAACTGTCTCCTGCTTTGTAAGGACATTTTAACAGCTGCTCTCTTAATCTGATCAATGTGTCTAACAGAAACTTTCCTCATTTTGCCTTTATCTGTACAAACTCATCTTTGTTCTGAATCAGCCACAAATCTATTCACAGTACGATAACACTCCAGTTTTCATTAAATATCTAATGTTTTCATATCTTGTTATACGGCACTACACTATCTGATGATTTTCATCAGCAGAGATTCTTTCTCTTTCCCATATTGCTTGAAACCTGTGGCCTGTTTAATAAAGTGGAACATCCTTCTTATGTAGATTTCCTTTAATTGAGCTCATCAGACAAACTAATCAACCAGCTCTCTGAAATTAATTATAGTGATTTAAAGAGCCTTGACACACAATACATCTATAAATTTAATAGCACAACAAAAAATTTAACCTTTATGACACTTAAATCCAATTTGCATAATAATTTGGAACATGGTGTAAATAGTTAACATTCCAACATGTTGAATCCATACCTCTTCTGTAGAATCACCTTCAATTTCCCCAAAATGCTGCATACGTAGCCGCTCCCAAGTAAGCTACGTATGCCTACTTGGGATATGTAGCCTACTTGTATCCCAAGTAGGCTACGTGTTGGAGCTTGTAGCTCTAACACCTAAATAATGACGTCTCCTCTGATGACTGATATATGATGAGTGCTGGCGTCATGGCTGAATTCTGAATCTCTCCATGTAGCTTTTTTACATACATCACAGGTATGATTTTTAATGACTAATCACATGAACAAGCTAATTCACGTGTGATTTCAATTTGATTTCTTACCCAATGGGACCAACAATTGCAAAATGTTATTTTTCTGACAATAGCAGAATGTAGAGAAAGATTCGAGTTCATTTGTAATGAAAACACAGGTTGTGTGTGCACAAGATATAGTTTGGCTAAAATCATCTACTTGGCATGAGGCAACAGAGAATTGGTGATTACCTTTCCATCAATCCATTTTCCGTACTCACTACTAGGATTTTAGCGAACCCTTCTCGTATAACATTCCGCTCTTCAAAAAGTGACCCAATCCGCCTTGACTGACATCAAGACAACGTGCGTTAACGCCAGAAAAAGCTCGTCAATAAAACTGTTGCTAGTCCATTTAGTTGATTTCACTGTAAAAATTAAATCAGAGCTCTGAAAACCAGACAAGAATATAAAAACAAACATTTTACAGGTCTTGGTATATTTGTGGATTTGCAGAGATGTCTTGGCAAAAAGATTTACGTTTCTATATTTTATAAGATTAAAATGCAATCAAACAAAGGTAACCATGGTAAAAAAAAAAATAATAATTTTTTAAATCATCATGTAACCTAGCATGTACAAAAAAAGAGGTTAGCATCTAGACTTTTGAACGCTTTGAAGTCTGTTCCAGTATCAGAGGAAACGCCATTTTTGATGTAGTGAAATAAATCAAGTGGAGGGAGAAGGTGCGGGTCGTTTCTAAGCTAGCTAATACCACTGTGCTACTTTTACAGACAAATTAGCCCAACTTGAAGTAGAAGCCGTGGGAAAAACAATCAGGCCTTACTTGTCTAAGTTAAGGTCAACGCTGGAAAGCCACGAAGCAACAATGGCAGCAATAGTAGAATTCCAAGTCAAAAAGCAAAAAACCTGTCTCACATTTGCCCAAAATTGTGCCCGGTTTTAGGAAACAGTTCCAACCCAGCATTACTTTTGTTGTTTTACTGTAAAACTGAAACAATCCAATATATTTTAGTAGTTTTCAACTCTGCTAAACATCTTCAGGAATATAGGCACAAGCCTCGTCTGGAAGCCTATGATCACATATTCTCTGTTTGGGAAACATCCACTGTCAATTTCTGATTGAACCAAATGAGCAGTAGATTAATTAGGGAAATTATGTTGATTGCTACATATTTTAAAAACAGATTAAATCGGTGTTCTTAGCTGCTTTGGAGAGGAATCTCTGCAGTCTGCGCGGTATGCGGTTGAGTCCGTGTCCTTGGAGAACCTCATTTACACTTCAGTGTCGGCAGCATTAATGCCCAACGCTGCAACATGCTGCCTTCGAGAGCAACATCTTCCACTGGGTTTCTATGCATTTTTCAACAAGTCAATAGAAAAGCACATTCTACAGATATACCTGGGCAAGAAGTAGTGGCCAAACGTGTACTGGAATTATAAACTTCTCGGAACAAGATTGAGAAGAAAAACTGACTCCAGGAAATTCAGAAAGGTTTTTGAAGAATTAGACACCAGCCATATTTCTGACGCCATCCAAAACGTCATACAGCATCTGTAATTTCACAAATATGTTTGACCTTTTCTGTTCCAGAACATAAAAAAGACAACTTTTCAGTGCCTTTCATGTTTTTAATGACATTATCCAAGCTCTACCAGAAATAAAGTTTTGAAAGTCTTAAACACTTTTATCATTTATTTATTACTTCAACTTTGGACATTAAATGTGCACCAGGTGTCAGCAACTGTCATGGTGTGGGTTTTGTGAAAGAGCTGCTAACAGATATGTTTTGGTGGCAAAAAGAAAGTTCTTGAAAACTTAAACTGGAAAAACAGACTTACTAAATCGCCGGTGGAGAGCCGGAGTGAACAGATGAATCCAGCAGGAAACGGTTGTCGGGTTCGTCAGGTCGCTCACTGCCAAGATGCAGGTGGTTCATTAAAAACTGGGTGCAGCTGGGAGAGAAGGGGAAAAGGTGCAGCTGCGTTTCCGTTGCAGATGTGAGCAGAATTTCGTCGATATACCGCTAATGTCTAAAAAAAAAAACAATTTCACAATGGCGGTTTTTCCAGAGATGCTATTAAAATCACACGTGAATAAGTTTATTCACACGATAAGACATTAAAAAAACATGCTACCCCATCATCCTGCAACCGCTTCTTCTTTTCTTCTTCTTCATTCTTATGACGGTTGACAAACAACGTTTTAGGTGCGCATTACCGCCATCTACTGGAATGAAGTGTGGCTCGATATGCTAAATATTACACAGATTTTGAAACGAAAAGTCGATAACCAAATAATAATAAAACAAAAAATAAACAATGTATTAATTTAGTCTTCTTAAGGTACCTTAACAAAAATCAATAAGACTCAGAAGTGGAAAGTTTATCCAAAAGGTCTTGTATAATCTTTGTCAAATAGTCTTTGTTGTCTTCTTTGTGGTTTTCGCCAGTAGTAGCAGAATATTGTTGATCTTTTATTATTATTATTATTATTATTATTATTTATTAATTAATAATTTTTTTGCTTAAGACACTCATTTTGATACAGCCAAAAAACCCACCTCATCTGGTGCCAAAACTATTTAATGGAAAAACGTGTTTTTTGTTTTGTTTTGTTTTGTTTTTTTAAGAATTTGGCGTCTTTCAGTTAAGCATATTTATATTTTTTCGTAATTCTATGTTTTATTGTCAATGCAAAGGCAGCTTAATGGAACATGAATAACATACATGAGAGAATCTGAAGAGGACATCAACTTTAAACCAAGAAGAGAAAGCTGACACAAATTTAAGGAAAATAAACTGAAAGACACACAAAGACCAGAACATAAGAATAAAAAATGAAAAAACTTCATCTAAAGGAATTAATGTATACGGCAAGACCTTTACAGCAATACTAATGAACTTAAAAATGGAAAGACCTGTGGAGCAATAATGAATATTGTGAGTGGAAAATGCGAAGATCTAAAGAAAATAAATAAAACAACAAGACATTTAGCAAGACAGAAACACAAAATGAAACTCAAAAACTCAACGATAGTGACGGGCAACAACCAAGGCATTATATTCCAAAGGAATCTGAGCAAATTGTTCCAAAGATTTAATTATGGGTCAAAACTTGGAACGCCACAGGATTAGATACTGAAGCCACTTACTAGCCATGTTTCCATCTTTTTTTTTTTATTCGGATTTTGAAGTATCACATTGGAGAAGGTTGGTGCAGCAAGTGGATTGCTGATTGTTCCGTATTATTTATAAAGCTTTCTGACGATGACTTTTGGGCAACTCCTGATCATTCTTCTGATTCCTCTGTTGCATTTATGTTTTACTCACATATTATGGCTCCAACAAACTTTATCATTAGTATTTTTTT
The DNA here is from genome assembly GCF_001444195.1 of Xiphophorus couchianus. Classification (NCBI taxonomy): domain Eukaryota; kingdom Metazoa; phylum Chordata; class Actinopteri; order Cyprinodontiformes; family Poeciliidae; genus Xiphophorus; species Xiphophorus couchianus. Next base: position 4,734,283 of record NC_040241.1, on the reverse strand, counting down.
TTTTTTGCAACAGCAAGACTTTGACTTTTGCTATGAAGGTCTCAGCTTTTGTGAAGGTCTGTTTTCACCAATAATGCCCCTCTGTGCAATACTTTGGTAATGAGAAACTTTTTAATTGGCCACTGGTTAATATTAAATCAGCTGATATTGATTTGCACAGAGCAGCAGAAATCCTTTGAAAATACTGACAGATTCCACCTGGTTTCCTGACTTTTTATGCCTTCCTGCTCATCCTCTGCTTCCTGTGTTCAAAAGACATTCTCTTAGTGATGCCAGTTTTTAACCCGTGTCGAAGGCCGAAAGACATCCACGTTACTGAGAAGTGAACACAAAGCAGTCCTTGGCTATTAAAGACAATCTAAAATGTGTTGCATTTATATTTATATTTACTTGAACTCTGTAAATACCTCACAATATGGAAAATCTTGATCTAAGCTCTTTTAACTGAAAATAAAAATGATCCAATATCTATACCTGCGTAATCCTTGTAGGGTCACTAGTATGGAAAGTGAAACGTGCCAAATTACAATAAATGAACAACTTGTAAAATTATTTCAATGTGTCATTAAAACCTGGAGTAAATACAGAAAGGAGTTATTAAATATCGAATAAAATGAATTACAACAATTTACTAAAGTTATTTCTACGCTTCCTGTGAAAATATTCTCCTTAGGAGCAGCCCTAATCCCACCCACTTAGTTTAGTAGGTGAAGTTGACATCTTAAAGGTGCAGTGTTATGTAAAATTTGCTTTTTTCAGCTTTACATCATGTTATAATGTTACTCCCTCATCAAAAACATACCTGGATTGTTGCATTGATTCTTTCATGGATGTTTGAGAAATCCTTTAATCTCCCATGGCAACCATTCATCTGCACAAAACTCTTGGATGGATCTAGCCCAGCCTTCAAGACAAAGCTCCTCCTTGGAGCTGCAGTTTCCAAGCTATGTAGCTTCCGCGTTACAAAGCAGCGCTCCTTCCTGACTCTCCCCCCGCTCTGCTCCTGCAAACTAGCCAACAGCAATTAGCAAACACCTGGTGGAACTGCGCCTCAGCTGACCTTATTGTGTGAGAAGTAAAATGTTGGTAAAAATGTTGCCGAAGGGTTACAAGAGGAGTCCATTTTGGACATTTTGCTATTTAGCCCAGTTAGAGCATACAAACTACATGCAGAGAGGCCCTGGGCAGGATTTAACCTGGAGTCTTCTTACTCAGGTGAGACAAACAGAAAACTTCATCTGACTTCTCCACTGCACTCTCTGACTATATCCAAATTAGCCGAAAATCTTAGGCGGGAAAAAAGGCTGCAAAAATCCCTTGATTTGGTATCATTCATCACACACAGACACACCATCACACACAATATGTGCGCTAGCTACGTTGCACCCTTCTTGACCCCAGTTGTCAGCATGCGTGTAATTGCACCTTCCAAACGAGAGCCGACGTTTAAATATTTCATCACTCTGTGGGAATGTGTGTGTGCTCAAATCCGTGGCAGTGTGTGAATAAGATGGAAGGTAGGACTGGAAGAGTGAAGATCCTGTGCAAAGACTGAGTGTACCCTGATTTAACCCAGGAAACTTTGAGAGTGAAAAGTAAATTTAATCCATCCATCCACGAACAAACAAACATATAGTCCCCCATATGGACAGGTTTGCCCTGGGATCTTCTGGGGCAGCCCTCCCCCGTGACGCCCCCTCTCAGCTCCTTCAGACTAGCCAGCAGTAATTAGAAAACACCTGGATGAACTAACCATCAGCTGACCTCATTATATGACCTACGTCTCAGTCCAGTGCTGTGGCAAATAAGAGGAATGTCGTGATGACTTCCTGAATACGCAGTTTCTTTTCGTAAGGTCAAACTGTGCATTTATACGGTCAGTGGAAACGCAGCTATTGCCAACACCTTCAAATGGGTGACTGGTTGTCGTGGAAGCAGCATCGATCGGTGTGACACAAACAGTTGGGTTTGCTTCCTGGGGTCATTTAGACTCAATCGCGACAAAGTCGAGGTGCAGGTCCTGCGGAGCGAAACACACCCATTGGTTCCCGGCGATCACTCGGTCTCCGTGTTGTGAGGACGGCAGCCAGTGTCAGACGTCACAGCCCTGTGGCTCAGTGAGACTAAATCATGAGGCGTGAAATGCGCACATTAATCCTCATAACGTTCAATTAGCCATGAAAACTTCATGCGGAACAAAGCTCCATCCGTCCGGCTAACAAGCTCGACTCCCGCGCTCCAAGGTTCGCCTGTCCTTGAACCGTCTCTCCGCTCTGAGGACGCTCACCCACACCTTTCATCTGCAAACACGGCATCAGAATATTGCCAACGGCGCCCATCATCGAGGCCTATTAAATATTTACTGGATATTTTCTTCAGGGTCATGGAGTAATGTGAAGAATTTGACTAAAGTTTGAGGGTTTTCTGCTACAGTTGTGGATAACGTTCACACCAGCGTGTTCAGCTTTTGAAGAATCCCACTTTTTTTTGAGAAGTGTGAGGAGGATAATGTTGACTTATCGTGAACATGCGAGCCTGGGTGCTGCTTGCAGCGGATTCTGGGAAACACGCTCCAGAACGAAACGTCTTCCAAATGCTAATGTCGTGAGTGGCAAAGACGCAGCCAGAGCTCAGAGGAGGCTGTGCTTTTTGCTGAAGCTGCTCCTGAATTATGAAAAGACCTTCTTTCAGACATCAGACAGGCCTCTGCCCTGTCTGATTAGAAGTCGCCTTCTTTCCTGACCTTTGACACCACTTAAGATGTAGACTTTTAAATTCTTTTATTTTTTATTTATGTTTTACTATATTTTATTTCAATTCTAATTGAATCATTGTTTGGTTTATTTTTAAGTCATTTTGTTGTTATTACTTGTATAATATCATATCATGTGACTGCTGTTTTATTATTTTTAATCTTGTGGATAGTTAGAGTGCTTCGTAAACAAAGCTGGTACTGGTATTGTAATGCTCCGTCACATTTCCTAACAAAATGAACTCTTCAATGCATCATAACTTCACACATCCCCAGTTTCTGTCTTGCTAACGTATAGTCTGCTTCACTCCCAAAACACAAAATCTTACCAAGTTTTTTTTTTAATCCATTTTCTACTACAAATATCCTGGTGCGCTTCAAATTAGACAAAACCAACTTACAAGCCACTCTTCAGCAAGATATAAAAGCTTGTTTTGAGTAAAGAAAATTCCATGATATTGATGTAGAAGTGTTAGATCAAACTGGCATTTTATTCCACTTACATACATGTTTACATGTCATATGTAACCAGGTGAAAAATGGGTTCCTGTAAATACATATTTTGTAAGCCCCGTTTTGGTTTTATTTCACGTACTGGTTGTAATTCTTGTTTTTGTCAGCATGTGGTGCTGTTGTCTAAAAGTACTGGAAGCTGGGGGGGCGGACGGGGACGACCCCTCTTGTTTACATACGGGGACATGGCGAAAAGTTATTCTTTTGCGTTCCCTCGCAATAAGGTTTGCTTACTTCAATATTTGCCGGTCTATTTCGTATACAGTCACAAATGTAAATTTCATATTTCAAAGGTATGCACATTTAAAGAGCCTCAGTGAAAACGTGTTTATTCTTAACTCTTTGGTGCAAAAAAAGTGATTGAAACTCGATTTATTCACTGCATGTTTATTTCTGTCTGTATAAGGTTGAGATGAAACCGCACAATTCAGACTAACAACACAAAAGAGACACAATCAAAATTGCCAGATGACTCATTACCTCGCGATAATAACTCAGAACAACGTAGTCCAAATAGCTTGGATGTATTTTCTTTCTTTCCTCCTTACGGAAAGTTTCTGTTTATATCATAGGTTTGTGGTGCTGTTCTATCCTAAAGAAAAACATATAAAGCTTCCGATATTTCACAACGAACATGGAAAAACCTCACGAAAGCCTTATATTATAGCAGAAAATACGATGGCCACCTTAAGAAAGGCTTACAATATTCAATTATGCCGAATGAACTTATCAGTACATTATTGCCAGAGAACGCAAACGTTTTTGCGAGGTAATGCAAAAGGGAAACAAAATCCTCCATGTCCCTTAGGGGCCTCCGTAAGTTTGTGTTTACTGCTAATAACGCGCCATTTTACTGAAGCCGTTGCTAGTTAGGAGCTTTATACTAGTGTTATATGGATCATTCACGTAACAAAAGACTAATTCTGCTCCATATCTTGACCTTTATTTTTGCAACTCAGAGAAAACTGTTCTTTTTGAGAATAAAGAAGCCCTTTTAGTTTAAGTCCCGTGTGCAAAATTTATCCCGGCTTCACATAAGTAAATCAATTCGCCAGTGGAACTAGAACTTTTATTTTTGTTAGTTTCTCATTGATTTTACAAAACAATTACCTTTTTCTCTTAACTCTTTGCCAAACCCATTCGAGGTCATCTGTTTTCAAGCACACCCGATAGTGACGACAACTACGGAAGCCCTACGGAGACCAGAGATGATTCGGGGCTGAGCTATTTTGAGGGAACAGTAGTCATGGAAGGAGTCTTGCTGCCAGTAACCGCTGGAAGTCAAGACTCCAGGAGCAGAGGGACGCTTAAAATTAGCACCGAGCGTTAATGCCGGAAAATGAGGCTGGGCTCAAAACTCGGCCTCTTTAATATTTCACATCTCGCACGGTCTGAAAGGTGTGACCGTCCATTAGAGAGCGCGCGGGGCCCCGTGTCCTCCTCCGTTCTCGCTGCGGTCACACTCTGTCGTCCCGGATTGAAATCAGCGCGGTTGATGACTTACCCCGTCTGTGGGGATTGAATGCCTCTGCTCCTCGTCACCACTGGTGCATGAAGAAGCATGCGTGTTCTGGACGAGTTTACATGAATGTTTTTCGTGTTCGGGCATTCATGCATGGAGCCTCATGACGCCCCGCGGACTGTAGTGGGCGACCTCATACTGCATACACTGGTTTTAAACGATTAAAGTTTACCCAGCTTTGTACTTCTTCAGATCTTAAGGTCAGTCTGCAAAGTGTTGATTGGGTGTCATTGGTTCGGTAAGATGTGTTCAGTGGGATATTGTTTCACAAGCTGGCTCGCTTTTCAAGTTTATGTTTGGGGGGGAAAAAATCATTTTCCTTTCAATTAGACGCTATTGCTTCTTGGTCTATCCCAATCTGACAAAACACATCGAAGTTTGTAAATTGAAATCGACAAAATGAGAGAAGAACATATTGGGGGTATCCGATATTTTGTCATCCTAAATATTGAATATTCTTTTTAGGGTTTTCAGATCAGACTGAACTCATTTGCAAGCCCTGCTGTCACCTTTTCTCCAGTGCTCACCCATTTGCCTGCTGCTATCAGGTTGAAATCTGATTAGCAAAGTGCAGAGCCGAGCTATATGCATATTTAATTCTCCGAGAAATCACCCTGACCTACAATAAACCTTCAAGGATGAGGAGTTAATCAGAGAAGGTCCCGTCTCCAGCTGCATTAAGCTCTCTCTGAAGACGCTCAGCCCTTGCCTTTAGAACAGGTGGTGGTTATCTTAAAAGGTAAAACCTCCAGTTTTGATTGGGACATTCGTCTAAAAGGAGACAATCTGATGTCTTAAAGAGACGGTATTGTGTAAAATCGACTATTTTGAGATTTACGTCATGTTGTAATGGTTACAATGTTATTCCCTCATCAAAAATGTACTTGGTGTGTTGCTTTGATTCTTTCAGGTCATTTTAGAGATACCCTTCAATCTCCATGGCAACCGTTCAGCTGTCCAAAACGTCTGGGCGGACTATTTCCCGTGTTCGAGGACGAAGCTAATCCTCAAAGCTGAAGTTTCCAATCCTCCACGTTTCTGAGCGTTCCTTTTCCCCATCAGCTCCTTCAGACTAGCCAGAAGCAATTAGCAAACAGCTGGTGGAACATCTGCTGAGGCATCACGGCAAATCATCTGTCTCCATTTATCAGTAATAAAGTTTCAACGTGTAACAGCCGATTATGCGCATACGAACGCTATATTTAAAGCAGCAGCTGAAGAACCCGACACCTGACCACGGAGCAACCGCAATGCTTCAGCTGAGCCCGAAACCAGCAACCTGCAGTATCTCTCTGCTGATTTTGGTTTTTCACACACAGTACAGTTAAAAGAATTGGTTTTCAATATAGGCCGTAGACGATGTACCAACATCGTACATCGTACAGTAGTGTACTGCAGAGTTGTGGAGATGTAAGAAAGTTGTGTTTTTAAGCGTTTTACAGTTAAAAATCTGAAAATCCTCCTTTACTCGGATGCATCTAAAGGAAATTCAGTTTGACTAAATTCCTTCAGATGGAACCTGAACAAGTAGAGTCCATTTGTGTTGGACTATAAATATGTATAAAGTCATTCTGTGAAGGCCTAAGTATCATGATCCAGTGGTTCGGATTTTTTCTACTTTGATAATATTTTATTGCTTTCTTATATTTTACGATTTTAGTTTATTCCTTGTGTTAATTCGGTTATTCTTGTTGTTTGTGTTTTGGATTTGTTTTGTTAAGAGTCGTGTTTATTTCTATTCACTGCTCAGGATTCCTTTCATTCTTTTCGTTTCTGTCGGTTTTTCCTACCATTATTCTCCCCGTCGCAGCTGTTAATTATTTCCTCATTAGTCTCTACCTGCTTCTTTCCACAGCTGCACCCACTCACTCATCATTAGCCCTTTTAATTTCCGTGTCGTTTCTGCTTCTCCCTCAGAATGTAAGCTTCTTCTCTCACAGCTGGAGCCAACCCTTGCAAATATGTCTCGATATTATTTATGTAAGTTTGTGATTGTTTAATGCAGAAACCTGTGCATTCTGTCCAGGTCAGCTTTTTAAAAAAAAATTATTTGGTGTCAGTAGCTGCATTTCCATTAATCCTATAATTGCACAATTTGATGTTTCGTTTCTTGGTTGCGCATCTGTGCAACATGTTCATGTAAATCCTACGGACTGAGTCACCGGAGTTGTATATGCAGCTCTCACTTTGCTGCAAGGACTCCCCACTTTTCTTAAAAAAAAAAAAAAAAAAAAAAGCATAACATTTTAATATCCTAAAACTTTAATAGCTGTTCCGCAACAAAACTCAAACCCTTCCTGTTCTGCCAACATTTTGTGTCACGTTTTCCACCAGGAACGCTCAGGATTCTCTCCCGTTCAGTCAGATTCCCCCAGAGGGCCGAGCCACTTGCCATTAGCAGCCCACCCACAGATCCCTCTCTGTGGAAACCCACCCAGCCGCCCCCTGGGTGTTTCACCTCACCCCAGCTGTCTGAGCACAGACTCAACCCCCCTTTACCCTGGACCTGTTGGAACAATTTTAATTGTGACATGTTTGCTTACCATGCACATTAGACATCTTAACTGATTTAAAGCAAGAGGGACAGGGGGGCAAGGAAAACTGAAAGTGTGAGGGCAGGGTTGATGGGTTCTAGCAGGAAGTCATGTATATTTCATGATTAGCACGAGGTCATCATGAAATGCAGGGAAATGTGTCTCAGGATGGGAGCGTCTTTTAATTTTGCTCTTCCACGTCGCAGTTCAGGTCGTTTTTAAATATTTTGGTGAGTGGAATTCCTCCATGCCTTCGTGTTTGTATTAATTTGACTCAATGGCTTATAAGGTATCAATATTTTCAATTCAGAGAAAGGTATAAAGAGTTCTTCACGGGTTGGGAAAATACAAGGACTTTCCATTCCATTCAAAACTTTTATGTCAAAATAACACCCATGAAATAAATGAATAGCTAGCTGTAAAAAAAACAACCTCCTCCCAGCTGGAGGTAATTTACCCTCATTGTTCATTAGCATTCAGAGCAAGCTGCTGGGCTCCAGTCACAGCTGGTGGCTCAGGTGGGACGTCATTGGGAAGCAGGGTGTTGGTCTGAAGCAGCTTTGGCTGGGCCGCTGTGTTTTGCTCCTTGAGTGAGTTGACACAGCAGCCAGCAGGACTTTATGTGCTGCTGCTGCCTTTCAGAGATGCTAGCTGCTCCACGGTGTCACCAACACCGAGAGGGTGTTTCCCCTCAGGCTTTTCTCTGCTGCTTCTGCCAAACCACAATGTCAGCCACGACCCCGTCCACTCCTTTCACTAAAACCACGGTGCTTGAACGCCCCCTGCTGGTTCTCTTTAGACCCTGTCTGGGTTTTTTAAAGCAAATGAGCCACTTTCCTTTTCCAGCGTCTGTCCGCGTGAGCAGCACATCCTCCTTGGTGAAGAAGCTGGTGAAAGAGCTTGGAGGAAGTTCCTAAACGTGAATAATTGAGTCTTCTCATTCATGTATAAAATGTATGTTTTGTTATCTAACTAAATATGTTAGTCAAGTAACGGAATCAGGGGAACCAGATCAACCGAGCATCACATAAGCTGCTCCTACACTTCAAACTTACTACACACGGTTCAAGTTCCTTGAAGGTGCAGTCTGAAACGCGATGGCGTACTGTGGCCATGGTAAAAACATAATTTCCACCCAAAAAAAACAACAACAATAATAATAAAAAAAAAAAAACTCAGGTAAATATTCTAGAAAAAAACATGCGGAGTTTCGAAACACATTTTCTTCGACATTTTCAGCCACCGTCGGAAAACTTTCGGATGGAGTCAAAAAATGTTCGACTTTTGCAATTAAATATTTAGCATGCCAAGCTAAATATTTAGTTTACTTTCTAAAGAGTTAGTATTTAGGTTAAACCCCCCCCCCCCAACAACCAATTATTCTGTTATAAACCCAGATATTTAGTTAGCCAGCAAAATATTTAGCTTACTTGCTAAATTATTAGCTAGCAAGTCAAATATTCAGTTAGCAACCCAAATATTTAGCTAGCAAGCTAAATATTTAGCCTATCTGCTAAATATTTCATTTCTGAGCTAAATATTTAGTTTGTAAATTTAGAATTAAACGTTTAGTTTGAAACTATGACATTCGTATAAATATGTATGAATCATATGGTGAAAAAATGGTTTGTTTTGTTTCTTGACAAAATGATTAGCCTACTTTACTGGACGGGCTATGAGCTAGAAAGTGATAAGAAATCTCAGTTCTAACTTATATAAATTAGCTCAATCAATTGATTATTAGCTCAATCGGCAGGAATCTGGAAGGTGTAACCTGACAAAACTTGAAAACGTAATCACCCTACTGAGAGAGACTTGCAACCGGGCGAAGATCGTGGTGTTCACATCCAGCAGCTCTGCTCTCTGCTTTGGGATTATTCATCACTTTGACTAAAAAAAAAAAAGACAGCATGACTGAACAGGTGGAGTACCCAGAAGAATATATAGGGAAGCAGGAAAAAAGGCTGAAAGAAATGTAGAAAAGGTTAGAGAACACAGAGGGCCAACAATCTCCGCGGAACATTCAGAACATCGTTTATTTTTTCTTTTCTTTTCTTTTTATGTATCATGCCTGGACAAAAGAGATGCTGCAGCCAGAATCCAAAATAATTTTGTTTCTAACATGAATCATGTCAGTTTTGCAGGAAAGGTTTGAAACACTTCCTGTTCCTTTAGGGCAGCACTGGTGGAAAAAGTGAAAAACACACCAAGAGGAGATGTTAAACTTTACAATACTCCAAAGATTGACCATTCATAAACCAATTTCATATCAAGAAAGGAAACAAAACAAAAGCTGTCTTTCTCTGCGGAAGGTCCTATGACATCACTTTCGTTGTTATGTATATATTTTTCATTTATTAGCATGTACAGCTCTCAGCAGGAAGTTTTTCCAATGCAGCACTGAGAATTGCCTTGAGCCTGGTGCATGAGTTGAATATAAATCGGCAAACAAAACAAAAAGTATGAAAAGGTGAGAACTGGTATTATATCTCTCAAAGTCTCCAAGACATCAGACACAGTCACGGGAGAAAAGAACCGAGCGTAAATATATAAATATAGATGTAGCTTGAAATAGAACTCATTTACAAAAGTTTTCACACCGTTACATTTTTCAAAAATCGTTCACAAACTTGGCATTTTATCACGATAAAAAAACGAGTAAGAATATTACACGTTTTTTTTCTAAAAAGGGAAAAAATAGTGTGTATTCAGCCTTACCCGAGTTAATACTTTTTACAGGCACCACTTTGCTGCGTTTATGAATGCTTTTGAGGTATTTGTTTTTGACGTTCTACACATTTAGATCAAGTTTTTTCTTTCTAGATTCAGATTGGATGGAGAGAAACTCTAAATATCACATTGCCACACGGCCCTGCTGTGTGGCAATGTGGAAAGTTGTTTGTCAATTAAGGTCCTCAATTGTGGGAGAGTTGAGTTTGAGTTACGTGGCCACCTGGATTGTATTTAAGGAGCGCGTTCCACTCATGAGAAGAGCCAGGCGCAGACGGAAAGAACCAGGCCAAGAGAAGATCCAGAGGTGGCGCCGGCAGATCGCTTGACACATTGTGGGAGTTGGGAGCAGAAACCTGTGGGGGGCCAACCGGGTCCATGGCTGGGGGAGGACCAGGCTGAGGGAGCACACCCTGGAAGCACATCTTGGGCTGCTGCTCATTATTCCCTAGACAGTAACTTTTAATAAATGCCTCTGAAGGGCTGAACAATTTTTCTGGTTGTCGTGTCCTCCCTATTTTTTGTTGCGGCCACCTGAGCCGGGCCATAACAGTTGTTGTTAAAATAAAAAAAAAGAAGTTCAGTTCAAATCCGTTGCATATTGTAATCGCCAATGGTGTAACACAAAGAAACAATTAATTGTTCTGTTGTTGAAACAATACAACATCTTTATGAGCAAAGTTATACCTGATATTTCTTTATTCTTATTTTGACACACAAACACATGAATGGTGAGAGAACTGAAGTTAATTATTGATAGCCGTGTTTAAAGATGAAGATTATTGTAAAGGATTACTATAAAATAAATTATGTTTAGGTTAAAAAAAAAACTTTAACACTTCTGCACCATTATGATGCAATGTTTCCAACAGAAAATGGCCCTCAAAACTATATATATATATTTTTTTATTTTTTTTATTTTCCCAGCTGGCGTCATCACGCATACCAAAGAAGGCTCGACTGAAGTGGAAAATCTAATTATAATTTTATAAAATACAAATTAATACTATTTAATAATTTATAAGACTTCACAAATCTGTCCTTGGTCACATGTGCAGCATTCACCTTTGACTCAAACTCAACCACACTTAACTAAGACGTCAAAATCTTACCTACTTCCCATTGGTCAACTGACAGCGAGTCCCACTTCGTACTCGAATTTGATTGGTTCGAGCCATCATGGTGTCGGAATCAAGCTTACGCAAGTCTTCAGCGTGTGTTTCTGTGCATTTGGAAAATGGCGAGCTGGTGTGTCCGAGCTGTGAGGCAGAGCTACTCCGTGTTAGCGTCCCCTGCGCTGAAGAGGTGAGCTGCGTTTTTATTGTTTAGCTGAGACTCGGGAAGAACCGCAGGGCTCGCTCTGACCCGGAGTTCAGCCGCTGGTAGTAACTCCCAGCTCATGGTGGGAACCGGTTAGCACGGTTAGCTTTCCCTGCCTTCTTCAGACTTCACTCTTGACCTTTACAGGAGTAATAACTAACACAGGAGATATTTATTTTTGCTGTATTGGCGGACATGCTGCCACTTTAAAGTCTGCCGTATTATCACTGACATTGTTGGCGAAGGGGAATGGTGATGTCATAATGTCATAATGTAACTTCCTGAGGTGTAGCTATTTAAAGTGTGTCTGGGACACACTCCATCATGGAGCTTCTGCTTTTGTTAGCTTTACATGGCGTGTTTGTAATTCGGTTTCACGCTGCCTTCTCTTTACAGCCAGTTAGGACTTTATGAATGAAGCTGGGCGTCATATCACGACGCAATCTGATTGGCTGTTGAGAGATGATGACATAAATTGACGAGTGATCCAGTCCTTGTCTACAAGTGCCGAGGCGGCTAGGTTACTTGCGTAACTGATTTGTCGGTGTGTTTAGTCTGTATTAAGCTGCCTTGATGGAATCAAAAGATAAGTGACGTAATTGTTGTGTCTTCCATTGCAGAGCACCTGTGCGGTTGCTGTGCACTGCCACCCAGCAGAATAATGGCCCCGGCTCGGAGGAGGAGGCCGAGAAGACGGAGCAGAGCCCAGCAGAGAAGGTTCTTACCGAGGAGAAGGTCCAGCTGGAGGAGCAGCTGAAGGAGATGACAGTAAGAGCCAGCATGTTCATCTACCTGTGTGTTTGTCCTGATGGGCATATGATTAAAACGCATATGAGGCGTTGCGGTGGTTAGAGCAGGCGTACAGAGGCTGCAGTCTCGAGCTCAGCTTCTTTGCCAGCTCCGTTTCCATTACAAATTTACGCAAAACCTTGTCGATGTTTTTGCGAATGTCGAACAAAAAGCACCATTTTGTATTTGCGGTATGTCCATTAAATCCATCCATCCATCCATTTTCTGTTCACCCTTGTCCCTAATGGGGTCGGGAGGGTTGCTGGTGCCCATCTCCAGCTACGTTCCGGGCGAGAGGCGGGGTACACCCCGGACAGGTCGCCAGTCCGTCGCAGGGCAACACAGAGACATACAGGACAAACAACCATGCACACACACACTCACATGTCCATTAAATAAGAAACAAAAATTTAAAAAAAGGCTCGAACATGTTTGTTCAGTAATAAAACCATGCCTTGCTATCATCCTCATTCCACTTCCTGTCGTAGTCTTCCTCTTTTCCGCCAGTAGTAGCAGCTGGTTGTTCTCATTTTGATTCAGTCAAAAAACCATCTGATTCAGGTGCAATTAAAAATAATTTAAAAAGAACAACGTTTTTTTGTTTTTTCTTGAAATTTGCACGTTTTCGTTGAGGGGCTTTTTGTAACTGATTTGGGTTATTTTATGACCAGTGAAAAGCAGCTACTGTCAAATAAAAACCACCAGAGCCGAAACAGTGCAAATATGTTATTTGCCGTGACATATTGACAAGGTAAATGGGTTATTGGCCACTTCTTACCTTTTTTGTTTATTCAAACATTAACACGTTCTATTGCAAAGTTTAAGAAAACTTTGCCTATTTTTGGTTATCTGCAGTGAGTTATGACTAATTGGGACCACTGTAGATAATAGACGGGGGGGAAAAAATTTTATGATTTTCTGCCAAATATCTAGATTAATTTTTCACATTTCTAAGAAAACTATCGGGGTTCTCAGATGTCAAGAAGTTGCAAACTTGCGAGAAAAGAAATTACAATTTGTAATCTGTAATTTCCCAGTGGTAATATTACCGATATTACCACTAGAATGCATGGCAGATGTCATTATGATACACAAGAACATCCAGATGCGCTTCACCTAAATTTACTATCTTCTGTCACTTTTGGTGGCAACATTTCTAATTTTCTTTCTTAAAAATTGCTGAAAATACATTGTTAGAAAATGTTATAGCTTTAATGTTATAAATTTATTCCTTCAATCATGGAATTTCTTTTTCTTTTTGATAGCAGAGAATATCCAAGTTTTGTTTTTTTTATCTAAAAATTTTAGAGCTGTTTTTTGCTTATTTGTTTTTGGTAGGAATTTATGCCCCTGTAGCCAATTGTTCTTTGTCTCCTCTGCGTCATTTGCAGGAAAAGTATAAGAGAGCTCTAGCAGATACAGAAAACCTGAGGACCAGGAGTCAACGGATGGTGGAGGATGCTAAGTTGTACGGTAAAAACCTCTCAATTTTTAGAACAAAGCTGTTTGAAAGACACTGGTTTATGCTGTGTTGCATAAACCTCCAGAGGGGCCTCCAGAGGGCGCTGTAGGAGCCTCAGAATGCTGGAGAGATTAGAAAAAACATTCAAAAACAAAAAAAAAAAAAAAATTTAATCTCATACACTTTTTAATACAACATTTTTCATCAAACTTGTATTAATTAAAAAAAAAAAAAAGAATATTATTTAAATGTTTTCTGGTTGCCAGTCAAATTCATCAAACTGCTTTGCTCTTCAAGCTGTCAAGAAATTAAAAAGTTGACGAGAAAAAGGACCAAAGGAACCGACAAGCAGCAAAAAAAAAAACCTACTGGAATAAAATCACACTTAATGTGATTAATATAACATTACATATTTTATTATAATCAAAAGAGGGGATGGTGATGAAAAATTTTATTTGATAATAAAATTTTCCGCCATTTAAAATCAGACTGTATGAGGCAGCATTTATGCTAGATAAATGTAATAATTATGGAATACTGAATAAAAATATTCTAAAAAGTGATGTTTCTTTACATATTTTGTAGGTTTTTCTGTTGCTTTGGAAATGGGGTCAGGGGATCTTGCAAATGTTTGGGAACCCCTGGGATAAAACAGACATATTTTTGCAGTTGCCAATATGAACCACTAGATGTCACAAATGAGCAACAAAAGCTCTTTTGTTGTTTTTGAAGTGGCCAGATTGGTTTAGAATGTGTTGCATAGTTCTAATATTACACTTAAGGGCCTGTCATTGTCCAATACGTGGTCAGGTTTCTATAATTCAAGCTTTTAAAAGAGTAAATAGTAATATTTTAAAGCCACGAGCTGCTCAAACCTCCTCCATTCTCTCCAGGCATTCAGGGCTTCTGTAAGGACCTCCTGGAGGTGGCCGACATCCTGGAGAAGGCCATGGAGAGCGTCCCTAAAGAGGAGGTGACAAGTCAGAACCCTCACCTGAAGAACCTGTATGACGGCCTTGTGATGACCGAGGTCCAGATCCAGAAGGTCTTCACCAAGCACGGCCTGCTCAAGCTCAACCCTGGGGGCCAGAAGTTCGACCCTTACGAGCACGAGGCGCTCTTCCACGCCCCCATAGAGGGCAAGGAGCCCGGGACCGTTGCCGTGGTGACCAAAGTGGGCTATAAGCTGCACGGTCGAACCCTGAGGCCGGCGTTGGTGGGCGTGGCCAAGGCTTCCTAGGACTGATTGGCTAATGGCGTAACAAAGTGGGTTCAGCGTTAACAGTGGAAGACGACGGACTCGGCGGACCGCCCAACGCAACGCGGTCATTTCCCTCACAAACTGTCCTCACTCTGAGACTGGACCAGCAACACAAACTCTGGGGACAGCGTCCAGCAGTTTTAAACTTCTTCTGCCAGTAGACGGGCCTGTACAGTAAATACGTTGTCATCATCATTGTGGTTTGCGCTCTGTTAGAAACAAAGAGTTACAAGAAGCTTTCACAGTGTGGAGCAGGCCAGCATCATTAAACCAGACGTTTTAAATAACAGCATGTTGGGTCTGAGTTCATACATGAGGGGTAGAACCCATTCTGCTGCCGGTGTCATTCCAGACTTCTGTTTTTACTGTTTGGAGTTTGAACTGCATCCTCAAAATAAAAGTTAAAGAGATGTGATAGAAACAGGTGATAGATCCCTGTGCAGTTTCAGTAAAATCTAAACTTTTGTCATCTTAACTTAATAAACCAGCCTCAGGCAGTGATGTAATGTGGCTCATTTCATAATAATAATACTATTGATGTATACCTGCAGTGGTGGGCACACTTCCTCTACTGTGTTAATACCGGATCTACTTCTCAATTAGCACTTTTGCTAACTTTGAAAACTGTTTAGCGCACTTAGTTCCCTTAGCTCAATTTCTCTGGATAACTTCTAAAATGCTGTGGGCAAACTTTCAGATAAAAGTTCAAAATCTCTGAAGTTTTGGCTATTTACTGATAAAAAAAATTCAAGTAGTTAGACAATTATATCCATGCTCTTATTTTGAAGTGAGTAAAAACTGTTTACGCAGTAATTCCGTTTCCTCAGCTCACCTAGTTTTTTAAAATCCTCAATAACATTATTTCAAGCAAACACAGGAACAAAATATAGCACATTACAGAACAACATATAAAAATAAATACAACATCTGGAGCGTTATAGAAAATTACATCAAAATTAAATTGGCGTCTGAAGGTTGGTTATCCTTCAGGGGCAGATATTTGAATTGAAATTAGCGCAGTAGCATTAGCTTCTGCTAAATAACATGTTGATGTAGCACATTAGCAAAGCAAAGCTAATGTTTATAATTAGTGCTTTAGTTAGCGGTGCCCACTACTGAATATCAGCATGTAGGAATGATCTAACCTTCACCAATATGTCTGTACTGGTTTAAAGTAACATGTGTGAAGTTTTTTTTATATATATGGCTAGCATCAGTATTTAAACCATATCAGCATCATTAAAGAAAATGTTCAAAGTTTGAAAGATTGAATGTTTTGGTAAATAAAAACAATGCAACTAGATCAAGTCTCCATTGGGAGAGCTTCTTGTTCCTGGTCAGTCGGTCAGGCTCTGCCCTCCGTGTGGCTTTTGTACGCCTGACTCAACTCTGAGCCATACAGAGCTATGGAGGCATAATCATGCCAAGCCCAAAAAGAACTCTGCTTTTGAACCTGTTTTATTTGCTACCAATAAAACTATTTGTCTGGGTGGAGCAGGACATATACAATACAAATCAGAAGGAAAGGACACGGTTAGTTTAGCCTAGCAAAAAAATAAATAAAATAAAATAACTAACTGCATACGTTCTCATGCACTGCAACTTTATTAAGTATTTTGATACTTTAAGTCAAGTGTATTTAAATAGAACATGTAAGCAACAAAGCACTTCAAACTGCTTTATACCATAAAAGCAGTACAGTAACCAATTATGAAACATTACATTATGTCAAATGCTCTCATCCAAATTGCTATATAAACACACAAATATCATTGATCAAGTATGCTGATAAATATTCAAGTTATTGTGAATTCAAACCAGCTCCAAACAGGTGGCTTCTTAGCCTTGATTAAAAGAAAGTCAGTGTTTTGACTGTTTTGCCGTTTTCTGGAAGTTTGTTTTTGAATTCTACACATTCAAAAACCACCATGACTTATGCTGCTGGAAAATATTTTATAGTCCGCATTAGCTGTTCACCCATCTGTAAAACCCATGGCTTCATGCCACATGCCTTAGTAAAATAATATAATAAAATTTTACTGTCAAACTCTTAAATCTTGTTCTGGACTGCAGAGCGGCACTTTTTAATATACTTTTTAAACGTTTTAACCGTGGAACCTTTTGCTGTTTCTCGTGGCTGCACCTACGTGGAGCTGACCCCCAACGCAAACTGGGTCCACTGGCAAACTGCACAAGCTGGCATCCATTGGCAATAAACAATAAAATAAGCTTGATTAACAATTTACCACGTTTACCGAGATCAACGTCTCAGTCGGAAATCAGACCGACTCAATCACGAGGCAAGAGGACTAATTATGAAGTACTTGCGCATGAGAATGGTCTGTGAGTGGTCCGCATGCCACACCACAACAGAATCCCAAGAAAACAACGGCTACGATGGAAACTGCAGAATCGTTTAGGACTTCTGAAATCAAGCCTCAGTGGACATTGAGATGCGCTTTACATTATTGTCCTCTTTGGAATTTCAAACACACCCCAACTTCATCTTCCTCACAGCTGCCATTACAGTGTCTCCCAGGCTTTCCTGACACTTGATTGAATCCGTCTTGTTCTCCACAAGTCACAGTTTTCCAGGGCCGGAGGAACGGCGCCACCATTCTTCACTGTGCGCGTGGTGTTCTTTTCCTCCTCCAGCAATGCAGCTGACATGCCCAGAAAGAACGTCGTGTGCACATTTAAATAGCTGTAAGCAAACCAGAGTGGATTTTTATGGTACATTTGAGTCAGAAGTAATAAATGTTTTGGAAGTCGAGGTATGAACGTCTTCCGTCACTTCCTCTTTCTGCCACCAGGTGGAACCCACGGAATCTGGATCCGATTTCTTTCTTTGTGAAGGAAAACATTGTGACCAAAGGAACCTCATCGACATGCAGATCTCATCCACTTCCCGCTTAACCCTTCTCTCTGTGTGCTTCAACAGCGTCAACATTCGATTTACTCCATGAAAGGAGACGAGAAAATATTTCCAAATATCAAATTCATTAGCACCGGAGAAGTAAAACGGCTCTGCAATGCGAGACCAGTAGATGGAACAAGAAGAAAGAAAAGCATTCTTTTTGTCAAAAATCTGTTTTTAATACAAAACTTATAAAAATTTGCACAACACAAAATACTGTACATTACACATTTCTTATCTTACAAATTATTTACATTTGGTTCACATAAGTAAGCATAGACGCCCTCTTTTTAGGACTTTTCTAAAAAGTCCTGACTGAATGCTGAAATAAAAAAATCTAAAAATCAAATCAAACAGCTTCAATTTCAAGCTTTCAGGCATCAACTGGAAACAAACGCCTCCACAGAGTGTTCAAAACGTAAAACATTTATGCTATATTTCGATTTTTCAACCTCCAACCAGTGTTTCTTTGTAAGTCCAACACCGTTTCTGGACACATATAAATGAGAACAGAACGTCTCACTAGACTCAGTGTATATCTGGAGAAGATAAAAGTCCCACAACCATTAGCCTGTGTGAATGATACGCGTCAGCACATCTGAAGACTTCAATTGTCAAACTTGCCCATACGGGAGTATAAAACTCCCGTATGGTTGGGATCTTTTTTTGAACACTTCCCATGTCCTTTCGACAGAAATACATTCACTACTTGGATACATTGATTGTTGCATCACAAGAACTTCTACAGCCTCATTACAGCCGGGGGGACATGCTCCAAAAACGACAATGACAAATAATCCCCAACCCTCCTTTGCCACGCCAAACATCAACAACAAATGCAAACGGATGTTCAACTCATATTTTCTTCTTTTTCTTTTTAACAACTGCTGGATGATCCAAGAAACACATCCAAGTAAGACGGAGTCACTTTAGCTTTAAAGCTGAATTAAACAAACCAGAAAAACCAACATAAGAGCAGCGATGTGGTAAGAAAGTGTCTGGTAATGCTGTTCAGGTTCTGACCTCAGAATGAGAGACTTTGGGAGAAAGGAGCACATGGTTTTGATGCGCAACCTGAGAAGCAGAGGATCTTTCTCAGGGTTTAGAGAACTAGTACATTATTTATTTTAATACACTTATAGTAGGCTGTAGTAGGAAGAATATCTAAGATGTAATGCATTTCAAGAAAGGTTTTAGAGCTAAATTAACCAATTACTCCTAGTACAGATAAATACCCCTCAGGGTAAGTATAAGTACACAAAAAAAAACAACTTAAGATGATTTATTCAGTGGAGAAAGTCCCCATGGCAACCGGCTACTACCAGAAAACAAAACAAAAAAACCTTTCTTCTGTCCTACTATCACAAACGTAAACTTGGGGAGTTTGCTGAAATTGTGTGCTTTGGTCAGACGAGACTCTGAGCTTTTTTTTGACATATTAAAAACTCTGGGCGGCTTTGGCAGGAAACGAGGGACGGTTGCGGTTCTGTGGGCCTTCCAAAGATCCGGGAACCTTGTCAGAAAAGGGTTGCCTCATGGAATACCGGGCAACTTTAGATAAAATGTTGCCAGTAAAATGAGAAGGTGTGACGTTTAACCTCACACCGACAACCAAAAAGCCTAGAAACTTAAACGGCTTTGTTGGCCGTTTCAAGACCCTAAACCTGTTGAAGAACTAGGGAATAGCTGATCTAGTCAAAGATCCCTCTCTGTCTCTTCTCCATCCTTGTGAGTTGTCTTAGGACATAAAGCTCTGTCCTGCTGGGAACAGGGGGTCAGTATAAAGTATTGACAGCAGGGATACCAGTACGTTTGGCTCTGTGATGCTGCAGGACTTTTACATGTCGTTATCAGGAGGCCAACAAGTCTTTTAGCTTCCGTCTTTCTAAAACCAAGATCAATAACACTCTGGTGAAACTGCTACAGAAAATTTAGCAGGTCATAAAATGAGCTTACACTTATGCCTCACTTCGATTAAGCGGTATGGCATGGGTCGGTTCACTACGTTGTTCCCATAGTAAAAAAAAAAAGACTCATACAACCGACCCGAACCAGACCGTTCCTGGGCACCGTTCGGTTGGAGGACAACAGGAGAATGACATGGTATGGTTAGGGTGGAGCCATTACTGTCACACAACACATTCTACTCATTGGGGGAAATAAGAAATTATCGCTTGCGTCAAGGACGGTACATACTAATACCGTCAAGTCGGTCGTCACATTAGTATGTCGCAACGCTAGATGTCTGGGGTAAACCCCTAGTTAGACTCCAGTTGGCGGTGGAAATGTTTCTGGGAACATGCTAGACCATAAACTAGCGTAACGAACCAGTCACGAACCGCTCACCGGAATCAAGGCAATGCTCTTCTCTGACCTAGGTTTAGGCACTTTTGTATTTTAACAACCCTAATGGTAGCGTGGGAACTGTCAAATTTCTGGGGAACCTTTTAGCGTTTGTAACAGCTTTAATCACAAACTGTCCACTCTTGACAAAGGCAAATAAAATTCGCCAACCAGACGTCGGCGGGTTTGAATTAAACACGACATCCTACTTTTTCCCCATTTTTAACACACTATTCTTATCAAAATACTTTGAATCTGCCGGTTATTAATTCAGCTGGAACTTCAATGAACATTGGCAGTGTCCACTATTGGACAACACTCAACTTTAAGCTTCTCTTTTGGTGCTAGCAATACATTTTTCTTTAGTCTACTGACCATTCATTACCCCTTCAGTGCTAATGTAGCATTGACAAAACAATGTGACGGTACCAGTGCATGAAACTGAAAGGAATTCCGTGAATCGGTTCAAATATAGAGTGAAAACAAAACGGTCATCAGAAAGGCTCCTCAGCAAACACGTGGTTTCAAACATCATTTGAGTGGAACCCCCTTATTTTTCTGTATGAAATAGGTTTTACTCGTTCGTTCTTTCATCTTTACAATGATGCTTAGGAGTGACGCTTGAGATAAATAAATCCCAAAATGCAAAATACCATAATTTATTCATCAAGAATTGTAGATCAAGAAACACACAATGGTAAACTCAAAAGGTGCTGGACATCCTTGAGCCCCGTATCTTTTTTTTTTTAAACTTTTGTTCCTAGAACTTGTATGAAAATATAGTTATTATTCCAGGGGAATAATAACTATAAAAACTATATTTTTCGCAAGGTGAAAAAAAGAAGGACTAGAAAAAGCAGTCGGTGAGAGGCAGTAGTTCCATCCAGCCTCCAGAGCGTGAAGCTAGTCGGCTACCGGCCATCATTGGCTTGTGATTACCGACCGCAGACGGATCGCTACGAGGCGTCTCTGGATATCCAGCCACTCTCTGTGAGGAAGGTGAGAATGCGCTTCTTGAGAACCTTGTCCAGGTAGCCGGGCAGTCGGCTTTTTGCCGGGATGCCCTGCCTTTTCTGCAGGTGGTCTTTGATGATGATGGTTTTGACAGTCAGGTAGCGTGTTGGGCTCAGGTTGAGGGAGTTGCACAGCACCTTCTCCCGATCCGACAGCAACTCAAACCCCGTCAAGTTCTCGATGGTGGCAAACTCACCGTCTTTGCTCTCTTCCTTGATCCCACCTCCAACCCCGAGCCCCACCGTGACGCCGCCTCCGCCGCCAAGTCCCAACCCAGAGCCGAGCCCGGCCCCTCCCGACCCGCCGCGTTTGGAGGCCACCACGTTTTTGTTTTCCTTGCGCTTCTCCCGTTTGTGACGGGCGGCTTCGTACTCGGCGGACTCCTCCAGGCGCGCGATGCCGTTGCGGCGGTAGCGCTGCAACTCGCGCACCTTGGCCCTCAGCACCCGTTCCTTGTGCATATTCTCAAAGAACTCCTCAAACTCCCGATGGGCCATGAACTGGCAGAGCGCCCGTAGCCTCACTCGCTGCTCTTTCTCCTCCTTGGTGATCTTTCTTTTGGGTGTGCTCGGGATGGGGACGGACCCCGTCGTCGTGGTGGAGGCTGGTCCGACTGCGGTGCTGCACGCTCCCGATCCACCCGTAGGGACAGAACCGCCTATGACCTGCAACCCTCCGGGCTTCTCTTTCTCTTTGTCTTTCTTGTCTCTGCCAAGAAACCCAGGTACCAAGTTGTAGTCACGGGCAATATTCTTGCGCCGCTGTCTCTCCCTCAGCTTGCGCACGTACATGTCTACGTGGGCACGTTTTAGTTCGATCTCCACGTCCTCGTCGTCGTAGTTCACCGACAGCCCGCTGATGAGCTTCTCCGCGTCCTGGTCGTACTCGATTTCGTAGTCGTCGCGCAGAGGCATGTAGCCGAGCTGCTGCTGCTCGGCCAGGCTTATGTCCAACGGGGGCAACGGGGTGGTGAGGCTGGGTGATAGGGGACCCCCGCTTGGGCAAGTGTGGTCAGTTACTCTGTTGGGAATACTGTCGGGGATGCAGGCTTTACCGAGGTTACCGTGAATGTACATGGTGACGTAATGCTCCATGACTTCCTGCGGCGTTCGGGATGGTCCGACGTGTGCGGCCATGTCCTCCTTCAGGAGAGAGATGCACATTTGTGTAAACACACACACATAAAAAACAAAAAACATCAACGGAAATATTCATATATCCGTTGATATAATACAAATTGTAATATTGGGTTGTATATTTGGCTAGGTGAAAAATATGCATTCTTTTAGGACATTGTTTACAACCAATTGACAAAAAATACTTCATAAAAAAAGATTATTTACACCTGCGGTGTTTATTTTGGGAAATTTGATGAATATACTGCTTGAAAACATTTAAAAGCTGCTAAATATGGCATTTTCTTGAATTACTTTTACATTTTAAAACATGTATTGATTCTTTAGTGTTTTTGGTCAAAGTTATTAAGATGATCTAAATAATGACAGGCTGCAGAATAGGGGTGCACATTTATTGCATCATAGTGTTTATCATTTATTGTGATACATTTCTAATTATGATAGATTTGATTTATTGTCGCAATAAATTCCAATTATTGATGTTAAAAAAAAAACACTGTATTGTCGGGATTGTTTCTCCATTATTTGTATATGTTTTATATATATATATATATATATATATATATATATATATATATATATATATATATATATATATATATATATATATATATGTTATTCCAGAGCAGTATTTGTGTTGACAGTCACTTTCATACAGTTACCTAAAAAATAAGTAATAAATAGTTATTATTGTCAGATATATTCCAAGGATTTTTTCACCCCACCTTTGCTTGTTTGTGGTACGAAAATCCAGACTCAGGTCCCAGATTAAGAAATTTAATACATAAATTTTTAAAAAATCAATCATTTATGGGATCTATAGATATAGCTGAACTAGCTGCATCTCATAAATGATCATTCTGGATTCAGAATTATCATTCATTTTATCGTCGCCCACAGCAATGTAGACATCTGGGTTGGTCAAATATATCAAAGAATAAAATGAGATTTCAGCACAAACTTAGTGCAAAACAAAGCATTAATTAGATAATTTAATATCCCTTAAACGATTCATTCTGAAAGATTTTTGCTAAATCATGTTGCTTTTTTCCCCTCTTTACCAACGCAATATAGGACATTTCGGGAATAGAAACAATGCAGTAAAAGCAAAAACAACGCCGTCGCTGTGGTCATGTACCACAACCAACACACATCGGGTTGTGTGTTGCGCCTCAGCGAAACACACCAACAGACCCGATTCATGAATAGTTTCTTCAGCAGCAGCAAGGCATTAAAATGGAAAGATAATTCAAATAAATCGCGCAGGTTTTTCCACGTGCATCACATGCGGCTGATGTATTCTCATCTTAAAACTGTGGCGACAGATCTGTGCTCGCTTTTTCTAGTTCAAAATCCAAACTATTCAAAGCGATCCACCTTGAACTTATTTATTTTACACTTAAATAGATCAAATCCGGCTTCCAATTTGTGAAGCGTATTCTTTTCTATTCTATTTTTTTTCCCCCTTTCTTACAAATATGTAATAGTGTCTGATCCAACTGGGCTTCCATCGTTTGCAGCTTCCAATACATGACCGTGTAAGATTGTCAAAATGCCAAACACATTACAATCACGTTTTTGTTTGGCATAAAGAAAGTGCTACTCACTACAATAAGAAATCTAAAATCTATAAAGAGAAATCAAAGTCAGGTTTGACTGTCTAAAGTAATGCAGATTTTACATCAGAGTGATCCGACCAAAGCAGCAGCCTATTTAAATTCATGCTTCAGCTCACTGTGGGACTCTATGTGATCATATCAGGCTAAAATTGACAAATCAGTATTCAATCAGAAAAATATTTACACATTAATAAGCTACCTGCTTCACAATACTATGTAGGGAGGAAAACTGACACTGTTTATGTAACCGTATACACACCATCCTTCTACTGAAACATGGTGGTGGTATTTAGAAAGCAGGGACAGGGAAGATGGTGAGAATTAACTGTAAATGCTGATTGGTCAAATAAGCATAATTCATTTGCTAAGCAAATATCTAACTGTTCTAAAAACCGTGAGATTGTCTCCGAAGTCTATAAAGGCCGGAATCTGAACACTGGCAAACTTTTAAAATGAGGTAAAACATTACCAATGAAGTATTTCCAATTCTGTCTGTTCTTTTAATTCTCTATAACATTGTTAAGGTTTCGTAAAGTTTAACAACAGCCTATGTTTACTTAAAAGTTGACATATGTCGCCGCTAAAACCCGCGGCGGTGTCGCTCTCGTGCCTTTAGCTGCTGCCTGGTGGCGTTTCTATGCTATTAAAACCCAAACTTATGTTATTAAACAATAACAAAGTGATGTACCCAGTTTCCAAAGCCGTACTGCTCGATGGCATCGAGCAGCGACTGCTCTTCCCTGCTAGTCCATCCTCCCTCTGCCTCTGGACCCCACAGTGAGAACAGCCCGCCGTCGACCTGCTGGTAGCCGTGCCATCTGCGATGGTTGCCGATTTCGGCGCCCGCCGAGAAGCACTCCGGGCACAGCTCGATATCTGGGCAGTCGGTGCAGCGGAGCCGCAGGTTGGTAACGTCTGCGAGGCAGTTAACGCAGTACTTCTTTCCCAGGTCCGCCATCTTGCCTGGTTACTGCTTCTTGTTGTAGGAGGCTCCACTCGGCGCATGCGCGCAACGAGCCTCACAGCTCGGAGCCACTCGCACACTCCCCTTGTTAATATTCATGGGAAAGCGCCGGAACGCCTCCGATTGGCTACTGGACTCAGTTTCCAGGACGACGCGAACTAAACGAAAAGCGTCGCCGACTGCGGAACTGCAGGAGCCTATTAGTTTTAGGCAAATGAAACAATTCTTCGGCGAATTTAAAATGGAGCAAAAGAACGAGGAGAAGAAGGAGTTTGATAAAATAGTATTCTCAGATCACGACGAAGAACTTTCTAGCAGCAGGGACGTCAAAACAGAACCCTGTGTTGAAGAACCAGCCACCTGTGGGCCAGAACCCGCACGGGCTCTCAAAACCAACTCTGAGCGCGCGGTGTCACACAGTCAGAGTGTTATTTTTGAGACTGACAGAGGCGACAGTGGCCGATATTCGGGGTTAAACCTCGACACCCCAAAGGCAGAGAGTCCTACTACTGCCGCTGAAAGCACAGACGATAAAACAGTCCAGCGCGTAGACTCCCTCCAACACTTGGGCACACAGAGAGACGAGGCCCGCAAACTAAACAGGCAGCTGCAGACGAAACTGGCGCAATGCTTCCACAACACAGCCATTGATGGGGGCCAGCTGGGGAGAGGCAGGCCGGAGGAGGAGCAGCAACGGGAGTACGAGCGGTCAGTCCGGGTCCTGTCTGAGCTGAAGCAGCAGCTCGGCGCTGCTTCACTGGCGGCCCGGCGGCAGGCGGAGGAGCTCAGGGCACAGGCCCGCGACAAGCTGGGCAAGGTTGGTGTCTGTGTGGGGGGGGGGAGTCATCGACGAGTTCACTGTTTAACCACAACTTGAAAGTAAAGTTCATTTTCATCCAGGTTTGATTACAGACAGATGGAGTCAAGAAATCATCCGCCTGACAACACAAAGTAGGCCAAAAGTTATTAAAAAGCAACAAACTGTGGCAGTAAT
This sequence comes from Xiphophorus couchianus, assembly GCF_001444195.1. Lineage (NCBI taxonomy): Eukaryota > Metazoa > Chordata > Actinopteri > Cyprinodontiformes > Poeciliidae > Xiphophorus > Xiphophorus couchianus. The sequence goes on along the minus strand of NC_040241.1, from coordinate 4,708,413 downwards.
TGTATTTATTGGAGCGTTTCTATAGGCCAGAACCACTGCTGACCAGAAAAAAAAACACAGAGGAAGGAGCTTTTTGAACACTGCAAATTCATCCAAATGCTGAACATCATTTATTTATTTATCACATCCCGGTTGTTTCTGTTTCTCTATTATATATTTTTTTATATTTGTTGAGATGTATTTATTTGCACTATTTCCTAATTAAATTTTTTGTTGTTGTTGTGCTTTCTTGCACAGTGACAGCAAAATGAATTCTTGTTCTGATTATTTTGGCAGCAGACAGTTTTTCAACAAACCTGAAGAGGCCTCTGACTGAATGCTGCTGTCACATTCCTCCACAAAACAAAACAAAACAAAACAAAAAAACTTTTTGGACAAAGTTCCCTAAACTGATGAGACCAAAGTACCATTTTTGGAAAGTGTTCATCCTGTTACATGTAGTGCAAAAGTGCATTTCAGGAAATTACAAAACATACTATTTAAACATGGCAGAGCGACGGTCTCGGACTTCTTGGCTGTCTTAGGATTTTTCTTTATTCTTTTTTCCTCCATTGCTTTTGATTAGTTATCAGTTGACGTGCTCTTCTGTCATTTGCATTTCACTTAGACGCTTTTAAAAGTCTGTTGGATGTCTGTTTTATTCTTGTTTTTGGACTGCCGGTGCTGGCTAACAACTGACGGTGCCATCCAGGACGTGTTACTACTGTGGAATATTGTCTCTGCCGCCTGGAAACGGAGATCTTCAGTGTTTTAGGTGTTTGGCACTCGAAGCTGTCTAAGTATGTACATTTATAGGCACCCCTGGCAAAGACGGGCTGAAAGGCCTCGAACGCCAATTAGCGCTGAAGTAACGACGACTTTTTGCACGTCTTCGCCAGAACTTCTGACGTTTCTGGGTCCCTCTGAATAGAAGAGCCCGGTGGTTCTTGAGCAGGTGCAGGTTTATCTCTGCCAGAGAGGCAGAGGAGGCGGCGGCAGCTATGAAGGCGGCCATTGTCGCCTTTTCCCCGCAGCTCTCGCTCTGAAGACTTTAATGAAAACCAGCAGCTCTTTTAGATATGAACCTGTGGCGGATGGGCCAATATGTTCAGAAAGTGCCTTTATTGCACAGGCGAGTTCAAGGTTTTGAACATGCATGTCTAATAAGTTAGAATGATTTTTTTTCTTGTCTGTTGTGAAGTTTGCATAAGAATATGAATATAACTAGCTAAATATGGCTGTTATGTGTTGATTTTTTTTTTGTGATCCTGGCAGGAAGGAAATGAGAACAGAAGGTAGAACAGAGGAGAGAAGGAAAGACAGCAGAAAGAGGAGGAGAGAACATAAAGAACAGGGTATTCCACTAAATGTTTAAAATGGAGACAGAACAGAGAGAAAGAGAATACAGTTAACAGCCCATATAATCATACTGACATATATATCTGAGTGTTTTTAGCACATGTTATACTTGTGAGAGCATCAGTTCCCATACTCTCATTTTTATTTGTCAGAAAAAAAATATTTTTCTTGTAGAATATCTCCGGGTTTTTTTTCTTCTTGTATTCTGATGAGCTTCACAGTCACGATGGAGTCTCACTCTAGAGTTTGAACAGACGCGACTTCCAAGTGTTGTTCAGAAACGGACCAAATTTTTTTGTTGACGTCTGAATGTGTAGGATCTGCTGCCATCTAGTGGCGCAAACCGCAACACTGAGCAGTCATGTGACGTCATCTTTTTTTAGCTGCGTCTCCAAAAAATGGCTCGTGGGGAGGTTCAAAATATTCTGTCGCTCGTTTGATGAATTATGTTTTAAATAGATACATTACGCATAGAAGGAAATATTTCAACCCTCTATGTTTTGTAATTTCAATGATTGTGGCCTACAGATGAAAATCAAATTCAACGTATAAAAAAAATGTAGTTAACGTTTTTTTTTTAAAACTGATGGCTAAACGGCCCAATTTTAAGGCGTTAAATTGGGAAGTAAAACTTATTTGAAGTCCTATTTGACATATGCACCATTTTTTTTTATAACAACTGAAGGTAACATAGTTATTTGATTGTGCTATAAAATGTCACTATGTGCCCAGAAAATATTCATTCATTTATTTCAAACATGTTTCCAAAGGCAAGAAAACATGCAATCAGTAGGACACGAGGGAAAACATGTGCAAAATACCACAGATTTTACGACAAGGAAACGTTTGATTTTGTAAAAATGTCTTGTCTGACATTTTGAGGTGGAGGCCGAGTGGGAGGTGTTCCTGGCGCTGAAGCGGGATGCTGCGCTGGCGGTGCTGAGCCCCCGCCTGGGGACGGACCTGGCCCGGTCCGAAGTGCAGGCGGTGCTGACGGCGGAGCAGCACCGGCAGAACCAGCTGACCAGGCTGCGTCTGAAGCACTTCTCGCTGAGGTCCAGGGTCCAGAGGCTGGAGGCGGAGCTCCGTGGCCAGGACCCCCAGCGGGTCCGGTCGGAGCGGCTGCAGGCCAGCATGCTGGAGAGGAAGGAGGAGGCGGGAAGGGAGAGAGAAGAATCCCGAAAGCTGCAGAGGAGGATCTGCAGCAGCCTGGAGGTGAGCTGACTGGTCCGACAGCGTGTCGCAGCGTTACCCGCTTAACCAGCGCTGACCCGCTGCGCCCGTCAGGTCCTGTCAAACGTCAGGGAGAAGCTGCTCTGGAGCCAGGCGGAGGTCCGGGCCAAGCGGCAGCAGCTGGCCGAGGTGGAGGTCCTGGTGGCGGAGAGGAGGAACGTCCTGACCCAAACCAGGCTGGAGCGGAACCGCCTGCAGCGAGCCAACGGCAGGCTGAACCTGCGCCGCGGGCTGCTGGGGGACAGAGACCTGCTGCTGGACCTGGAGCAGACGCTGGACGCCTCACAGCTTTTAGAGAAACATCTGGAGGAGCTGAGGCTCAGGAAGGCTGAGGTCACCTCCAGGTGTGGAGAGGGAAGGGGCAAACCACAGTCATTTCAGGGCTTAGACCCTTAGAGCCTTTCTTGTTTGTTATTCCCTTTTTTTCTTCCTTCTTTCCTTTCTTTTAATACCCATCAACTTCTTTCCTTTTTTATTTATGTTTTTGTTTTGTTTTTTAGGTCTGGACAATATGGCTTATATCACAATATAAGCGTTTCATGTCAGTTGATATCAATGATTATTGGTTTTTTGTTTATTATTTTAAATATCATAAAAACTCTAAAACTTTCTGTTTCACCCACAGTTTTCACTCCGTTCAGTAGTTTAGTATTTTTAAGCAGTAAGGAGTGATGGGGCCGAAACCCGAACCAGCTGCTCTCAAGTTACTCAGCAGGTTGTTGCTAGGAAACCAAAGAGCGAGCAAGTTACTTGATGCCACCCACCTTTCTTAGCCAGCTGTGAGAGGTTGAGTGGCTAAAGCCTTTCCTCTGCCTACATCCCCCAGAATGCTCTGCAGTTTTGATCACGTCATTAAATACCAAAATTTCCACCTAACTTTATATTTATACACACACACATGCACACAACAGGCTGTGTGAAAAACACACTGTATGATCTGTGAAACCATAATTCTATTCATGTGAGCAGATTTCTAATTTCCTCCAAATGTAGCTAATTTCCTGCCTTGTTCTTCCAAACACACCATCATGTCTCATCTCGCCTCATGAGAGGAATGTATTTTCATATCTTAGTTTGAATGAATCCACAAAAAATATGTAACAATGCAATGATTTAAGGGTTTGTAGCTTCTGTCTTGGTTGTTTGTTGACCACTGTGTAGATTTATCATTTTATGATTAAGTCTGGTTGTTATTCTTTTTTTTTTATTACATATTTCTCTATTATTTCAAAAATATTTCAGCCAGACTCTTATTGCAATCAATTATTTAGTCAGTATCGTCCGTCTGTCTCGTGTCCCCCGGTTGTTTGTCCATGTCTTCGTGCCGGGCAGATGTTTGCCAAACTAGTCCATAAATTTATGCAAAACTGTAAGCTTGAATACAATAACTTAAACTTACTACCTGTCTCTTGGTGTTTTATTCACACTCGGGCTCCTCAGCCGAACCTTTCTGACTGCCTATTACCATATTTGTAGTCAGGCGCCTAGCCTTAGTTAGCAATACATGTGACTTTATCCACAACAACGTAGAAGCACAATTTATGCTGTTATGGGAAGATTCTTACTTGGCCTCACTAGAAGCTCAACAATTCAGAGTTTCTGATAAATCCTTTATTGTCACTAGCTAAATATCATATTCATTGTTCCAGGTAGGGGAAGCCATGCCTTGCTGCATTTTACCATGAAGTTAAGTTTTATATCCCGACTATCAAAGACAAAAAATAGATATTAAAACAATTGAAATCTGTATTGCTTTGAATGTACAGTTGGGAACCGAAGCCCCTTAGCTTTTTCTTTTTCTTGAGCATGTTTATCTGTATTTGTTTTTCTTGAGGCAGAACAAATGTTTCTCTCTGTCGTTATACAGTGTTAATAAAGTTGTTTTTTTTTAAAAAAAACATCCCCCCTTCCCCCCACACCCAACAGACTTCTTGTGGCTATGATGCTGAACTGTGATGTCACACATCCTGTTTGTGACATCACTGGTGACTGTCTTTGTATTCCCAGATTCCACAGAGAAATTCATTTGCAGTTTAAGGTTCGAACGAGAAAGAAACAATGGCGGAGAAAGATTTCATATTAAGAAAGATAGAGATTCTCCAGAAGAACCAGATGAAGCTGAAAAGGGAAAATGAACAGCTTCAGAAAACAGAACAGCTTCTGAAGAGGAAACTAGAGAGACTGAACAGGACCGACGACCCAACAAATTGGCATGTAGAGAATAACATACTCATAAATTCGAATGAGTACTATAAAAAACAAATTGTTAAAATTAATTTGGAATTGGAGGAAGCAAGGACAACAATTAAAGAAATGCAAAGGGATTATTGCAACAATTAACAATAAAACTAGAACGGAAGCGGGCCACGGCAAAAATTGATGCAGAAAAATCTTTAAAAGAAAAGACTGAAAAACTGCTGTGGCTTACTAGGGAGAACGACGAATTGAATATGGAGATCGTGGCTTTTAAAATCAAGATAGACAGAATGAAATCCAGGGTGGAAAAAAACAAGATTGAGCCACAAATTGATCAAATTCAGGAGGAAGAAACACCAAAACCGAATGTATTCCAGAGAGTTGGGCGTGTTTTTGTTGACATGTATAATTCAGGAACGCTGAGGTACTGGGTGTCACCCTGTATTTTTTAACTACTGAAAAAAAGAGCAGAGAGGGGAGCTTGGGGGGTTGCTGGTACCAGGATGTTTGGGGATAGCGACAGCAGAGAGGGGAACTATCATTGTTTCCTCAAGAAATGCTTTACAAATGTCACAGGTAAGACTTTTAAGACATGCATATTAAATGTGCAGCTATTCACATGAAGTATTTAAAATAAGTTATGCTTTATGATATTTTCTTTGCAGAAAAGACAATAGAACAATAGTTAATTCAGAATTTTCTAAGCTCTTCTGGATGCAGATCAGAGCATGTTTACTTAGGGAATATTAGAGCAGATTACCATATATTTATTTCTCTGTTTTCTTAATTAACTAAGTGGGAGGAGACATTAGAGAAGGAAAAGTGGAAAAGACAGAATTATTAAAGTAGAAGTTTAAAGTATACCGTTGTCTTTCTCATTCACCCAGATTCCTTAGACCAGGGGTCACCAACCTTTTAGAGACTGGGAGCTACTTCACGGGTCCAGAGTAACACGAGGGGCTACTTGTCTGATACAGACATAAATGTTCTTGGCTATATATATGATATTCTGTGCAGAATCTGTGTCATCGGGGCCCTCGGGGCAGTCACCCCCAAACTGGACCAATATATATATATATATATATATATATATATGATATCCTGTGCAGAATATGGACTGGAAACCCCGAGATCACCCCCAAAGGTGGCGGAGAACGCCAGAGCTAAGATCCTGTGGGACTTCCAGATCCAGACAGACAAAATGGTAATGGCGAACCAACCAGACATTGTTGTAGTGGATAAACAACAGAGGAAAGCCGTTGTGGTAGATGTAGCAATACCAAGCGACTGCAACATCAGGAAAAAGGAGCACGAGAAACTAGAGAAATACCAGGGCCTCAGGGAGGAACTGGAGAGGGCCTGGAAGGTGAAGACCACAGTGGTGCCTGTGGTCATCGGGGCCCTCGGGGCAGTCACCCCCAAACTGGACCAATGGCTACAACAGATCCCAGGAACAACATCAGACATCTCAGTCCAAAAATGTGCAGTCCTTGGCACAGCCAAGATACTGCGCAGAACCCTCAAGCTCCCAGGCCTCTGGTAGAGGACCTGAGCTCAGAGGATAAGAACCACCCGTGGTGGGTGAGAAGGGAATTTTTTTTTTTTTTTATGATTACATGCTGCCTGATCATATTAATGTTAGGGACTACTGACAGTAGTTATCAGTAATAATTTACCATGGCAGCTATGGTTAATTGCTATTATGTGATCAGAAGTTCTTAGTTCAGAGTTTTGAGTTTGATTCCCTTTTGGAGATTTTCTGTGTGATTCTAAATTGCCCACAAGTGACTAGAGTCTGGATTGTTGCAGCAGCAGCTGTACAGCTGGACGCACTGAGAGATTTTCCTTTAAATTAAAAAAAAAGAAAAGTTATTGTATTTCTATTATCCAACCCTGTTTACTATTAACAAAATGATGGAGAAGAAAAAGTTCTTTTGTGCCAAAACATCTTGTATGTAGCGCACATCAGTGTGAGTCTGTGGGGGTCAAAGGGCACCCAAAGTCTAAATCTTATTGGTCAGTTTGCTTTTTCTGTGAGCTAAAAATGATGAGTGGAGTTTGAACCTCCCATAGTTATAAGATCCCGCCAATCCTCCTCTTTCCGTGGATCTCACTGCTTCGCTTCAATGTCTTTATTATTTAGCATCGTTTGTGTAAAAAAACAAGAAAAAAAAGGGTGCGCTGCTTTAGTGGTTTAGTTTTGTGCCGATTTTTGCGCGTTGGAGAGGTGGTTGTGCTCCTGCAGGTCAGGTGCAGTGATAGTTTTGTACCTTCCAATCTGTCAGACATTTTTTTTCGACATCTGCTTGTGTCAGCCCACAGGTGACCCGTCAGCTGTTCAGTTCGCAAAAATCACAAAAAAGCTAATAAACCGACAACCCGCACTGTAAAAAGCTCAAGCAGAACCTGAGGTTCGACTGATAAGTGGTTCAAACTCCAGTCATCATTTTTAGCTCACAGAAAAAGAAAACTGACCTATAAGATTTAGGCTTCGGCGTTCCCCACCTCACCAACTTAAAACTCTGAACTAAGAACGTCTGACCACAATATAGCAATTAACCATAGCTGTCCTTACTGATAACTATTGTGCATAGTCCCTAACATTAATATGATCAGGCAGCATGTAATCATATTTACTTAAATGAATTTTTGTTGTAAAGAAAATGTATGTCTGTATCAAACAAGTAGCCCTTCGTGTTACTCTGAACCTGTGAAGTAGCTCCCAGTCTCAAAAAGGTTGGTGACCCCTGGTCTAAAAATAGCCAGACTTACCATGATTTTATGTAAAAAGAAATCAACTGTTAAGTACTTTTTTTTTTTTTAAATGGTTTCCACTGGTATTTTAACCATTTTCTTTCTTTCCAACAAGAATCCAAACTAGTGTTTGTAGTTGGAAGTTCTCTTTTCCATGACATCATCTTCATTCCAAATTTCTAAAGTCTTCAACTTTTCAAGGTTAGAAAATTTGCATCCCTAACCTTCTTGAAAACACTGACTTGCAAAGCAAGTCAGTCACTGCCTCCATGCATTGCATGGCAGGCACCTATTGTTCCACACCCAATAGAACGTCTCTTTATTGGGGCCTAATATTAGCCTGCATTATCTTGTTATTTCAGGTTAAGGCACTGGCTTGCGCAGACAGTGCCTATCTATTAGCTTTAGCCTTTGACCTAATGCTAATAGATAGGACTACAAAAACGCCATATCTCTAGTTCTAACTAACACTGAATTAAAACAGAGGGCTGAGCTGCCATTTAGAACTACTGGCTGTTTTGCCAGTAAATAACTCATTTAACCCAAACAACAATTCTATATGAAGCTTACTGAAAATTTCAAGATAAAAGCCTCAATATCCCTCTGAGGATAGTCACAGATTGACTTCCATGCATTTCTGAGCTCAGCGCACACCATCTTTCTCTCATCGCTGTTATTACTGTGAGTGAGGTAGAGAATATGAATCGTGGTACTATCGGAGACGACAAATAGCCCTCTCAGATGCTTCAAACGGTTTTCAAGTACGTATCACGGTTCCCGAACGGGAAGGAGTTGTTAGGACTGCTTTTTTCAGTCAAACTGGCTGACTCAAAGAAATGGAATTCTGTCAGTTGTGAGTGTCTGACAGACAGGCTTCATTACCATAGCAACAGAACAAAGAACAGGACAGAGCAGTGCAGCTGATTAGGACTACAAAAACGCATCACTGTAGTTCTAACTATGGCAGAACATGCAGGTTAGAACTACAACATGGCAGAACTGTCAGTTACTACAGAGGAGGAATGAGTCTGCCTTTAGAACTACTTGTGTTTTGGGCATTTTATAGCTGATTTTAACCAACCATTGGTACACACAGGGTTAGTGTGGCAATTTTAAATTAATCTTAATAAAAATGTCAAAATAAAAGCCTTGACAGTTTTTACATCAGGTAATTGCTCTTTCGGGCATTATATAACTGATTTAACCCAATCGCTGTTACTCATGGGATTAGTTTGGACATTTAAAATGAAGCTTACTGAACGTTTCAAAATAAAAGCCTGAATATTCCTCTCAGGTCTTTCAGAAAAACGAACTACTTCAAACTATTAGAATTCTGTCTCCCCCTGTCTGCTTCATCACGCGACAGCTGAGCTGCTCTTTAGAACTACAATGACTCAAGGTTAGGACTACAACATGGCAGAACTGTCAGTTACTACAGAGGAGGACTGAGCTGGCCTTTAGAACTTCTTGTGTTTTGGGCATTTTATAATTGATTTTACCCAACCATTGTTACACATGGGATTAGTGTGGCCATTTAAAATGAAGCTTATTAAACATTTCAAAATAAAAGCATTGACAATTTTTACATCAGGTAATTGCTCTTTTGGGCATCATAGAAACGATTTAACCCGATCACTGTTACTCATGGGATTAGTTTGGACATTTAAAATGAAGTATACTTAAAATTCCAAAATAAAAGCCTTAATACTCCCCTCTGGTCAGTGCACGGCCGTAGGCGGTGCAATAATTTTAGCCTGTATTATCTTTCTCTCTTAGGTTAGTGGGCTGCCTTTCATAGCAAGGCAGTACATTAACATTAGCACAAACATTAGCACTTCACTGCCCTCCACTATTGCACCGCCATAGGTGATGCAATAATATTACCTTGCATTATCTTTTTCTCTCAGGTCAGGTCACTGTCTTGCACAGTAGCTAATCTTAGCATTGATGCTAATTTTTAGCATCCGAACACTGGGTCCAAACCGACGGGCACACTTTGGCAGGCCACGGTTAAATTTCTTCAGGAATTTTCTAGTGATTCCTTATTGTTGCTTATTTTAGATTGTTTGTTACTAATATAATTTTAAATTAAGATTTAATAAAGATTTAAAAATAAAATAGGGAAATACCACGTGACATATCACGTTTTGTAGCCATTTCTTTACTGTTTAATTTGTATTTTTAATTTTGAAAGTGTTCTTGGGTGTTTTGAAAGGCGTTGTCAAATAAAATACATTATTATTATAATTATTATAACACGGTTGGTACAGGAAATATTGTCACTAGCGCCCCCTTCATTTCCGGAATGAAATAGTCATAAGGTATGAGACTGACAGTGGTCCATCCCGCCCCTTTCTGTTTGCTGCAGCGAGGTGAACTTGGAATTTTTAGCAACATCAAATAAAGTTTCACAATGTTCACCAAAAACTAACTTGTGTTAGGGACTGTTAAAGTCTCCCAAGCTATTTAAATTCCCGTCCAAACTTTGTAGACGTTTTTTTTTTCATGCATTTATAATCAATAAATGAAGGACTGTATTAGTGGATTTTATTACATATTATTTTCTTATTATTTGGTGGAAGCTTTACATAAGCCCATTGGGCGTTGGCATCTTCCTGCATTGTTTTTTTCTTTTTTCTTCATAAAATTAAAAACTAAAAACTGCAGCTTTCCCATTCATTTCCAATCCACCAGCAACTTCTGTCTAGAGTCCATGGAATAGTCGTTCAAAATACCTATAAAACAAATTACATGGTTTATGACAAACTAGAACTGGAACTTTTATGTCTTTTTCTCTGACCGTTCCCCGCCGTGTTCCTTGGGATTCATGAAGATCTTTGGTGTCTCCATTCTCTGAAAATCCTCTGATTCAGTTATGAAACAAATGGATTGATGCTGACATTACAGACAATACAACTATTTCCATATAAAATGGCCTCAATTTGTTTCAACTAGATGTGATTATTTGGTGTCAGAGCCAAGGGACTAGGATCACCCGGAACTACCTTCTTGTCATTGCTTCCTGCACTACTGACGAGTTCAGACGTACGCAAAGCGTTTTCAGATAACGACGGATTTGAACCAGCATTGTTTTGTAAAAACATGTCGAGGGAAAATTACTCCAACAGTGAGAAAACTGAACAAGGCTGGGTAGAGAACAGACCGTCTCCCATTGAACTGCAGAGAGATCCAAAGACTTGGATCTATTTTGGAGAAGGAGAGAGCGAGGTTGTTTGATGTGACCCAAAAGCTGGAGACCACCCAAAAAGAACTGGAGGAGACAAAGAATGAGCTACAGACACAGAGAACCATCAAGAAGATTTTTATGAACAAGACATTAGAGTTAAAGGCAGAACTAGATGCAGTTAACAGTCCAGCGACTCTCAGCCCTGCTGTAAACGCTTCTGACATGATGCAGCTGACCTATGACAACAAGGAGAAATGTCTGCAGAGAGAGTTGGAGCAGATGAAGACTTCATACAGAAACCTAAAGTGGAGGTATGAAGTGGATGTTTCTGCCCTCAGACAACAAAACGAGGATTACCATCTTGAAATGACTCATTTGAACGAAGCACATCTAGAAAAAGCCAAGAATGACCTTGAGCTCATCAATGTACTCAGAGCTGAAAAGGACGATCTGGACCAGAGAAAGAGAGAAGAGTTGTCTGTCCTGCAAGAGGAATCCAATAAGACAATAATACATCTTAAAAGTATTCTGGACCTGGCTACAATTTCTTTCGAGGGACTTAAAGCCAGACATGAAGGAGAAGTTTCTGGACTAATGCAGCAGGCAGACATATTTATGCAGGACGGAGCTAAAGACATGGAAGCTTCCTCGCTAAAAATCATTGAGCTTGAAGCCGAGTAGGAAAATATTCAAAAGGAACTGATTGAATTACAACTGCACTCTGGCTGTAATTGCAAAACAGAAAAGGAAAATATAAAATCTGATCTTCAAGACGGAGCCGAATTTGGACCTCCAGGACAAAACGTAGCAAAGTGTCAGGAAGAAAACGAGAAAGACACGACCTACATTTCTCACCTTGGAGCCATGAATCAGGATGGTCACTTAGAGGGAACCATGTCAGAGGACATTGATGTTTCTCATGGATCGTACAAGGAGGTAAATGATTTTGTGGAAGTGAGAGATCCTGAGCCCATAGACATGAGAGACAGCTGTGTGCAAAATCGGTCAGAGGAACCAGTGGAGGCAGTGGGCAAGAAAACATCAGTATGGAAAAGAATACAGGACAGTTTTAGGCTGAAAAAATCACAGCAGAAGAAAAGCAAGAAAACGTCTTAATAGAGCAACTAGGAGAAAATATCTAGTTAATTTCTGAACCGTTTGCAAAACCCCAAAATAAATCTCTTATTTTAGAGCAGAAAAAAAAAATGGCCGTGGGTTTTCTCCGGGTGCTCCGGTTTCCCCCAGATTTCTAAAAACCATGTAAATTTTGATGATTGCCCAATGTAACGTGTCCTCAAGAAAGGTCGTATTAATTTCTATCAAATTTAATTTGCAAACGGTTCAGATTGGAGAAACATTTGTGGAGAGAAAAGAAAACCTCTAAAACAAGCAACTAGTTAAAAGAGTCCAGGTCAGAACCATTTTCAAAACCCCAAATTACATCTCATATTTTAGACAAAAAAAAAGGTAACCACGGTGATGCAGTGGTTAACACGACATCTTCACAGAAAAGAGGCCTTTGTTCTCAACCAGGCGCCTCTTTCTGTGGGAGTTTGTCTGTTCTCCCCGTGTTAGTGGAGGGTTTTCTCCGGGTGCTGTGGTTTCCCCCAGGATTTCAAAAATGATGTAAATTGGGGTGATTGACTATAATGAACATTGTCCTCAAGAAAGGTAGCATTAATTTCTAGAAAACTGAATTTGCAAACGGTTCAGATTAGAGAAACATAATGTCAGGTGAGAGTTGCTCTCCACAGGTTGCTCTCCACAAGTTGCCCTTTGTCACCAGTGTCTAGATGCAGTCAAGGTTTTGATGGGATCCGTTTTAGTTGCCTTAGCGTCGCGTCTCTGCTTTTTGCAGATGTGATGAGGTCCTATTGGCTTCAACAGCTGTGAGCAAATAAACTTTGTTGTCGGCCTAACAAGGCGAATGCCTGAACTGGAAAAGGAGTGGCCCTTGGTGGCCCTTGGTGGCCCTGCCCATTCAGATTTCTGGCTCCCCACAAGACAGACTATGAAGATACTTTGAACTAACCAATAGCATACAAAGCTAATGCTGATGTTACACCAGTGAGTCACTAAGGAGAGTCTTGAAGCTCAACACAGATGGACAGAGTACAGAAAAGATGTTGCAGTTTTTTCCAAATAATCATGTAAGTTGACTGATGTTGTATCCACAAAATGTTGGCTAGATGATGACTAGTTAATTCATACCAATATATCATGAAATGCCTGTTAACATGAATATTAATGTTGCTGTTAACCCATGTAATATTCCTTGATAGATAGTTGTTGCCAGGAATAAACCCAGTTCTCTTTATTTTCTTTGCAAAAGTTGTTCTCACTGTTGCTTTTGATATATTTCAAAGAAATGTTTATTGTCACAACAGAAGGAGCAAAGAGTCGGAGAGGAGACAACAGACCAGAGGTCAGCAGCAGGACCATGATGTAGGATCTTCTGTTACCTGAGAATAATTTGCTTAAGACGAGCAAATTATTACTTATTAATAATTTGTTTATTACTAAGATAAGTAATAAGCAAATTATTACTTATCATGAAGATAAGTAATAATTTGCTTATGCCCTAATTTCCGCCCATACAAACACAAAACCAACACAATGCTTATGACCCACACAGGCTACAAGCACACAAATGTAGACACGTTGTGTGTCTGACCCACACAAAGACAAACACACACAATGCGACACAGCCACACACACAAACATATATTACTACATAGCCTATTTCTTACAAATTACACTAAGTTATAAAAATAGTCAAATAAACCTTACCTAGTAGATATGAACTCTCCTCTTGCCGGTTCCCAGGCTCAGATTCTGTCTGTGACACCCAGAGGAGGTGAAATGATCTGTTACACAAAGAATTTGTGTAACAGATTTTGTTCAATTTTTAGCTTCACATTTAGATATGGAAAAAGTGTGAGTCACAAAAAATCCCCAAGCAGTTTTGAATCTGAACTCAGATCCAGAACCGCACAGCATTCTGGGAGATGTAGGCAGAGGCATGACTTTAGCAGTTCTTCCTCGCTCTCTTTGGTTACTGTTACGTCCACAACAGTAGACGAGCCCCCATAAATATGTTACGTCCACAAAGGGCACAACATATTTGAGGACACAAAGACAAAAATGAGGATTCAAAAGTAACTTTTATTTTCAATTCTCTCGACCTTTTCTTTAAGATGAGCTTCTTTTGATTTTTCTGTGAAGAAAAAGAGAATTAAATCCTCGGTTCCCCGTGTCCCAAAAAAAAAAGAAAACAAAAATCCCAAAGTATAAACAGAAAGTTGGACCTGATGAGCCGATCAAAAAGAACAAAATGGTACAGCAGGGGGCCAACCCTATACAGGGCCGTCGAAGCCCCGGACTACAAGAAAAAAGAAACTACTGCTAAAGAAAAATCAAAAACAAGACAACCGGTCCCACCAGGTCAAAAATTACAACAAAAAAACATCAACCAAACAAACAGCTAACAAAAACTACCGTGTGGCAGGCTGAAGACGTGCGCACCGCGTCAGAACGCATCCTGGGTGTTGGTTGGGAGTGGGCGTCGCTTTTACCTGGCGCAACCCAGCCTATTTATAGGCGGTCCAACAGCGTCACAAATTAACGGACCAAATTACAAGAATGAATTATCAAAACTCCAAAGTATATTAAACAACAAAAATCATACAAATAACTTCTACACAAAATGATCCAAGTGAAAAAAAATAGACAGAAATAAATACAATGTGCCGAAGCACATAACAGTTACCTAGCAACTTAGTCATTCTTTGGGGACCCTGAGAGAGCCAATGAACTTAACTCTTTTTTCAATCGGTTCAGTTCCCCTCATGCCACCTCCTCTCTCCTGAAATCCTCCTCCATTTCAGGAGGGAGGAGGTGGTGGATATGATATGGTGGTCATATCCACCATCCTTCCACGTCTATCTCTCCTCCTTCTGCCTCTGTTTCCTTCTCACCTTCTCCACTCGCTCCTACCACTCATCTTCCTTCCATCACTGCTGACCAGGTGCGGACTGAGCTGAGACGACTCCATCCTAGGAAGGCTGCAGGACCAGATCGGGTGTGTCCGAGGGTTCTAAAGGTCTGTGCTGCGGAATTGGGAGAACCTCTACAGCAGGTCTTTAACCTGAGTCTGCGACTGGGTGTGGTTCCCACACTATGGAAAACATCCTGCATAGTCCCTGTTCCAAAAAAGGGTCGCCCAAGTGAGCCAAATGACTACAGGCCAGTTGCTCTGACGTCCCACGTCATGAAAACATTAGAGCGACTGGTCTTGAACATGGTGCAACCCCAGGTGCAGAACGTACGGGACCCTCTTCAGTTCATTTACCGAGAGAGGGTGGGTGTTGAGGATGCTATTCTCTTCCTGCTTCATCGTTCCCTCTCCTACCTGGATGGAGGGGGCTGCTTTGTGAGGATCCTTTTTTTCAACTTCTCTAGTGCCTTCAATACTATTCAGCCCCATCTTCTACAGGAGAAATTGAACATCTTGGCTGTAGACCCTGTAGATTACTTGACCAACAGACCACAGTTTGTCAGGATGGCGAGCTGTAGGTCCACCACTCTGACCAGCAACACAGGTGCTCCACAGGGCACAATTCTTTCGCCCCTCCTCTTCACCCTCTACACTTCCGACTTTAAATATAATTCAGTTACATGCCACATGCCACATGCAAAGATTTTCGGACGATACTGCCATTGTGGCGTGTATAAAGGAGGGTGAAGAGGGGGAGTACAGGAGCCTGGTGAAGGATTTCGGGGTATGGTGCCACAGGAATAAACTCGAACTGAACATCTCAAAAACAAAAGAGATGGTTCTTGACTTCCGTAGGGTGCCCCCCTCTCCTCAGCCTATCACCATCGATGGTATAGAGGTGGAGGTGGTCAGCACATACAAATACTTGGGCCTACAACTAGACAATAAGCTTAACTGGTTCTCCAATACAGATAATGTGTACAAGAAAGCACAGAGCAGAATGTACCTTTTGAGGAGATTGGCCTCCTTCAATGTGTGCTCTAAGCTCCTGTACATGTTTTATAAGTCCATTGTGTCTACTGTTATATTCTATGCAACTGTTTGTTGGGGGGGCAATGCGAGGAAGAGAGACATACAGAGACTGAACCGCCTCATCTGCAGAGCTGGCTCCGTGGTCGGTGTGAGCCTGGACTCTGTGGAGAAGGTGGTGGAACAGAGGACATTGTCTAAACTCAGTCTAATTTTGGAGAACACCAGCCATCCTCTGTACACTGTTTTCTCCAACCAGAGGAGCTCCTTCAGTGACAGGTTCCTCTCACTGGGTTGTTCAACCGAGAGGATTAAAAACTCCTTTGTCCCACGGGCCATTAGGCTTTACAATGCTGCTATTTGTGGGGCGGGGGGGAGGAGGGAGACGGGGTAACTAGTATTTTAACATATTTAAGCACTTTTACTAGACTTCTTTTAGTGGGAATGTATTTATTTATTATATTCTTGTATCTTTTATGGATGTCTCCAGATGTACGATTTTAATGTTGTGTGGATGTGAATTAATGTGTGAGCAACAGATAACCTTAATTTCCCTATGGGATTAATAAAGTTTAACCTAACCTAACCTAGCAACGACATTTTGCGTAACTTGCGCAGCAGCAGTTTCAGGTTTGGCCACTGTGCCTCATAACTGGAAACATTTTTTAAAAAACAAACATGTGGGGATGTTCAGGGAGAGAAACTAGCATCATGCTA
The DNA here is from genome assembly GCF_001444195.1 of Xiphophorus couchianus. Classification (NCBI taxonomy): domain Eukaryota; kingdom Metazoa; phylum Chordata; class Actinopteri; order Cyprinodontiformes; family Poeciliidae; genus Xiphophorus; species Xiphophorus couchianus. The sequence goes on along the minus strand of NC_040241.1, from coordinate 4,691,962 downwards.
AACAGTGGATATGAGGTGATTTCCCACATTATCCATTATTAGTCGATATCTTGAGTTAAAATTTTCACGAAAATAAAATGTTTGTTTTTTGTGGCGCATCTGTATCTTATTTTAAAGGGATGTGTAAACGTTAGCATAGCGAACGCGCTGGCGTTAGGGCAGCGGTCGCCACGAGATGAGTGGAGTTGTAAGTCTTAAGTCTGGTTCACACGATTTAAGGATTGTAGGCCGATTTTCCAAACTTCTGTGACCACGCAGGACACGAGCCGATGCAACGTTTCCACGTTTCTTGTCGAGGACTCCACTTTCAGACGACACGGATTCATTCACAGAGAAGGCGAGCAACACCTCGTCACACCGAACAAATGTTAAGAGTTTTAACACGAAGTAGAACGTGAGTTTTAACTTCGTGCATTTTAGAGGGTCAGCAAACTTGTAACATGGTTTACTGAATTTTGAAATTAACCGGTTGAAACCGATGCACACCACAGATGTTTCTAAATTGTAGGTGGCTGTGTCGATGCCTGATGAAAAATGCTGCTTGTGTGACAAAACTTTACTATAAATCCCATTTGACGCATTATGTGTTTAATGTTGCATGTGAATATTATGTTTCAAAACAAGTTTCTACAGAGCAGCATTCAGTGAGCTTCTGAAACACCACATTTGAGCACAACCAGATCAATGAGTAACACGACAATCCCATTCACATTCAGGTTGACCAGAATAAATTCATTCCAACTAATGAATATCCGCAATGTAAACATAAGTTTATAGTTTATGTGTTTTAGTAACCAGCTCTGAAAAGAAAAACATTGGAATTGGCTCTCGAGTACCTGTAGTGTGAGTTGCTTGTTAACACTTCTAGTCTAGTGTGTGTTTTTGGCTCAGATCCTGTAATGCAGGGGTCCCCAAAATCGGTCCTCGAGGGCGCAATTCTGTTGCCCTGTGAAAATCTGTCCCCCCTGTGTCAGGAGCGCGCATTACAGCCAGAGAGGCGGATCTGACCATTTTCACGGCGCTTCTGATCGATTTCTCGGTAAAAACAACTCAGTTAATCATGTCAAGCTTGTAACATTTAGTTTAATCGGCAGCTGTTTACAAAATTGTAAAAATAATTAAATAAACGAGGTCTTTTTACGCTGTTTTGTGTTATTTTAAACGCCAAGAGAATCAGTCTTTTTCCAACTTTTGTCACTTACGCCTGACAGAAATAAAAGTCAGTCACCAAAACACAGTTTTTCAACACGTAGTGTGTATTTATAATTTTTCATTGCTGATATAAGAGGATGGCTGAAAGCATGGCACAAAAATTAAGACTTCCTGAAAAGACGAGAGCGTAGACTTTCTGGTAAATCCCTTTCTAATGTAAAATATGACAGATTACTGTAGTAAGGAAATTTCTAGTATACTACAGGCTATCACACATAATTTTTGAGAATTTGGCAACAGTTGCCCTTTATTCCCAAACGTTATGGGGGGAGGAGGAGAGAATGGATATTTCAGCTGCCTGAAATAATCTGTTCCCCCTCCATAACATGGGAACAAATTAATTCACCAACAAGTCTTTAACTGTGTTTATTCCTCTTATCATCAATAATAAATTGTGTGAATTTGGTAATATTTGCTCATTATTTGCCAAAGTTATAAGGGGGGAACCATATATTTTAGCCACCTAAAATAATCCGTTCCCCCTCCATAAAATGGGAACAAATTAATTCACCAACAAGTCTTTAACTCTGTTTATTCCTCTTATCATCAATAATAAATCGTGTGAATTTGGTAACATTTGCTCATTATTTGCCAAAGTTATGAGGGGGGGACCACTCTGGGAATCAACAATCAACACCACCACTGGACTTTAGTGGTAATAAATGTTTTTAAACTCTAAAAACAATCTATATCATACTTATCACATAGACAAAAACCACATTAAACACATATGCGTCAAATGGGATTTATAGTAAAGTTTTGTCACACAAGTAGCATTTTTCATCAGGCATCGACACAGCCACGTACAATTTAGAAACATCTGCGGTGCGCATAGGTTTCAACCGGTTAATTTAACCACCCGTTAATCCGTAACACCGGAGGCTTGACATTAGCGGTTTGCAATGTTGGCTTTTTAGATGCACACATCGCCAATATTTCAAGTCATACAGCTATACAAGTCTTACTGGTGGTGTAAAATAACAACTAGAACTTACCAAATATAACAGAATTCAAATGTACCCGTTCGCCTACATTTGGCGAAACGGTGGAACCTTGAGTTAGGTTAATTTTCCATGCAAAATGGGTTAAATATGGCGCCTTTGTTGAAGTCAAATACTAAAAAACACAATTTCCAACGAAACAATAGTCAAGTCTGGTTATTTTGCTTACCTCTAGGAAAGAATTGTGTCTCGTGTGCAACAAGATGCCGTAACGCGAAGACACGGCTTCTTCTTTTTTTCTATTATGCGGGAATCGCAAGCAACTTTAAGGTGCATACCGCCACCTACTGTACACGAGTGTGTAGTAACACTACTTTACATCTATTAAATTCTTTTTTTATTTTATTTCGTATTTTAAAGATAGGTCAATAATGCTCCCCTTAACCTTTAACTATCCCCTGTGTTTGAAGGCGTGGCTTAAGCAACACTAACCAATGAATACCGGAATTTAAGAACGCAAATATGCGGAGGTTAAATTGGCAGTGATATTTTAAAGCGGTGTGATGTTAAAACAACACGCACACTTTTTATTTAGTGCTACACCTAAGATTTTTTTTTTTGAATTCTGTTGTCTTTTCTCTTTATCTCATTTCTCCGTCAACTCGTGTCACATGACTTGAGTTGACCAACAACTAAAGGAGAAGACCTGCTCCACTTGATGATCTACTGGTTGTAGCAGATTGTGGAAAAGGTGAGGACATGATGATGACTTGATCAAAAAGTCCCTTTCAATCATCTTTTATTTAGACAGAGATTAAGAAATGTTTGTTTTATTATGTGATTATTCTCCAGCATAACTGAGACAATACAACAACACTGGGCCAATCAGGAGAGAGAAGACAGAAATGATGGAGGATTCTTCATAAAATTAAGAAAATTATGGGCAACTCTGACCATCCTCTTCATGAGACCGTCTTGAAAAAACATAGTATCATCAGTCAGAGGCTTCTTCAAATTGCTGTAACACAGACCGCTACAATAGATCTTTCCTGCCAACAGCAATCAGCCATCTGCAATAACTCTGTGAAGAATCTGAATTGATGAGCTACAACCTTTAATTTTCCTTTTGGCTCAATAAAGTATTTTTGAATTTAATTTTGAATTACAATTTTTCTTCTAATTTAGGCTTCACGGCAGAGAGACATTTTCCCATTTGGAGGACCGAAACTGACAGTTAACAATGAAAGCAGAAATATAATGTCGCACCAGTTGTGAACTTAGACTGGTTGGCCAGTAGGTGGCAGCATACGGCGTGATGAACAAGAAAACGCAATACTTGTATTATCTGCATTATTTGTAGTCCAATTTCTCTGACGCACCAGTGCATGCGTTCGTCAATGAAAATCATGGAAACGACGTTAGCGTTGTCAACACTATAAATGACGCTGACCTTCTGAATTCTTTCCCCTTTGCTACTTTTGAGAGAGACGCCTGAAGGAGCCTTTAAAGCCTCGGAAGGTTTAAGCTTGTCGAAAAGTCTGCATCGCAAAACTCGCTGAAGAAGGACTCGCCGAGGAAGGACTCGTAGACGAAGGACTCGCCGAAGGACTTGTTGAAGAAGGACTCGTTGAAAAAGGACTCGCCAAAGAAGGACTCGCAGAAGGACTCGCCGAAGGACTTGAAGAAGGACTTGCCGAAGGACTTGAAGAAGGACGCGCCAAAGAAGGACTCGCAGAAGGATTCGCCGAAGGACTTGAAGAAGGACTTGCTGAAGGACTCGCCGAAGGACTTGAAGAAGGACTCGCCGAAGGACTCGCCGAAGGACTTGAAGAAGGACGCGCCGAAGAAGGACTCGCAGAAGGATTCGCCGAAGGACTTGAAGAAGGACTCGCCGAAGGACTTGAAGAAGGACTCGCCGAAGAAGGAATCGCCGAAGGACTTGAAGAAGGACGCGCCGAAGAAGGACTCGCACAAGGATTCGCTGAAGGACTTGAAGAAGGACTCGCCGAAGGACTCGCCGAAGGACTCGCCGAAGGACTTGAAGAAGGACTCGCCGAAGAAGGACTCGCCGAAGGATTCGCTGAAGGACTTGAAGAAGGACTCGCCGAAGGACTTGAAGAAGGACTCGCCGAAGGACTTGAAGAAGGACTCGCCTTAGGACTCGCCGAAGGACTTGAAGAAGGACGCGCCGAAGAAGGACTCGCAGAAGGATTCGCCGAAGGACTTGAAGAAGGACGCGCCGAAGGACTTGAAGAAGGACTCGCCGAAGGACTTGAAGAAGGACTCTCCGAAGGACTTGAAGAAGGACGCACCGAAGAAGGACTCGCAGAAGGATTCGCCGAAGAAGGAATCGCCGAAGGACTTGAAGAAGGACTCGCCGAAGAAGGAATCGCCGAAGGACTTGAAGAAGGACGCGCCGAAGAAGGACTCGCACAAGGATTCGCTGAAGGACTTGAAGAAGGACTCGCCGAAGGACTCGCCGAAGGACTCGCCGAAGGACTTGAAGAAGGACTCGCCGAAGAAGGACTTGCCGAAGGATTCGCTGAAGGACTTGAAGAAGGACTCGCCGAAGGACTTGAAGAAGGACTCGCCGAAGGACTTGAAGAAGGACTTGAAGAAGGACTCGCCGAAGGACTTGAAGAAGGACGCGCCGAAGAAGGACTCGCAGAAGGATTCGCCGAAGGACTTGAAGAAGGACTCGCCGAAGGACTCGCCGAAGGACTTGAAGAAGGACTCGCAGAAGGATTCGCCGAAGGACTTGAAGAAGGACTCGCCGAAGGACTTGAAGAAGGACTCGCAGAAGGATTCGCCGAAGGACTTGAAGAAGGACTCGCCGAAGGACTCGCCGAAGGACTTGAAGAAGGACGCGCCGAAGGACTTGAAGAAGGACTCGTCGAAGGACTTGAAGAAGGACTCGCCGAAGGACTTGAAGAAGGACGCGCCGAAGAAGGACTCGCAGAAGGATTCGCCGAAGGACTTGAAGAAGGACTCGCCGAAGGACTCGCCGAAGGACTTGAAGAAGGACTCGCCGAAGAAGGACTCGCCGAAGGACTTGAAGAAGGACTCGCCGAAGAAGGACTCGCCGAAGGATTCGCCGAAGGACTTGAAGAAGGACTCGCCGAAGGACTCGCCGAAGGACTCGCCGAAGGACTTGAAGAAGGACGCGCCGAAGAAGGACTCGCCGAAGGATTCGCCGAAGGACTTGAAGAAGGACGCGCCGAAGGACTTGAAGAAGGACTCGCCGAAGGACTCGCCGAAGGACTTGAAGAAGGACTCGCCGAAGAAGGACTCGCCGAAGGATTCGCTGAAGGACTTGAAGAAGGACTCGCCGAAGGACTTGAAGAAGGACTCGCCGAAGGACTTGCCGAAGGATTCGCCGAAGGTCTTGAAGAAGGACGCGCCGAAGGACTTGAAGAAGGACTCGCCGAAGGACTCGCCATCTGCAATAACTCTGTGAAGAATCTGAATTGATGAGCTACAACCTTTAATTTTCCTTTTGGCTCAATAAAGTATTTTTGAATTTAATTTTGAATTACAATTTTTCTTCTAATTTAGGCTTCACGGCAGAGAGACATTTTCCCATTTGGAGGACCGAAACTGACAGTTAACAATGAAAGCAGAAATATAATGTCGCACCAGTTGTGAACTTAGACTGGTTGGCCAGTAGGTGGCAGCATACGGCGTGATGAACAAGAAAACGCAATACTTGTATTATCTGCATTATTTGTAGTCCAATTTCTCTGACGCACCAGTGCATGCGTTCGTCAATGAAAATCATGGAAACGACGTTAGCGTTGTCAACACTATAAATGACGCTGACCTTCTGAATTCTTTCCCCTTTGCTACTTTTGAGAGAGACGCCTGAAGGAGCCTTTAAAGCCTCGGAAGGTTTAAGCTTGTCGAAAAGTCTGCATCGCAAAACTCGCTGAAGAAGGACTCGCCGAGGAAGGACTCGTAGACGAAGGACTCGCCGAAGGACTTGTTGAAGAAGGACTCGTTGAAAAAGGACTCGCCAAAGAAGGACTCGCAGAAGGACTCGCCGAAGGACTTGAAGAAGGACTTGCCGAAGGACTTGAAGAAGGACGCGCCAAAGAAGGACTCGCAGAAGGATTCGCCGAAGGACTTGAAGAAGGACTTGCTGAAGGACTCGCCGAAGGACTTGAAGAAGGACTCGCCGAAGGACTCGCCGAAGGACTTGAAGAAGGACGCGCCGAAGAAGGACTCGCAGAAGGATTCGCCGAAGGACTTGAAGAAGGACTCGCCGAAGAAGGACTCGCCGAAGGACTTGAAGAAGGACTCGCCGAAGGACTTGAAGAAGGACTCGCCGAAGAAGGAATCGCCGAAGGACTTGAAGAAGGACGCGCCGAAGAAGGACTCGCACAAGGATTCGCTGAAGGACTTGAAGAAGGACTCGCCGAAGGACTCGCCGAAGGACTTGAAGAAGGACTCGCCGAAGAAGGACTCGCCGAAGGATTCGCTGAAGGACTTGAAGAAGGACTCGCCGAAGGACTTGAAGAAGGACTCGCCGAAGGACTTGAAGAAGGACTCGCCTTAGGACTCGCCGAAGGACTTGAAGAAGGACGCGCCGAAGAAGGACTCGCAGAAGGATTCGCCGAAGGACTTGAAGAAGGACGCGCCGAAGGACTTGAAGAAGGACTCGCCGAAGGACTTGAAGAAGGACTCGCCGAAGGACTTGAAGAAGGACGCACCGAAGAAGGACTCGCAGAAGGATTCGCCGAAGGACTTGAAGAAGGACTTGAAGAAGGAATCGCCGAAGGACTTGAAGAAGGACGCGCCGAAGAAGGACTCGCACAAGGATTCGCTGAAGGACTTGAAGAAGGACTCGCCGAAGGACTCGCCAAAGGACTTGAAGAAGGACTCGCCGAAGGACTTGAAGAAGGACGCGCCGAAGAAGGACTCGCAGAAGGATTCGCCGAAGGACTTGAAGAAGGACTCGCCGAAGGACTCGCCGAAGGACTTGAAGAAGGACTCGCAGAAGGATTCGCCGAAGGACTTGAAGAAGGACTCGCCGAAGGACTTGAAGAAGGACTCGCAGAAGGATTCGCCGAAGGACTTGAAGAAGGACTCGCCGAAGGACTTGAAGAAGGACTCGCAGAAGGATTCGCCGAAGGACTTGAAGAAGGACTCGCCGAAGGACTCGCCGAAGGACTTGAAGAAGGACGCGCCGAAGGACTTGAAGAAGGACTCGTCGAAGGACTTGAAGAAGGACTCGCCGAAGGACTTGAAGAAGGACGCGCCGAAGAAGGACTCGCAGAAGGATTCGCCGAAGGACTTGAAGAAGGACTCGCCGAAGGACTCGCCGAAGGACTTGAAGAAGGACTCGCCGAAGAAGGACTCGCCGAAGGACTTGAAGAAGGACTCGCCGAAGAAGGACTCGCCGAAGGATTCGCCGAAGGACTTGAAGAAGGACTCGCCGAAGGACTCGCCGAAGGACTCGCCGAAGGACTTGAAGAAGGACGCGCCGAAGAAGGACTCGCCGAAGGATTCGCCGAAGGACTTGAAGAAGGACTCGCCGAAGGACTTGAAGAAGGACGCGCCGAAGAAGGACTCGCAGAAGGATTCGCCGAAGGACTTGAAGAAGGACTCGCCGAAGGACTTGAAGAAGGACTCGCAGAAGGATTCGCCGAAGGACTTGAAGAAGGACTCGCCGAAGGACTTGAAGAAGGACTCGCAGAAGGATTCGCCGAAGGACTTGAAGAAGGACTCGCCGAAGGACTTGAAGAAGGACGCGCCGAAGGACTTGAAGAAGGACTCGTCGAAGGACTTGAAGAAGGACTCGCCGAAGGACTTGAAGAAGGACGCGCCGAAGAAGGACTCGCAGAAGGATTCGCCGAAGGACTTGAAGAAGGACTCGCCGAAGGACTTGAAGAAGGACTCGCCGAAGAAGGACTCGCCGAAGGACTTGAAGAAGGACTCGCCGAAGAAGGACTCGCCGAAGGATTCGCCGAAGGACTTGAAGAAGGACTCGCCGAAGGACTCGCCGAAGGACTTGAAGAAGGACGCGCCGAAGGACTTGAAGAAGGACTCGCCGAAGGACTCGCCGAAGGACTTGAAGAAGGACTCGCCGAAGGACTCGCCAAAGGACTTGAAGAAGGACTCGCAGAAGGATTCGCCGAAGGACTTGAAGAAGGACTCGCCGAAGAAGGACTCGCCGAAGGACTTGAAGAAGGACTCGCCGAAGGACTTGAAGAAGGACTCGCCGAAGGACTTGAAGAAGGACTCGCCGAAGAAGGAATCGCCGAAGGACTTGAAGAAGGACGCGCCGAAGAAGGACTCGCACAAGGATTCGCTGAAGGACTTGAAGAAGGACTCGCCGAAGGACTCGCCGAAGGACTTGAAGAAGGACTCGCCGAAGAAGGACTCGCCGAAGGATTCGCTGAAGGACTTGAAGAAGGACTCGCCGAAGGACTTGAAGAAGGACTCGCCGAAGGACTTGAAGAAGGACTCGCCTTAGGACTCGCCGAAGGACTTGAAGAAGGACGCGCCGAAGAAGGACTCGCAGAAGGATTCGCCGAAGGACTTGAAGAAGGACGCGCCGAAGGACTTGAAGAAGGACTCGCCGAAGGACTTGAAGAAGGACTCGCCGAAGGACTTGAAGAAGGACGCACCGAAGAAGGACTCGCAGAAGGATTCGCCGAAGGACTTGAAGAAGGACTTGAAGAAGGAATCGCCGAAGGACTTGAAGAAGGACGCGCCGAAGAAGGACTCGCACAAGGATTCGCTGAAGGACTTGAAGAAGGACTCGCCGAAGGACTCGCCAAAGGACTTGAAGAAGGACTCGCCGAAGGACTTGAAGAAGGACGCGCCGAAGAAGGACTCGCAGAAGGATTCGCCGAAGGACTTGAAGAAGGACTCGCCGAAGGACTCGCCGAAGGACTTGAAGAAGGACTCGCAGAAGGATTCGCCGAAGGACTTGAAGAAGGACTCGCCGAAGGACTTGAAGAAGGACTCGCAGAAGGATTCGCCGAAGGACTTGAAGAAGGACGCGCCGAAGGACTTGAAGAAGGACTCGTCGAAGGACTTGAAGAAGGACTCGCCGAAGGACTTGAAGAAGGACGCGCCGAAGAAGGACTCGCAGAAGGATTCGCCGAAGGACTTGAAGAAGGACTCGCCGAAGGACTCGCCGAAGGACTTGAAGAAGGACTCGCCGAAGAAGGACTCGCCGAAGGACTTGAAGAAGGACTCGCCGAAGAAGGACTCGCCGAAGGATTCGCCGAAGGACTTGAAGAAGGACTCGCCGAAGGACTCGCCGAAGGACTCGCCGAAGGACTTGAAGAAGGACGCGCCGAAGAAGGACTCGCCGAAGGATTCGCCGAAGGACTTGAAGAAGGACTCGCCGAAGGACTTGAAGAAGGACGCGCCGAAGAAGGACTCGCAGAAGGATTCGCCGAAGGACTTGAAGAAGGACTCGCCGAAGGACTTGAAGAAGGACTCGCAGAAGGATTCGCCGAAGGACTTGAAGAAGGACTCGCCGAAGGACTTGAAGAAGGACTCGCAGAAGGATTCGCCGAAGGACTTGAAGAAGGACTCGCCGAAGGACTTGAAGAAGGACGCGCCGAAGGACTTGAAGAAGGACTCGTCGAAGGACTTGAAGAAGGACTCGCCGAAGGACTTGAAGAAGGACGCGCCGAAGAAGGACTCGCAGAAGGATTCGCCGAAGGACTTGAAGAAGGACTCGCCGAAGGACTTGAAGAAGGACTCGCCGAAGAAGGACTCGCCGAAGGACTTGAAGAAGGACTCGCCGAAGAAGGACTCGCCGAAGGATTCGCCGAAGGACTTGAAGAAGGACTCGCCGAAGGACTCGCCGAAGGACTTGAAGAAGGACGCGCCGAAGGACTTGAAGAAGGACTCGCCGAAGGACTCGCCGAAGGACTTGAAGAAGGACTCGCCGAAGGACTCGCCAAAGGACTTGAAGAAGGACTCGCCGAAGGACTTGAAGAAGGACGCGCCGAAGAAGGACTCGCAGAAGGATTCGCCGAAGGACTTGAAGAAGGACTCGCCGAAGGACTTGAAGAAGGACTCGCAGAAGGATTCGCCGAAGGACTTGAAGAAGGACTCGCCGAAGGACTTGAAGAAGGACTCGCAGAAGGATTCGCCGAAGGACTTGAAGAAGGACTCGCCGAAGGACTTGAAGAAGGACGCGCCGAAGGACTTGAAGAAGGACTCGTCGAAGGACTTGAAGAAGGACTCGCCGAAGGACTTGAAGAAGGACGCGCCGAAGAAGGACTCGCAGAAGGATTCGCCGAAGGACTTGAAGAAGGACTCGCCGAAGGACTCGCCGAAGGACTTGAAGAAGGACTCGCCGAAGAAGGACTCGCCGAAGGACTTGAAGAAGGACTCGCCGAAGAAGGACTCGCCGAAGGATTCGCCGAAGGACTTGAAGAAGGACTCGCCGAAGGACTCGCCGAAGGACTCGCCGAAGGACTTGAAGAAGGACGCGCCGAAGAAGGACTCGCCGAAGGATTCGCCGAAGGACTTGAAGAAGGACGCGCCGAAGGACTTGAAGAAGGACTCGCCGAAGGACTCGCCGAAGGACTTGAAGAAGGACTCGCCGAAGAAGGACTCGCCGAAGAAGGACTCGCCGAAGGATTCGCTGAAGGACTTGAAGAAGGACTCGCCGAAGGACTTGAAGAAGGACTCGCCGAAGGACTCGCCGAAGGATTCGCCGAAGGTCTTGAAGAAGGACGCGCCGAAGGACTTGAAGAAGGACTCGCCGAAGGACTCGCCGAAGGACTTGAAGAAGGACGCGCCGAAGAAGGACTCGCAGAAGGATTCGCCGAAGGACTTGAAGAAGGACTTGCCGAAGGACTTGAAGAAGGACTCGCCGAAAAAGGACTCGCCGAAGGACTTGAAGAAGGACTTGCCGAAGGACTTGAAGAAGGACTCGCCGAAGGACTTGAAGAAGGACTCGCCGAAGAAGGAATCGCCGAAGGACTTGAAGAAGGACGCGCCGAAGAAGGACTCGCACAAGGATTCGCTGAAGGACTTGAAGAAGGACTCGCCGAAGGACTCGCCGAAGGACTCGCCGAAGGACTTGAAGAAGGACTCGCCGAAGAAGGACTCGCCGAAGGATTCGCTGAAGGACTTGAAGAAGGACTCGCCGAAGGACTTGAAGAAGGACTCGCCGAAGGACTTGAAGAAGGACTCGCCTTAGGACTCGCCGAAGGACTTGAAGAAGGACGCGCCGAAGAAGGACTCGCAGAAGGATTCGCCGAAGGACTTGAAGAAGGACGCGCCGAAGGACTTGAAGAAGGACTCGCCGAAGGACTTGAAGAAGGACTCGCCGAAGGACTTGAAGAAGGACGCACCGAAGAAGGACTCGCAGAAGGATTCGCCGAAGGACTTGAAGAAGGACTTGAAGAAGGAATCGCCGAAGGACTTGAAGAAGGACGCGCCGAAGGACTCGCACAAGGATTCGCTGAAGGACTTGAAGAAGGACTCGCCGAAGGACTCGCCAAAGGACTTGAAGAAGGACTCGCCGAAGGACTTGAAGAAGGACGCGCCGAAGAAGGACTCGCAGAAGGATTCGCCGAAGGACTTGAAGAAGGACTCGCCGAAGGACTCGCCGAAGGACTTGAAGAAGGACGCGCCGAAGGACTTGAAGAAGGACTCGTCGAAGGACTTGAAGAAGGACTCGCCGAAGGACTTGAAGAAAGACTCGCCGAAGAAGGACTCGCCGAAGGACTTGTAGAAGGACTCGCCGAAGAAGGACTCGCCGAAGGATTCGCCGAAGGACTTGAAGAAGGACTCGCCGAAGGACTCGCCGAAGGACTCGCCGAAGGACTTGAAGAAGGACGCGCCGAAGAAGGACTCGCCGAAGGATTCGCCGAAGGACTTGAAGAAGGACGCGCCGAAGGACTTGAAGAAGGACTCGCCGAAGGACTCGCCGAAGGACTTGAAGAAGGACTCGCCGAAGAAGGACTCGCCGAAGGATTCGCTGAAGGACTTGAAGAAGGACTCGCCGAAGGACTTGAAGAAGGACTCGCCGAAGGATTCGCCGAAGGTCTTGAAGAAGGACGCGCCGAAGGACTTGAAGAAGGACTCGCCGAAGGACTCGCCGAAGGACTTGAAGAAGGACGCGCCGAAGAAGGACTCGCAGAAGGATTCGCCGAAGGACTTGAAGAAGGACTCGCCGAAGGACTCGCCGAAGGACTTGAAGAAGGACGCGCCGAAGGACTTGAAGAAGGACTCGTCGAAGGACTTGAAGAAGGACTCGCCGAAGGACTTGAAGAAGGACGCGCCGAAGAAGGACTCGCAGAAGGATTCGCCGAAGGACTTGAAGAAGGACTCGCCGAAGGACTCGCCGAAGGACTTGAAGAAGGACTCGCCGAAGAAGGACTCGCCGAAGGACTTGAAGAAGGACTCGCCGAAGAAGGACTCGCCGAAGGATTCGCCGAAGGACTTGAAGAAGGACTCGCCGAAGGACTCGCCGAAGGACTCGCCGAAGGACTTGAAGAAGGACGCGCCGAAGAAGGACTCGCCGAAGGATTCGCCGAAGGACTTGAAGAAGGACTCGCCGAAGGACTTGAAGAAGGACGCGCCGAAGAAGGACTCGCAGAAGGATTCGCCGAAGGACTTGAAGAAGGACTCGCCGAAGGACTTGAAGAAGGACTCGCAGAAGGATTCGCCGAAGGACTTGAAGAAGGACTCGCCGAAGGACTTGAAGAAGGACTCGCAGAAGGATTCGCCGAAGGACTTGAAGAAGGACTCGCCGAAGGACTTGAAGAAGGACGCGCCGAAGGACTTGAAGAAGGACTCGTCGAAGGACTTGAAGAAGGACTCGCCGAAGGACTTGAAGAAGGACGCGCCGAAGAAGGACTCGCAGAAGGATTCGCCGAAGGACTTGAAGAAGGACTCGCCGAAGGACTCGCCGAAGGACTTGAAGAAGGACTCGCCGAAGAAGGACTCGCCGAAGGACTTGAAGAAGGACTCGCCGAAGAAGGACTCGCCGAAGGATTCGCCGAAGGACTTGAAGAAGGACTCGCCGAAGGACTCGCCGAAGGACTTGAAGAAGGACGCGCCGAAGAAGGACTCGCCGAAGGATTCGCCGAAGGACTTGAAGAAGGACGCGCCGAAGGACTTGAAGAAGGACTCGCCGAAGGACTCGCCGAAGGACTTGAAGAAGGACTCGCCGAAGGACTCGCCAAAGGACTTGAAGAAGGACTCGCCGAAGGACTTGAAGAAGGACGCGCCGAAGAAGGACTCGCAGAAGGATTCGCCGAAGGACTTGAAGAAGGACTCGCCGAAGGACTTGAAGAAGGACTCGCAGAAGGATTCGCCGAAGGACTTGAAGAAGGACTCGCCGAAGGACTTGAAGAAGGACTCGCAGAAGGATTCGCCGAAGGACTTGAAGAAGGACTCGCCGAAGGACTCGCCGAAGGACTTGAAGAAGGACGCGCCGAAGGACTTGAAGAAGGACTCGTCGAAGGACTTGAAGAAGGACTCGCCGAAGGACTTGAAGAAGGACGCGCCGAAGAAGGACTCGCAGAAGGATTCGCCGAAGGACTTGAAGAAGGACTCGCCGAAGGACTCGCCGAAGGACTTGAAGAAGGACTCGCCGAAGAAGGACTCGCCGAAGGACTTGAAGAAGGACTCGCCGAAGGACTCGCCGAAGGACTCGCCGAAGGACTTGAAGAAGGACGCGCCGAAGAAGGACTCGCCGAAGGATTCGCCGAAGGACTTGAAGAAGGACGCGCCGAAGGACTTGAAGAAGGACTCGCCGAAGGACTTGAAGAAGGACTCGCCGAAGAAGGACTCGCCGAAGGATTCGCTGAAGGACTTGAAGAAGGACTCGCCGAAGGACTTGAAGAAGGACTCGCCGAAGGACTCGCCGAAGGATTCGCCGAAGGTCTTGAAGAAGGACGCGCCGAAGGACTTGAAGAAGGACTCGCCGAAGGACTTGAAGAAGGACGCGCCGAAGAAGGACTCGCAGAAGGATTCGCCGAAGGACTTGAAGAAGGACTTGCCGAAGGACTTGAAGAAGGACGCGCCAAAGGACTCGCAGAAGGATTCGCCGAAGGACTTGAAGAAGGACTTGCTGAAGGACTCGCCGAAGGACTTGAAGAAGGACTCGCCGAAGGACTTGAAGAAGGACGCGCCGAAGAAGGACTCGCAGAAGGATTCGCCGAAGGACTTGAAGAAGGACTCGCCGAAGGACTTGAAGAAGGACTCGCCGAAGAAGGACTCGCCGAAGGACTTGAAGAAGGACTCGCCGAAGGACTTGAAGAAGGACTCGCCGAAGGACTTGAAGAAGGACTCGCCGAAGAAGGAATCGCCGAAGGACTTGAAGAAGGACGCGCCGAAGAAGGACTCGCACAAGGATTCGCTGAAGGACTTGAAGAAGGACTCGCCGAAGGACTCGCCGAAGGACTCGCCGAAGGACTTGAAGAAGGACTCGCCGAAGAAGGACTCGCCGAAGGATTCGCTGAAGGACTTGAAGAAGGACTCGCCGAAGGACTTGAAGAAGGACTCGCCGAAGGACTTGAAGAAGGACTCGCCTTAGGACTCGCCGAAGGACTTGAAGAAGGACGCGCCGAAGAAGGACTCGCAGAAGGATTCGCCGAAGGACTTGAAGAAGGACGCGCCGAAGGACTTGAAGAAGGACTCGCCGAAGGACTTGAAGAAGGACTCGCCGAAGGACTTGAAGAAGGACGCACCGAAGAAGGACTCGCAGAAGGATTCGCCGAAGGACTTGAAGAAGGACTTGAAGAAGGAATCGCCGAAGGACTTGAAGAAGGACGCGCCGAAGAAGGACTCGCACAAGGATTCGCTGAAGGACTTGAAGAAGGACTCGCCGAAGGACTCGCCAAAGGACTTGAAGAAGGACTCGCCGAAGGACTTGAAGAAGGACGCGCCGAAGAAGGACTCGCAGAAGGATTCGCCGAAGGACTTGAAGAAGGACTCGCCGAAGGACTCGCCGAAGGACTTGAAGAAGGACTCGCAGAAGGATTCGCCGAAGGACTTGAAGATGGACTCGCCGAAGGACTTGAAGAAGGACTCGCAGAAGGATTCGCCGAAGGACTTGAAGAAGGACTCGCCGAAGGACTCGCCGAAGGACTTGAAGAAGGACGCGCCGAAGGACTTGAAGAAGGACTCGTCGAAGGACTTGAAGAAGGACTCGCCGAAGGACTTGAAGAAGGACTCGCCGAAGAAGGACTCGCCGAAGGATTCGCCGAAGGACTTGAAGAAGGACTCGCCGAAGGACTCGCCGAAGGACTCGCCGAAGGACTTGAAGAAGGACGCGCCGAAGAAGGACTCGCCGAAGGATTCGCCGAAGGACTTGAAGAAGGACGCGCCGAAGGACTTGAAGAAGGACTCGCCGAAGGACTCGCCGAAGGACTTGAAGAAGGACTCGCCGAAGAAGGACTCGCCGAAGGATTCGCTGAAGGACTTGAAGAAGGACTCGCCGAAGGACTTGAAGAAGGACTCGCCGAAGGACTCGCCGAAGGATTCGCCGAAGGTCTTGAAGAAGGACGCGCCGAAGGACTTGAAGAAGGACTCGCCGAAGGACTCGCCGAAGGACTTGAAGAAGGACGCGCCGAAGAAGGACTCGCAGAAGGATTCGCCGAAGGACTTGAAGAAGGACTCGCCGAAGGACTTGAAGAAGGACTCGCCGAAGGACTCGCCGAAGGACTTGAAGAAGGACGCGCCGAAGAAGGACTCGCAGAAGGATTCGCCGACGGACTTGAAGAAGGACTCGCCGAAGGACTTGAAGAAGTACTCGCCTTAGGACTCGCCGAAGGACTTGAAGAAGGACTCGCTGAAGGACTCGCCGAAGGACTCGCCGAAGGACTTGAAGAAGGACTCGCCGAAGAAGGACTCGCCGAAGGACTTGAAGAAGGACGCGCCGAAGAAGGACTCGCAGAAGGATTCCCCGAAGGACTTGAAGAAGGACTCGCCGAAGGACTCGCCGAAGGACTTGAAGAAGGACGCGCCGAAGGACTTGAAGAAGGACTCGCCGAAGGACTCGCCGAAGGACTTGAAGAAGGACGCGCCGAAGAAGGACTCGCAGAAGGACTCGCAGAAGGATTCGCCGAAGGACTTGAAGAAGGACTCGCCGAAGAAGGACTCGCACAAGGATTCGCTGAAGGACTTGAAGAAGGACTCGCCGAAGGACTCGCCGAAGGATTCGCCGAAGGACTTTAAGAAGGACGCGCCGAAGGACTTGAAGAAGGACTCGCCGGAGGACTTGAAGAAGGACGCGCCGAAGAAGGACTCGCAGAAGGATTCGCCGAAGGACTTGAAGAAGGACGTGCCGAAGGACTCGCAGAAGGATTCGCCGAACGACTTGAAGAAGGACTCGCAGAAGGATTCGCCGAAGGACTTGAAGAAGGACTCGCCGAAGGACTTGAAGAAGGACGCGCCGAAGAAGGACTCGCAGAAGGATTCGCCGAAGGACTTGAAGAAGGACTCGCCGAAGGACTTGAAGAAGGACTCGCCGAAGAAGGACTCGCCGAAGGACTTGAAGAAGGACTCGCCGAAGGACTTGAAGAAGGACTCGCCGAAGGACTTGAAGAAGGACTCGCCGAAGAAGGAATCGCCGAAGGACTTGAAGAAGGACGCGCCGAAGAAGGACTCGCACAAGGATTCGCTGAAGGACTTGAAGAAGGACTCGCCGAAGGACTCGCCGAAGGACTCGCCGAAGGACTCGCCGAAGGACTTGAAGAAGGACTCGCCGAAGAAGGACTCGCCGAAGGATTCGCTGAAGGACTTGAAGAAGGACTCGCCGAAGGACTTGAAGAAGGACTCGCCGAAGGACTTGAAGAAGGACTCGCCTTAGGACTCGCCGAAGGACTTGAAGAAGGACGCGCCGAAGAAGGACTCGCAGAAGGATTCGCCGAAGGACTTGAAGAAGGACGCGCCGAAGGACTTGAAGAAGGACTCGCCGAAGGACTTGAAGAAGGACTCGCCGAAGGACTTGAAGAAGGACGCACCGAAGAAGGACTCGCAGAAGGATTCGCCGAAGGACTTGAAGAAGGACTTGAAGAAGGAATCGCCGAAGGACTTGAAGAAGGACGCGCCGAAGAAGGACTCGCACAAGGATTCGCTGAAGGACTTGAAGAAGGACTCGCCGAAGGACTCGCCAAAGGACTTGAAGAAGGACTCGCCGAAGGACTTGAAGAAGGACGCGCCGAAGAAGGACTCGCAGAAGGATTCGCCGAAGGACTTGAAGAAGGACTCGCCGAAGGACTCGCCGAAGGACTTGAAGAAGGACTCGCAGAAGGATTCGCCGAAGGACTTGAAGAAGGACTCGCCGAAGGACTTGAAGAAGGACTCGCAGAAGGATTCGCCGAAGGACTTGAAGAAGGACTCGCCGAAGGACTCGCCGAAGGACTTGAAGAAGGACGCGCCGAAGGACTTGAAGAAGGACTCGTCGAAGGACTTGAAGAAGGACTCGCCGAAGGACTTGAAGAAGGACTCGCCGAAGAAGGACTCGCCGAAGGATTCGCCGAAGGACTTGAAGAAGGACTCGCCGAAGGACTCGCCGAAGGACTCGCCGAAGGACTTGAAGAAGGACGCGCCGAAGAAGGACTCGCCGAAGGATTCGCCGAAGGACTTGAAGAAGGACGCGCCGAAGGACTTGAAGAAGGACTCGCCGAAGGACTCGCCGAAGGACTTGAAGAAGGACTCGCCGAAGAAGGACTCGCCGAAGGATTCGCTGAAGGACTTGAAGAAGGACTCGCCGAAGGACTTGAAGAAGGACTCGCCGAAGGACTCGCCGAAGGATTCGCCGAAGGTCTTGAAGAAGGACGCGCCGAAGGACTTGAAGAAGGACTCGCCGAAGGACTCGCCGAAGGACTTGAAGAAGGACGCGCCGAAGAAGGACTCGCAGAAGGATTCGCCGAAGGACTTGAAGAAGGACTCGCCGAAGGACTTGAAGAAGGACTCGCCGAAGGACTCGCCGAAGGACTTGAAGAAGGACGCGCCGAAGAAGGACTCGCAGAAGGATTCGCCGACGGACTTGAAGAAGGACTCGCCGAAGGACTTGAAGAAGTACTCGCCTTAGGACTCGCCGAAGGACTTGAAGAAGGACTCGCTGAAGGACTCGCCGAAGGACTCGCCGAAGGACTTGAAGAAGGACTCGCCGAAGAAGGACTCGCCGAAGGACTTGAAGAAGGACGCGCCGAAGAAGGACTCGCAGAAGGATTCCCCGAAGGACTTGAAGAAGGACTCGCCGAAGGACTCGCCGAAGGACTTGAAGAAGGACGCGCCGAAGGACTTGAAGAAGGACTCGCCGAAGGACTCGCCGAAGGACTTGAAGAAGGACGCGCCGAAGAAGGACTCGCAGAAGGACTCGCAGAAGGATTCGCCGAAGGACTTGAAGAAGGACTCGCCGAAGAAGGACTCGCACAAGGATTCGCTGAAGGACTTGAAGAAGGACTCGCCGAAGGACTCGCCGAAGGATTCGCCGAAGGACTTTAAGAAGGACGCGCCGAAGGACTTGAAGAAGGACTCGCCGGAGGACTTGAAGAAGGACGCGCCGAAGAAGGACTCGCAGAAGGATTCGCCGAAGGACTTGAAGAAGGACGTGCCGAAGGACTCGCAGAAGGATTCGCCGAACGACTTGAAGAAGGACTCGCAGAAGGATTCGCCGAAGGACTTGAAGAAGGACTCGCCGAAGGACTTGAAGAAGGACGCGCCGAAGAAGGACTCGCAGAAGGATTCGCCGAAGGACTTGAAGAAGGACTCGCCGAAGGACTTGAAGAAGGACTCGCCGAAGAAGGACTCGCCGAAGGACTTGAAGAAGGACTCGCCGAAGGACTTGAAGAAGGACTCGCCGAAGGACTTGAAGAAGGACTCGCCGAAGAAGGAATCGCCGAAGGACTTGAAGAAGGACGCGCCGAAGAAGGACTCGCACAAGGATTCGCTGAAGGACTTGAAGAAGGACTCGCCGAAGGACTCGCCGAAGGACTCGCCGAAGGACTCGCCGAAGGACTTGAAGAAGGACTCGCCGAAGAAGGACTCGCCGAAGGATTCGCTGAAGGACTTGAAGAAGGACTCGCCGAAGGACTTGAAGAAGGACTCGCCGAAGGACTTGAAGAAGGACTCGCCTTAGGACTCGCCGAAGGACTTGAAGAAGGACGCGCCGAAGAAGGACTCGCAGAAGGATTCGCCGAAGGACTTGAAGAAGGACGCGCCGAAGGACTTGAAGAAGGACTCGCCGAAGGACTTGAAGAAGGACTCGCCGAAGGACTTGAAGAAGGACGCACCGAAGAAGGACTCGCAGAAGGATTCGCCGAAGGACTTGAAGAAGGACTTGAAGAAGGAATCGCCGAAGGACTTGAAGAAGGACGCGCCGAAGAAGGACTCGCACAAGGATTCGCTGAAGGACTTGAAGAAGGACTCGCCGAAGGACTCGCCAAAGGACTTGAAGAAGGACTCGCCGAAGGACTTGAAGAAGGACGCGCCGAAGAAGGACTCGCAGAAGGATTCGCCGAAGGACTTGAAGAAGGACTCGCCGAAGGACTCGCCGAAGGACTTGAAGAAGGACTCGCAGAAGGATTCGCCGAAGGACTTGAAGAAGGACTCGCCGAAGGACTTGAAGAAGGACTCGCAGAAGGATTCGCCGAAGGACTTGAAGAAGGACTCGCCGAAGGACTCGCCGAAGGACTTGAAGAAGGACGCGCCGAAGGACTTGAAGAAGGACTCGTCGAAGGACTTGAAGAAGGACTCGCCGAAGGACTTGAAGAAGGACTCGCCGAAGAAGGACTCGCCGAAGGATTCGCCGAAGGACTTGAAGAAGGACTCGCCGAAGGACTCGCCGAAGGACTCGCCGAAGGACTTGAAGAAGGACGCGCCGAAGAAGGACTCGCCGAAGGATTCGCCGAAGGACTTGAAGAAGGACGCGCCGAAGGACTTGAAGAAGGACTCGCCGAAGGACTCGCCGAAGGACTTGAAGAAGGACTCGCCGAAGAAGGACTCGCCGAAGGATTCGCTGAAGGACTTGAAGAAGGACTCGCCGAAGGACTTGAAGAAGGACTCGCCGAAGGACTCGCCGAAGGATTCGCCGAAGGTCTTGAAGAAGGACGCGCCGAAGGACTTGAAGAAGGACTCGCCGAAGGACTCGCCGAAGGACTTGAAGAAGGACGCGCCGAAGAAGGACTCGCAGAAGGATTCGCCGAAGGACTTGAAGAAGGACTCGCCGAAGGACTTGAAGAAGGACTCGCCGAAGGACTCGCCGAAGGACTTGAAGAAGGACGCGCCGAAGAAGGACTCGCAGAAGGATTCGCCGACGGACTTGAAGAAGGACTCGCCGAAGGACTTGAAGAAGTACTCGCCTTAGGACTCGCCGAAGGACTTGAAGAAGGACTCGCTGAAGGACTCGCCGAAGGACTCGCCGAAGGACTTGAAGAAGGACTCGCCGAAGAAGGACTCGCCGAAGGACTTGAAGAAGGACGCGCCGAAGAAGGACTCGCAGAAGGATTCCCCGAAGGACTTGAAGAAGGACTCGCCGAAGGACTCGCCGAAGGACTTGAAGAAGGACGCGCCGAAGGACTTGAAGAAGGACTCGCCGAAGGACTCGCCGAAGGACTTGAAGAAGGACGCGCCGAAGAAGGACTCGCAGAAGGACTCGCAGAAGGATTCGCCGAAGGACTTGAAGAAGGACTCGCCGAAGAAGGACTCGCACAAGGATTCGCTGAAGGACTTGAAGAAGGACTCGCCGAAGGACTCGCCGAAGGATTCGCCGAAGGACTTTAAGAAGGACGCGCCGAAGGACTTGAAGAAGGACTCGCCGAAGGACTTGAAGAAGGACGCGCCGAAGAAGGACTCGCAGAAGGATTCGCCGAAGGACTTGAAGAAGGACGTGCCGAAGGACTCGCAGAAGGATTCGCCGAACGACTTGAAGAAGGACTCGCAGAAGGATTCGCCGAAGGACTTGAAGAAGGATGCGCCGAAGGACTTGAAGAAGGACTCGCCGAAGGACTCGCCAAAGGACTTGAAGAAGTACTCGCCTTAGGACTCGCCGAAGGACTTGAAGAAGGACGCGCCGATGAAGGACGCGCCGAAGAAGGACTCGCAGAAGGATTCGCCGAAGGACTTGAAGAAGGACGCGCCGAAGGACTTGAAGAAGGACTCGCCGAAGAAGGACTCGCCGAAGGACTTGAAGAAGGACGCGCCGAAGAAGGACTCGCAGAAGGACTCGCAGAAGGATTCGCCGAAGGACTTGAAGAAGGACTCGCCGAAGGACTCGCCGAAGGACTCGCCGAAGGACTCGCCGAAGGACTTGAAGAAGGACTCGCCGAAGGACTCGCCGAAGGACTTGAAGAAGGACGCGCCGAAGAAGGACTCGCAGAAGGACTTGAAGAAGGACGCGCCGAAGAAGGACTCGCACAAGGATTCGCTGAAGGACTTGAAGAAGGACTCGCCGAAGGACTCGCCGAAGGACTCGCCGAAGGACTTGAAGAAGGACTCGCCGAAGAAGGACTCGCCGAAGGATTCGCTGAAGGACTTGAAGAAGGACTCGCCGAAGGACTTGAAGAAGGACTCGCCGAAGGACTTGAAGAAGGACTCGCCGAAGGACTCGCCGAAGGACTTGAAGAAGGACGCGCCGAAGGACTTGAAGAAGGACTCGTCGAAGGACTTGAAGAAGGACTCGCCGAAGGACTTGAAGAAGGACGCGCCGAAGAAGGACTCGCAGAAGGATTCGCCGAAGGACTTGAAGAAGGACTCGCCGAAGGACTCGCCGAAGGACTTGAAGAAGGACTCGCCGAAGAAGGACTCGCCGAAGGACTTGAAGAAGGACTCGCCGAAGAAGGACTCGCCGAAGGATTCGCCGAAGGACTTGAAGAAGGACTCGCCGAAGGACTCGCCGAAGGACTTGAAGAAGGACGCGCCGAAGAAGGACTCGCCGAAGGATTCGCCGAAGGACTTGAAGAAGGACGCGCCGAAGGACTTGAAGAAGGACTCGCCGAAGGACTTGAAGAAGGACTCGCCGAAGAAGGACTCGCCGAAGGATTCGCTGAAGGACTTGAAGAAGGACTCGCCGAAGGACTTGAAGAAGGACTCGCCGAAGGACTCGCCGAAGGATTCGCCGAAGGTCTTGAAGAAGGACGCGCCGAAGGACTTGAAGAAGGACTCGCCGAAGGACTCGCCGAAGGACTTGAAGAAGGACGCACCGAAGAAGGACTCGCAGAAGGATTCGCCGAAGGACTTGAAGAAGGACTTGCCGAAGGACTTGAAGAAGGACGCGCCAAAGGACTCGCAGAAGGATTCGCCGAAGGACTTGAAGAAGGACTTGCTGAAGGACTCGCCGAAGGACTTGAAGAAGGACTCGCCGAAGGACTTGAAGAAGGACGCGCCGAAGAAGGACTCGCAGAAGGATTCGCCGAAGGACTTGAAGAAGGACTCGCCGAAGGACTTGAAGAAGGACTCGCCGAAGAAGGACTCGCCGAAGGACTTGAAGAAGGACTCGCCGAAGGACTTGAAGAAGGACTCGCCGAAGGACTTGAAGAAGGACTCGCCGAAGAAGGAATCGCCGAAGGACTTGAAGAAGGACGCGCCGAAGAAGGACTCGCACAAGGATTCGCTGAAGGACTTGAAGAAGGACTCGCCGAAGGACTCGCCGAAGGACTTGAAGAAGGACTCGCCGAAGAAGGACTCGCCGAAGGATTCGCTGAAGGACTTGAAGAAGGACTCGCCGAAGGACTTGAAGAAGGACTCGCCGAAGGACTTGAAGAAGGACTCGCCTTAGGACTCGCCGAAGGACTTGAAGAAGGACGCGCCGAAGAAGGACTCGCAGAAGGATTCGCCGAAGGACTTGAAGAAGGACGCGCCGAAGGACTTGAAGAAGGACTCGCCGAAGGACTTGAAGAAGGACTCGCCGAAGGACTTGAAGAAGGACGCCCCGAAGAAGGACTCGCAGAAGGATTCGCCGAAGGACTTGAAGAAGGACTTGAAGAAGGAATCGCCGAAGGACTTGAAGAAGGACGCGCCGAAGAAGGACTCGCACAAGGATTCGCTGAAGGACTTGAAGAAGGACTCGCCGAAGGACTCGCCAAAGGACTTGAAGAAGGACTCGCCGAAGGACTTGAAGAAGGACGCGCCGAAGAAGGACTCGCAGAAGGATTCGCCGAAGGACTTGAAGAAGGACTCGCCGAAGGACTCGCCGAAGGACTTGAAGAAGGACTCGCAGAAGGATTCGCCGAAGGACTTGAAGAAGGACTCGCCGAAGGACTTGAAGAAGGACTCGCAGAAGGATTCGCCGAAGGACTTGAAGAAGGACTCGCCGAAGGACTCGCCGAAGGACTTGAAGAAGGACGCGCCGAAGGACTTGAAGAAGGACTCGTCGAAGGACTTGAAGAAGGACTCGCCGATGGACTTGAAGAAGGACTCGCCGAAGAAGGACTCGCCGAAGGATTCGCCGAAGGACTTGAAGAAGGACTCGCCGAAGGACTCGCCGAAGGACTCGCCGAAGAACTTGAAGAAGGACGCGCCGAAGAAGGACTCGCCGAAGGATTCGCCGAAGGACTTGAAGAAGGACGCGCCGAAGGACTTGAAGAAGGACTCGCCGAAGGACTCGCCGAAGGACTTGAAGAAGGACTCGCCGAAGAAGGACTCGCCGAAGGATTCGCTGAAGGACTTGAAGAAGGACTCGCCGAAGGACTTGAAGAAGGACTCGCCGAAGGACTCGCCGAAGGATTCGCCGAAGGTCTTGAAGAAGGACGCGCCGAAGGACTTGAAGAAGGACTCGCCGAAGGACTCGCCGAAGGACTTGAAGAAGGACGCGCCGAAGAAGGACTCGCAGAAGGATTCGCCGAAGGACTTGAAGAAGGACTCGCCGAAGGACTCGCCGAAGGACTTGAAGAAGGACTCGCCGAAGGACTTGAAGAAGGACGCGCCGAAGAAGGACTCGCAGAAGGATTCGCCGACGGACTTGAAGAAGGACTCGCCGAAGGACTTGAAGAAGTACTCGCCTTAGGACTCGCCGAAGGACTTGAAGAAGGACTCGCTGAAGGACTCGCCGAAGGACTCGCCGAAGGACTTGAAGAAGGACTCGCCGAAGAAGACTCGCCGAAGGACTTGAAGAAGGACGCGCCGAAGAAGGACTCGCAGAAGGATTCCCGAAGGACTTGAAGAAGGACTCGCCGAAGGACTCGCCGAAGGACTTGAAGAAGGACGCGCCGAAGGACTTGAAGAAGGACTCGCCGAAGGACTCGCCGAAGGACTTGAAGAAGGACGCGCCGAAGAAGGACTCCGCAAGAGGACTCGCAGAAGGATTCGCCGAAGGACTTGAAGAAGGACTCGCCGAAGAAGGACTTCGCACAAGGATTCGCTGAAGGACTTGAAGAAGGACTCGCCGAAGGACTCGCCGAAGGATTCGCCGAAGGACTTGAAGAAGGACTCGCCGAAGGACTCGCCGAAGGACTCGCCGAAGGACTTGAAGAAGGACGCGCCGAAGAAGGACTCGCCGAAGGATTCGCCGAAGGACTGAAGAAGGACGCGCCGAAGGACTTGAAGAAGGACCTCGCCGAAGGACTCGCCGAAGGACTTGAAGAAGGACTCGCCGAAGAAGGACTCGCCGAAGAAGGACTCGCCGAAGGATTCGCTGAAGGACTTGAAGAAGGACTCGCCGAAGGACTGAAGAAGGACTCGCCGAAGGACTCGCCGAAGGATTCGCCGAAGGTCTTGAAGAAGGACGCGCCGAAGGACTTGAAGAAGGACTCGCCGAAGGACTCGCCGAAGGACTTGAAGAAGGACGCGCCGAAGAAGGACTCGCAGAAGGATTCGCCGAAGGACTTGAAGAAGGACTTGCCGAAGGACTTGAAGAAGGACTCGCCGAAAAGGACTCGCCGAAGGACTTGAAGAAGGACTTGCCGAAGGACTTGAAGAAGGACTCGCCGAAGGACTTGAAGAAGGACTCGCCGAAGAAGGAATCGCCGAAGGACTTGAAGAAGGACGCGCCGAAGAAGGACTCGCACAAGGATTCGCTGAAGGACTTGAAGAAGGACTCGCCGAGGACTCGCCTAAGGACTCGCCGAAGGACTTGAAGAAGGACTCGCCGAAGAAGGACTCGCCGAAGGATTCGCTGAAGGACTTGAAGAAGGACTCGCCGAAGGACTGAAGAAGGACTCGCCGAAGGACTATGAAGAAGGACTCGCCTTAGGACTCGCCGAAGGACTTGAAGAAGGACGCGCCGAAGAAGGACTCGCAGAAGGATTCGCCGAAGGACTTTGAAGAAGGACGCGCCGAAGGACTTGAAGAAGGACTCGCCGAAGGACTTGAAGAAGGACTCGCCGAAGGACTTGAAGAAGGACGCACCGAAGGAAGGACTCGCAGAAGGATTCGCCGAAGGACTTGAAGAAGGACTTGAAGAAGGAATCGCCGAAGGACTTGAAGAAGGACGCGCCGAAGGACTCGCACAAGGATTCGCTGAAGGACTTGAAGAAGGACTCGCCGAAGGACTCGCCAAAGGACTTGAAGAAGGACTCGCCGAAGGACTTGAAGAAGGACGCGCCGAAGAAGGACTCGCAGAAGGATTCGCCGAAGGACTTGAAGAAGGACTCGCCGAAGGAACTCGCCGAAGGACTTGAAGAAGGACGCGCCGAAGGGGCTGCTTGAAGAGGACTCTCGAAGGACTTGAAGAAGGACTCGCCGAAGGACTTGAAGAAGACTCGCCGAAGAAGGACTCGCCGAAGGACTTGTAGAAGGACTCGCCGAAGAAGGACTCGCCGAAGGATTCGCCGAAGGACTTGAGAAGGACTCGCCGAAGGACTCGCCGAAGGACTCGCCGAAGGACTTGAAGAAGACGCGCCGAAGAAGGACTCGCCGAAGGATTCGCCGAAGGACTTGAAGAGGACGCCCGAAGGACTGAAGAAGGACTCGCCGAAGGACTCGCCGAAGGACTTGAAGAAGGACTCGCCGAAGAAGGACTCGCCGAAGGATTCGCTGAAGGACTTGAAGAAGGACTCGCCGAAGGACTTGAAGAAGGACTCGCCGAAGGATTCGCCGAAGGTCTGAAACGGACGCGCCGAAGGACTTTGAAGAAGGACTCGCCGAAGGACTCGCCGAAGGACTTGAAGAAGGACGCGCCGAAGAAGGACTCGCAGAAGGATTCGCCGAGGACTTGAAAAGGACTCGCCGAAGGACTCGCCGAAGGACTTGAAGAAGGACGCGCCGAAGGACTTGAAGAAGGACTCGTCGAAGGACTTGAAGAAGGACTCGCCGAAGGACTTGAAGAAGGACGCGCCGAAGAAGGACTCGCAGAAGATTCGCCGAAGGACTTGAAGAAGGACGCGCCGAAGGACTCGCGAAGGACTTGAAGAAGGACTCGCCGAAGAAGGACTCGCCGAAGGACTTGAAGAAGGACTCGCCGAAGAAGGACTCGCCGAAGGATTCGCCGAAGGAACTTGAAGAAGGACTCGCCGAAGGGACTCGCCGAAGGACTCGCCGAAGGACTTGAAGAAGGACGCGCCGAAGAAGGACTCGCCGAAGGATTCGCCGAAGGACTTGAAGAAGGACTCGCCGAAGGACTTGAAGAAGGACGCGCCGAAGAAGGACTCGCAGAATTCGCCGAAGGACTTGAAGAAGGACTCGCCGAAGGACTTGAAGAAGGACTCGCAGAAGGATTCGCCGAAGGACTTGAAGAAGGACTCGCCGAAGGACTTGAAGAAGGACTCGCAGAAGGATCGCCGAAGGACTTGAAGAAGGACTCGCCGAAGGACTTGAAGAAGGACGCGCCGAAGGACTTGAAGAAGGACTCGTCGAAGGACTGAAGAAGGACTCGCCGAAGGACTTGAAGAAGGACGCGCCGAAGAAGGACTCGCCGAAGGATTCGCCGAAGGACTTGAAGAAGGACTCGCCGAAGGACTCGCCGAAGGACTTGAAGAAGGACTCGCCGAAGAAGGACTCGCCGAAGGACTTGAGAAGGACTCGCCGAAGAAGACTCGCCGAAGGATTCCCGAAGGACTTGAAGAAGGACTCGCCGAAGGACTCGCCGAAGGACTTGAAGAAGGACGCGCCGAAGGACTCGCCGAAGGATTCGCCGAAGGACTTGAAGAAGGACTCGCCGAAGGACTTGGAAGAAGGACTCGCCGAAGGACTCGCCGAAGGACTTGAAGAAGGATCGCCGAAGGACTCGCCAAAGGACTTGAAGAAGGCTCGCCGAAGGACTTGAAGAAGGACGCGCCGAAGAAGGACTCGCAGAAGGATTCGCCGAAGGACTTGAAGAAGGACTCGCCGAAGGACTTGAAGAAGGACTCGCAGAAGGATTCGCCGAAGGACTTGAAGAAGGACTCGCCGAAGACTTGAAGAAGGACTCGCAGAAGGATCGCCGAAGGACTTGAAGAAGGACTCGCCGAGGACTCGCCGAAGGCTTGAAGAAGGAGCGCCGAAGGACTTGAAGAAGGACTCGTCGAAGGACTTGAAGAAGGACTCGCCGAAGGACTTGAAGAAGGACGCGCCGAAGAAGGACTCGCAGAAGGATTCGCCGAAGGACTTGAAGAAGGACTCGCCGAAGGACTCGCCGAAGGACTTGAAGAAGGACTCGCCGAAGAAGGACTCGCCGAAGGACTTGAAGAAGGACTCGCCGAAGGACTCGCCGAAGGACTCGCCGAAGGACTTGAAGAAGGACGCGCCGAAGAAGGACTCGCCGAAGGATTCGCCGAAGGACTTGAAGAAGGACGCGCCGAAGGACTTGAAGAAGGACTCGCCGAAGGACTTGAAGAAGGACTCGCCGAAGAAGGACTCGCCGAAGGATTCGCTGAAGGACTTGAAGAAGGACTCGCCGAAGGACTTGAAGAAGGACTCGCCGAAGGACTCGCCGAAGGATTCGCCGAAGGTCTTGAAGAAGGACGCGCCGAAGGACTGAAGAAGGACTCGCCGAAGGACTTGAAGAAGGACGCGCCGAAGAAGGACTCGCAGAAGGATTCGCCGAAGGACTTGAAGAAGGACTTGCCGAAGGACTTGAAGAAGGACGCGCCAAAGGACTCGCAGAAGGATTCGCCGAAGGACTTGAAAGGACTCTGAAGGACTCGCCGAAGGACTTGAAGAAGGACTCGCCGAAGGACTTGAAGAAGGACGCGCCGAAGAAGGACTCGCAGAAGGATTCGCCGAAGGACTTGAAGAAGGACTCGCCGAAGGACTTGAAGAAGGACTCGCCGAAGAAGGACTCGCCGAAGGACTTGAAGAAGGACTCGCCGAAGGACTTGAAGAAGGACTCGCCGAAGGACTTGAAGAAGGACTCGCCGAAGAAGGAATCGCCGAAGGACTTGAAGAAGGACGCGCCGAAGAAGGACTCGCACAAGGATTCGCTGAAGGACTTGAAGAAGGACTCGCCGAAGGACTCGCCGAAGGACTCGCCGAAGGACTTGAAGAAGGACTCGCCGAAGAAGGACTCGCCGAAGGATTCGCTGAAGGACTTGAAGAAGGACTCGCCGAAGGACTTGAAGAAGGACTCGCCGAAGGACTTGAAGAAGGACTCGCCTTAGGACTCGCCGAAGGACTTGAAGAAGGACGCGCCGAAGAAGGACTCGCAGAAGGATTCGCCGAAGGACTTGAAGAAGGACGCGCCGAAGGACTTGAAGAAGGACTCGCCGAAGGACTTGAAGAAGGACTCGCCGAAGGACTTGAAGAAGGACGCACCGAAGAAGGACTCGCAGAAGGATTCGCCGAAGGACTTGAAGAAGGACTTGAAGAAGGAATCGCCGAAGGACTTGAAGAAGGACGCGCCGAAGACTCGCACAAGGATTCGCTGAAGGACTTGAAGAAGGACTCGCCGAAGGACTCGCCAAAGGACTTGAAGAAGGACTCGCCGAAGGACTTGAAAAGGACGCGCCGAAGAAGGACTCGCAAAGGATTCGCCGAAGGACTTGAAGAAGGACTCGCCGAAGGACTCGCCGAAGGACTTGAAGAAGGACTCGCAGAAGGATTGCCGAAGGACTTGAAGAAGGACTCGCCGAAGGACTTGAAGAAGGACTCGCAGAAGGATTCGCCGAAGGACTTGAAGAAGGACTCGCCGAAGGACTCGCCGAAGGACTTGAAGAAGGACGCGCCGAAGGACTTGAAGAAGGACTCGTCGAAGGACTTGAAGAAGGACTCGCCGAAGGACTTGAAGAAGGACTCGCCGAAGAAGGACTCGCCGAAGGATTCGCCGAAGGACTTGAAGAAGGACTCGCCGAAGGACTCGCCGAAGGACTCGCCGAAGGACTTGAAGAAGGACGCGCCGAAGAAGGACTCGCCGAAGGATTCGCCGAAGGACTTGAAGAAGGACGCGCCGAAGGACTTGAAGAAGGACTCGCCGAAGGACTCGCCGAAGGACTTGAAGAAGGACTCGCCGAAGAAGGACTCGCCGAAGGATTCGCTGAAGGACTTGAAGAAGGACTCGCCGAAGGACTTGAAAAGGACTCGCCGAAGGACTCGCCGAAGGATTCGCCGAAGGTCTGAAGAAGGACGCGCCGAAGGACTTGAAGAAGGACTCGCCGAAGGACTCGCCGAAGGACTTGAAGAAGGACGCGCCGAAGAAGGACTCGCAGAAGGATTCGCCGAAGGACTTGAAGAAGGACTCGCCGAAGGACTTGAAGAAGGACTCGCCGAAGGACTCGCCGAAGGACTTGAAGAAGGACGCCCGAAGAAGGACTCGCAGAAGGATTCGCCACGGACTTGAAGAAGGACTCGCCGAAGGACTTGAAGAAGTACTCGCCTTAGGACTCGCCGAAGGACTTGAAGAAGGACTCGCTGAAGGACTCGCCGAAGGACTCGCCGAAGGACTTGAAGAAGGACTCGCCGAAGAAGGACTCGCCGAAGGACTTGAAGAAGGACGCGCCGAAGAAGGACTCGCAGAAGGATTCCCCGAAGACTTGAAGAAGGACTCGCCGAAGGACTCGCCGAAGGACTTAAGAAGGACGCGCCGAAGGACTTGAAGAAGGACTCGCCGAAGGACTCGCCGAAGGACTTGAAGAAGGACGCGCCGAAGAAGGACTCGCAGAAGGACTCGCAGAAGGATTCGCCGAAGGACTTGAAGAAGGACTCGCCGAAGAAGGACTCGCACAAGGATTCGCTGAAGGACTTGAAGAAGGACTCGCCGAAGGACTCGCCGAAGGATTCGCCGAAGGACTTTAAGAAGGACGCGCGAAGGACTTGAAGAAGGACTCGCCGGAGGACTGAAGAAGGACGCGCCGAAGAAGGACTCGCAGAAGGATTCGCCGAAGGACTTGAAGAAGGACGTGCCGAAGGACTCGCAGAAGGATTCGCCGAACGACTTGAAGAAGGACTCGCAGAAGGATTCGCCGAAGGACTTGAAGAAGGACTCGCCGAAGGACTTGAAGAAGGACGCGCCGAAGAAGGACTCGCAGAAGGATTCGCCGAAGGACTTGAAGAAGGACTCGCCGAAGGACTTGAAGAAGGACTCGCCGAAGAAGGACTCGCCGAAGGACTTGAAGAAGGATCGCCGAAGGACTTGAAGAAGGACTCGCCGAAGGACTTGAAGAAGGACTCGCCGAAGAAGGAATCGCCGAAGGACTTGAAGAAGGACGCGCCGAAGAAGGACTCGCACAAGGATTCGCTGAAGGACTTGAAGAAGGACTCGCCGAAGGACTTGAAGAAGGACTCGCCGAAGGACTCGCCGAAGGACTTGAAGAAGGACTCGCGAAGAAGGACTCGCCGAAGGATTCGCTGAAGGACTTGAAGAAGGACTCGCCGAAGGACTTGAAGAAGGATCGCCGAAGGACTTGAAGAAGGACTCGCCTTAGGACCTCGCCGAAGGACTTGAAGAAGGACGCGCCGAAGAAGGACTCGCAGAAGGATTCGCCGAAGGACTGAAGAAGGACGCGCCGAAGGACTGAAGAAGGACTCGCGAAGGACTTGAAGAAGGACTCGCCGAAGGACTTGAAGAAGGACGCCGAAGAAGGACTCGCAGAAGGATTCGCGAAGGACTTGAAGAAGGACTTGAAGAAGGAATCGCCGAAGGACTGAAGAAGGACGCGCCGAAGAAGGATCGCACAAGGATTCGCTGAAGGACTTGAAGAAGGACTCGCCGAAGGAACTCGCCAAGGATTGAAGAAGGGACTCGCCGAAGGACTTGAAGAAGGACGCGCCGAAGAAGGACTCGCAGAAGGATTCGCGAAGGACTGAAGAAGGACTCGCCGAAGAAGGACTCGCAGAAGGACTTGAAGAAGGACTCGCAGAAGGATCGCCGAAGGACTTGAAGAAGGACTCGCCGAAGGACTTGAAGAAGGACTCGCAGAAGGATTCGCCGAAGGACTTGAAGAGGACTCGCGAAGGACTCGCCGAAGGACTTGAAGAAGGACGCGCCGAAGGACTTGAAGAAGGACTCGTCGAAGGACTTGAAGAAGGACTCGCCGATGGACTTGAAGAAGGACTCGCCGAAGAAGGACTCGCCGAAGGATTCGCCGAAGGACTTGAAGAAGGACTCGCCGAAGGACTCGCCGAAGGACTCGCCGAAGACTTGAAGAAAGGACGCGCCGAAGAAGGACTCGCCGAAGGATTCGCCGAAGGACTTGAAAGAAGGAACGCGCCGAAGGACTTGGAAGAAGGACTCGCCGAAGGACTCGCCGAAGGACTTGAAGAAGGACTCGCCGAAAGAAGGACTCGCCGAAAGGATTCGCTGAAGGACTTGAAGAAGGACTCGCCGAAGGACTTGAAGAAGGACTCGCCGAAGGACTCGCCGAAGGATTCGACGAAGGTCTTGAAGAAGGACGCGCCGAAGGACTTGAAGAAGGACTCGCCGAAGGACTCGCCGAAGGACTTGAAGAAGGACGCGCCGAAGAAGGACTCGCAGAAGGACTCGCCGAAGGACTTGAAGAAGGACTCGCCGAAGGACTCGAAGGACTTAAGAAGGACTCGCCGAAGGACTTGAAGAAGGACGCGCCGAAAGAAGACTCGCAGAAGGATTCGCCGACGGACTTGAAGAAGGACTCGCCGAAGGACTTGAGAAGTACTCGCTTAGGATCGCCGAAGGACTTGAAGAAGGACTCGCTGAAGGACTCGCCGAAGGACTCGCCGAAGGACTTGAAGAAGGACTCGCCGAAGAGACTCTCCGAAGGAGTGAAGAGGACGCGCCGAAGAAGGACTCGCAGAAGGATTCCCCGAAGGACTTGAAGAAGGACTCGCCGAAGGACTCGCCGAAGGACTTGAAGAAGGACGCGCCGAAGGACTTGAAGAAGGACTCGCCGAAGGACTCGCCGAAGGACTTGAAGAAGGACGCGCCGAAGAAGGACTCGCAGAAGGACTCGCAGAAGGATTCGCCGAAGGACTTGAAGAAGGACTCGCCGAAGAAGGACTCGCACAAGGATTCGCTGAAGGACTTGAAGAAGGACTCGCCGAAGGACTCGCCGAAGGATTCGCCGAAGGACTTTAAGAAGGACGCGCCGAAGGACTTGAAGAAGGACTCCGCCGAAGGACTTGAAGAAGGACGCGCCGAAGAAGGACTCGCAGAAGGATTCGCCGAAAGGACTTGAAGAAGGACGTGCCGAAGGACTCGCAGAAGGATTCGCCGAACGACTTGAAGAAGGACTCGCAGAAGGATTCGCCGAAGGACTTGAAGAAGGATGCGCCGAAGGACTTGAAGAAGGACTCGCCGAAGGACTCGCCAAAGGACTTGAAGAAGTACTCGCCTTAGGACTCGCCGAAGGACTTGAAGAAGGACGCGCCGATGAAGGACGCGCCGAAGAAGGACTCGCAGAAGGATTCGCCGAAGGACTTGAAGAAGGACGCGCCGAAGGACTTGAAGAAGGACTCGCCGAAGAAGGACTCGCCGAAGGACTTGAAGAAGGACGCGCCGAAGAAGGACTCGCAGAAGGACTCGCAGAAGGATTCGCCGAAGGACTTGAAGAAGGACTCGCCGAAGGACTCGCCGAAGGACTCGCCGAAGGACTCGCCGAAGGACTTGAAGAAGGACTCGCCGAAGGACTCGCCGAAGGACTTGAAGAAGGACGCGCCGAAGAAGGACTCGCAGAAGGACTTGAAGAAGGACGCGCCGAAGAAGGACTCGCACAAGGATTCGCTGAAGGACTTGAAGAAGGACTCGCCGAAGGACTCGCCGAAGGACTCGCCGAAGGACTTGAAGAAGGACTCGCCGAAGAAGGACTCGCCGAAGGATTCGCTGAAGGACTTGAAGAAGGACTCGCCGAAGGACTTGAAGAAGGACTCGCCGAAGGACTTGAAGAAGGACTCGCCTTAGGACTCGCCGAAGGACTTGAAGAAGGACGCGCCGAAGGACTTGAAGAAGGACTCGCCGAAGGACTTGAAGAAGGACTCGCCGAAGGACTTGAAGAAGGACGCACCGAAGAAGGACTCGCAGAAGGATTCGCCGAAGGACTTGAAGAAGGACTTGAAGAAGGAATCGCCGAAGGACTTGAAGAAGGACGCGCCGAAGAAGGACTCGCACAAGGATTCGCTGAAGGACTTGAAGAAGGACTCGCCGAAGGACTCGCCAAAGGACTTGAAGAAGGACTCGCCGAAGGACTTGAAGAAGGACGCGCCGAAGAAGGACTCGCAGAAGGATTCGCCGAAGGACTTGAAGAAGGACTCGCCGAAGGACTCGCCGAAGGACTTGAAGAAGGACTCGCAGAAGGATTCGCCGAAGGACTTGAAGAAGGACTCGCCGAAGGACTTGAAGAAGGACTCGCAGAAGGATTCGCCGAAGGATTGAAGAAGGATCGCCGAAGGACTTGAAGAAGGACGCGCCGAAGGACTTGAAGAAGGGAATCGTCGAAGGACTTGAAGAAGGACTCGCCGATGGACTTGAAGAAGGACTCGCCGAAGAAGGACTCGCCGAAGGATTCGCCGAAGGACTTGAAGAAGGACTCGCCGAAGGACTCGCCGAAGGACTCGCCGAAGGACTTGAAGAAGGACGCGCCGAAGAAGGACTCGCCGAAGGATTCGCCGAAGGACTTGAAGAAGGACGCGCCGAAGGACTTGAAGAAGGACTCGCCGAAGGACTCGCCGAAGGACTTGAAGAAGGACTCGCCGAAGAAGGACTCGCCGAAGGATTCGCTGAAGGACTTGAAAGAAGGACTCGCCGAAGGACTTGAAGAAGGACTCGCCGAAGGACTCGCCGAAGGATTCGCCGAAGGTCTTGAAGAAGGACGCGCCGAAGGACTTGAAGAAGGACTCGCCGAAGGACTCGCCGAAGGACTTGAAGAAGGACGCGCCGAAGAAGGACTCGCAGAAGGATTCGCCGAAGGACTTGAAGAAGGACTCGCCGAAGGACTCGCCGAAGGACTTGAAGAAGGACTCGCCGAAGGACTTGAAGAAGGACGCGCCGAAGAAGGACTCGCAGAAGGATTCGCCGACGGACTTGAAGAAGGACTCGCCGAAGGACTTGAAGAAGTACTCGCCTTAGGACTCGCCGAAGGACTTGAAGAAGGACTCGCTGAAGGACTCGCCGAAGGACTCGCCGAAGGACTTGAAGAAGGACTCGCCGAAGAAGGACTCGCCGAAGGACTTGAAGAAGGACGCGCCGAAGAAGGACTCGCAGAAGGATTCCCCGAAGGACTTGAAGAAGGACTCGCCGAAGGACTCGCCGAAGGACTTGAAGAAGGACGCGCCGAAGGACTTGAAGAAGGACTCGCCGAAGGACTCGCCGAAGGACTTGAAGAAGGACGCGCCGAAGAAGGACTCGCAGAAGGACTCGCAGAAGGATTCGCCGAAGGACTTGAAGAAGGACTCGCCGAAGAAGAAGGACTCGCACAAGGATTCGCTGAAGGACTTGAAGAAGGACTCGCCGAGGACTCGCCGAAGGATTCGCCGAAGGACTTTAAGAAGGACGCGCCGAAGGACTTGAAGAAGGACTCGCCGAAGGACTTGAAGAAGGACGCGCCGAAGAGGACTCGCAGAAGGATTCGCCGAAGGACTTGAAGAAGGAGTGCCGAAGGACTCGCAGAAGGATTCGCCGAACGACTTGAAGAAGGACTCGCAGAAGGATTCGCCAAAGGACTTGAGAAGGATGCGCCGAAGGACTTGAAGAAGGACTCGCCGAAGGACTCGCCAAAGGACTTGAAGAAGTACTCGCCTTGGACTCGCCGAAGGACTTGAAGAAGGACGCGCCGATGAGGACGCGCCGAAGAAGGACTCGCAAAGGATTCGCCGAAGGACTTGAAGAAGGACGCGCCGAAGGACTTGAAGAAGGACTCGCCGAAGAAGGACTCGCCGAAGGACTTGAAGAAGGACGCGCCGAAGAAGGACTCGCAGAAGGACTCGCAGAAGGGATTCGCCCGAAGGACTTGAAGAAGGACTCGCCGAAGGACTCGCCGAAGGACTCGCCGAAGGACTCGCCGAAGGACTTGAAGAAGGACTCGCCGAAGGACTCGCCGAAGGACTTGAAGAAGGACGCGCCGAAGAAGGACTCGCAGAAGGACTCGCAGAAGGATTCGCCGAAGGACTTGAAGAAGGACTCGCCGAAGAAGGACTCGCACAAGGATTCGCTGAAGGACTTGAAGAAGGACTCGCCGAAGGACTCGCCGAAGGATTCGCCGAAGGACTTTAAGAAGGACGCGCCGAAGGACTTGAAGAAGGACTCGCCGAAGGACTTGAAGAAGGACGCGCCGAAGAAGGACTCGCAGAAGGATTCGCCGAAGGACTTGAAGAAGGACGTGCCGAAGGACTCGCAGAAGGATTCGCCGAACGACTTGAAGAAGGACTCGCAGAAGGATTCGCCAAAGGACTTGAAGAAGGATGCGCCGAAGGACTTGAAGAAGGACTCGCCGAAGGACTCGCCAAAGGACTTGAAGAAGTACTCGCCTTAGGACTCGCCGAAGGACTTGAAGAAGGACGCGCCGATGAAGGACGCGCCGAAGAAGGACTCGCAGAAGGATTCGCCGAAGGACTTGAAGAAGGACGCGCCGAAGGACTTGAAGAAGGACTCGCCGAAGAAGGACTCGCCGAAGGACTTGAAGAAGGACGCGCCGAAGAAGGACTCGCGCAGAAGGACTCGCAGAAGGATTCGCCGAAGGACTTGAAGAAGGACTCGCCGAAGGACTCGCCGAAGGACTCGCCGAAGGACTCGCCGAAGGACTTGAAGAAGGACTCGCCGAAGGACTCGCCGAAGGACTTGAAGAAGGACGCGCC
The DNA here is from genome assembly GCF_001444195.1 of Xiphophorus couchianus. Taxonomy (NCBI): domain Eukaryota; kingdom Metazoa; phylum Chordata; class Actinopteri; order Cyprinodontiformes; family Poeciliidae; genus Xiphophorus; species Xiphophorus couchianus. The sequence continues at coordinate 4,655,765 of NC_040241.1, read as the reverse complement.
GAAGAAGGACTCGCAGAAGGACTTGAAGAAGGACGCGCCGAAGAAGGACTCGCACAAGGATTCGCTGAAGGACTTGAAGAAGGACTCGCCGAAGGACTCGCCGAAGGACTCGCCGAAGGACTTGAAGAAGGACTCGCCGAAGAAGGACTCGCCGAAGGATTCGCTGAAGGACTTGAAGAAGACTCGCCGAAGGACTTGAAGAAGGACTCGCCGAAGGACTTGAAGAAGGACTCGCCTTAGGACTCGCCGAAGGACTTGAAGAAGGACGCGCCGAAGAAGGACTCGCAGAAGGATTCGCCGAAGGACTTGAAGAAGGACGCGCCGAAGGACTTGAAGAAGGACTCGCCGAAGGACTTGAAGAAGGACTCGCCGAAGGACTTGAAGAAGGACGCACCGAAGAAGGACTCGCAGAAGGATTCGCCGAAGGACTTGAAGAAGGACTTGAAGAAGGAATCGCCGAAGGACTTGAAGAAGGACGCGCCGAAGAAGGACTCGCACAAGGATTCGCTGAAGGACTTGAAGAAGGACTCGCCGAAGGACTCGCCAAAGGACTTGAAGAAGGACTCGCCGAAGGACTTGAAGAAGGACGCGCCGAAGAAGGACTCGCAGAAGGATTCGCCGAAGGACTTGAAGAAGGACTCGCCGAAGGACTCGCCGAAGGACTTGAAGAAGGACTCGCCGAAGGACTTGAAGAAGGACTCGCCGAAGGACTCGCCGAAGGATTCGCCGAAGGTCTTGAAGAAGGACGCGCCGAAGGACTTGAAGAAGGACTCGCCGAAGGACTCGCCGAAGGACTTGAAGAAGGACGCGCCGAAGAAGGACTCGCAGAAGGATTCGCCGAAGGACTTGAAGAAGGACTCGCCGAAGGACTCGCCGAAGGACTTGAAGAAGGACGCGCCGAAGGACTTGAAGAAGGACTCGCCTTAGGACTCGCCGAAGGACTTGAAGAAGGACGCGCCGATGAAGGACGCGCCGAAGAAGGACTCGCAGAAGGATTCGCCGAAGGACTGAAGAAGGACGCGCCGAAGGACTTGAAGAAGGACTCGCCGAAGAAGGACGCGAAGGACTTCGCCGAAGGACTTGAAGAGGACGCGCCGAAGAAGGACTCGCAGAAGGACTCGCAGAAGGATTCGCCGAAGGACTTGAAGAAGGACTCGCCGAAGGACTCGCCGAAGGACTCGCCGAAGGACTCGCCGAAGGACTTGAAGAAGGACTCGCCGAAGGACTCGCCGAAGGACTTGAAGAAGGACGCGCCGAAGAAGGACTCGCAGAAGGACTCGCAGAAGGATTCGCCGAAGGACTTGAAGAAGGACTCGCCGAAGAAGGACTCGCACAAGGATTCGCTGAAGGACTTGAAGAAGGACTCGCCGAAGGATTCGCCGAAGGACTTTAAGAAGGACGCGCCGAAGGACTTGAAGAAGGACTCGCCGAAGGACTTGAAGAAGGACGCGCCGAAGAAGGACTCGCAGAAGGATTCGCCGAAGGACTTGAAGAAGGACGTGCCGAAGGACTCGCAGAAGGATTCGCCGAACGACTTGAAGAAGGACTCGCAGAAGGATTCGCCAAAGGACTTGAAGAAGGATGCGCCGAAGGACTTGAAGAAGGACTCGCCGAAGGACTCGCCAAAGGACTTGAAGAAGTACTCGCCTTAGGACTCGCCGAAGGACTTGAAGAAGGACGCGCCGATGAAGGACGCGCCGAAGGACTTGAAGAAGGACTCGCCGAAGGACTTGAAGAAGGACGCGCCGAAGAAGGACTCGCAGAAGGATTCGCCGAAGGACTTGAAGAAGGACTCGCCGAAGGACTCGCCGAAGGACTTGAAGAAGGACTCGCCGAAGGACTTGAAGAAGGACTCGCCGAAGGACTCGCCGAAGGATTCGCCGAAGGTCTTGAAGAAGGACGCGCCGAAGGACTTGAAGAAGGACTCGCCGAAGGACTCGCCGAAGGACTTGAAGAAGGACGCGCCGAAGAAGGACTCGCAGAAGGATTCGCCGAAGGACTTGAAGAAGGACTCGCCGAAGGACTCGCCGAAGGACTTGAAGAAGGACGCGCCGAAGGACTTGAAGAAGGACTCGTCGAAGGACTTGAAGAAGGACTCGCCGAAGGACTTGAAGAAGGACGCGCCGAAGAAGGACTCGCAGAAGGATTCGCCGAAGGACTTGAAGAAGGACTCGCCGGAGGACTCGCCGAAGGACTTGAAGAAGGACTCGCCGAAGAAGGACTCGCCGAAGGACTTGAAGAAGGACTCGCCGAAGAAGGACTCGCCGAAGGATTCGCCGAAGGACTTGAAGAGGACTCGCCGAAGGACTCGCCGAAGGACTCGCCGAAGGACTTGAAGAAGGACGCGCCGAAGAAGGACTCGCCGAAGGATTCGCCGAAGGACTTGAAGAAGGACTCGCCGAAGGACTTGAAGAAGGACGCGCCGAAGAAGGACTCGCAGAAGGATTCGCCGAAGGACTTGAAGAAGGACTCGCCGAAGGACTTGAAGAAGGACTCGCAGAAGGATTCGCCGAAGGACTTGAAGAAGGACTCGCCGAAGGACTTGAAGAAGGACTCGCAGAAGGATTCGCCGAAGGACTTGAAGAAGGACTCGCCGAAGGACTTGAAGAAGGACGCGCCGAAGGACTTGAAGAAGGACTCGTCGAAGGACTTGAAGAAGGACTCGCCGAAGGACTTGAAGAAGGACGCGCCGAAGAAGGACTCGCCGAAGGACTCGCCGAAGGACTTGAAGAAGGACTCGCCGAAGAAGGACTCGCCGAAGGACTTGAAGAAGGACTCGCGGAAGAAGGACTCGCCGAAGGATTCGCCGAAGGACTTGAAGAAGGACTCGCCGAAGGACTCGCCGAAGGACTTGAAGAAGACGCGCGAAGAGGACTCGCCGAAGGATTCGCCGAAGAAGGACTTGAAGAAGGACGCGCCGAAGGACTTGAAGAAGGACTCGCCGAAGGACTCGCCGAAGGACTTGAAGAAGGACTCGCCGAAGGACTCGCCAAAGGACTTGAAGAAGGACTCGCCGAAGGACTTGAAGAAGGACGCGCGAAGAAGGACTCGCAGAAGGATTCGCCGAAGGACTTGAGAAGGACTCGCCGAAGGACTTGAAGAAGGACTCGCCAGAAGGATTCGCCGAAGGACTTGAAGAAGGACTCGCCGAAGGACTTGAAGAAGGACTCGCCGAAGGATTCGCCGAAGGACTTGAAGAAGGACTCGCCGAAGGACTCGCCGAAGGACTTGAAGAAGGACGCGCCGAAGGACTTGAAGAAGGACTCGTCGAAGGACTTGAAGAAGGACTCGCGAAGGACTTGAAGAAGGACGCGCCGAAGAAGGACTGCAGAAGGATTCGCCGAAGGACTGAAGAAGGACTCGCGAAGGACTCGCCGAAGAACTTGAAGAAGGACTCGCCGAAGAAGGACTCGCCGAAGGACTTGAAGAAGGACTCGCCGAAGAAGGACTCGCCGAAGATTCGCGAAGGACTTGAAGAAGGACTGCCGAAGGACTCGCCGAAGGACTTGAGAAGGACGCGCCGAAGAAGGACTCGCGAAGGATTCGCCGAAGGACTTGAAGAAGGACTCGCCGAGGACTTGAAGAAGGACGCCGAAGAAGGACTCGCAGAAGGATTCGCCGAAGACTTGAAGAAGGACGTGCCGAAGGACTCGCAGAAGGATTCGCCGAACGACTTGAAGAAGGACTCGCAGAAGGATTCGCCAAAGGACTTGAAGAAGGATGCGCCGAAGGACTTGAAGAAGGACTCGCCGAAGGACTCGCCAAAGGACTTGAAGAGTACTCGCCTTAGGACTCGCCGAAGGACTTGAAGAAGGACGCGCCGATGAAGGACGCGCGAAAGAAGGACTCGCAGAAGGATTCGCCGAAGGACTTGAAGAAGGACGCGCCGAAGGACTTGAAGAAGGACTCGCCGAAGAAGGATCGCCGAAGGACTTGAAGAAGGACGCGCCGAAGAAGGACTCGCAGAAGGACTCGCAGAAGGATTCGCCGAAGGACTTGAAGAAGGACTCGCCGAAGGACTCGCCGAAGGACTCGCCGAAGGACTCGCCGAAGGGACTTGAAGAAGACTCGCCGAAGGACTCGCCGAAGGACTTGAAGAAGGACGCGCCGAAGAAGGACTCGCAGAAGACTCGCAGAAGGATTCGCCGAAGGACTTGAAGAAGGACTCGCCGAAGAAGGACTCGCACAAGGATTCGCTGAAGGACTTGAAGAAGGACTCGCCGAAGGACTCGCCGAAGGATTCGCGAAGGACTTTAAGAAGGACGCGCCGAAGGACTTGAAGAAGGACTCGCCGAAGGACTTGAAGAAGGACGCGCCGAAGAAGGACTCGCAGAAGGATTCGCCGAAGGACTTGAGAAGGAAGTGCCGAAGGACTCGCAGAAGGATTCGCCGAACGACTTGAAGAAGGACTCGCAGAAGGATTCGCCAAAGGACTTGAAGAAGGATGCGCCGAAGGACTTGAAGAAGGACTCGCCGAAGGACTCGCCAAAGGACTTGAGAAGTACTCGCCTTAGGACTCGCCGAAGGACTTGAAGAAGGACGCGCCGATGAAGGACGCGCCGAATAAGGACTCGCAGAAGGATTCGCCGAAGGACTTGAAGAAGGACGCGCCGAAGGACTTGAAGAAGGACTCGCCGAAGAAGGACTCGCCGAAGGACTTGAAGAAGGACGCGCGAAGAAGGACTCGCAGAGGACTCGCAGAAGGATTCGCCGAAGGACTTGAAGAAGGACTCGCCGAAGGACTCGCCGAAGGACTCGCCGAAGGACTCGCCGAAGGACTTGAAGAAGGACTCGCCGAAGGACTCGCCGAAGGACTTGAAGAAGGACGCGCCGAAGAAGGACTCGCAGAAGGACTTGAAGAAGGACGCGCCGAAGAAGGACTCGCACAAGGATTCGCTGAAGGACTTGAAGAAGGACTCGCCGAAGGACTCGCCGAAGGACTCGCCGAAGGACTTGAAGAAGGACTCGCCGAAGAAGGACTCGCCGAAGGATTGCGTGAAGGACTTGAAGAAGGACTCGCCGAAGGACTTGAAGAAGGACTCGCGAAGGACTTGAAGAAGGACTCGCCTTAGGACTCGCGAAGGACTTGAAGAAGGACGCGCCGAAGAAGACTCGCAGAAGGATTCGCCGAAGGACTTGAAGAAGGACGCGCCGAAGGACTTGAAGAAGACTCGCCGAAGGACTTGAAGAAGGACTCGCCGAAGGACTTGAAGAAGGACGCACGAAGAAGGACTCGCAGAAGGATTCGCCGAAGGACTTGAAGAAGGACTTGAAGAAGGAATCGCCGAAGGACTTGAAGAAGGACGCGCCGAAGAAGGACTCGCACAAGGATTCGCTGAAGGACTTGAAGAAGGACTCGCCGAAGGACTCGCAAAGGACTGAAGAAGGACTCGCGAAGGACTTGAAGAAGGACGCGCCGAAGAAGGACTCGCAGAAGGATTCGCCGAAGGACTTGAAGAAGGACTCGCCGAAGGACTCGCCGAAGGACTTGAAGAAGGACGCGCCGAAGGACTTGAAGAAGGACTCGCCGAAGGACTCGCCGAAGGATCGCCGAAGGTCTTGAAGAAGGACGCGCCGAAGGACTTGAAGAAGGACTCGCCGAAGGACTCGCCGAAGGACTTGAAGAAGGACGCGCCGAAGAAGGACTCGCAGAAGGATTCGCCGAAGGACTTGAAGAAGGACTCGCCGAAGGACTCGCCGAAGGACTTGAAGAAGGACGCGCCGAAGGACTTGAAGAAGGACTCGCCTTAGGACTCGCCGAAGGACTTGAAGAAGGACGCGCCGATGAAGGACGCGCCGAAGAAGGACTCGCAGAAGGATTCGCCGAAGGACTTGAAGAAGGACGCGCCGAAGGACTTGAAGAAGGACTCGCCGAAGAAGGACTCGCCGAAGGACTTGAAGAAGGACGCGCCGAAGAAGGACTCGCAGAAGGACTCGCAGAAGGATTCGCCGAAGGACTTGAAGAAGGACTCGCCGAAGGACTCGCCGAAGGACTCGCCGAAGGACTCGCCGAAGGACTTGAAGAAGGACTCGCCGAAGGACTCGCCGAAGGACTTGAAGAAGGACGCGCCGAAGAAGGACTCGCAGAAGGACTCGCAGAAGGATTCGCCGAAGGACTTGAAGAAGGACTCGCCGAAGAAGGACTCGCACAAGGATTCGCTGAAGGACTTGAAGAAGGACTCGCCGAAGGATTCGCCGAAGGACTTTAAGAAGGACGCGCCGAAGGACTTGAAGAAGGACTCGCCGAAGGACTTGAAGAAGGACGCGCCGAAGAAGGACTCGCAGAAGGATTCGCCGAAGGACTTGAAGAAGGACGTGCCGAAGGACTCGCAGAAGGATTCGCCGAACGACTTGAAGAAGGACTCGCAGAAGGATTCGCCAAAGGACTTGAAGAAGGATGCGCCGAAGGACTTGAAGAAGGACTCGCCGAAGGACTCGCCAAAGGACTTGAAGAAGTACTCGCCTTAGGACTCGCCGAAGGACTTGAAGAAGGACGCGCCGAGAAGGACGCGCCGAAGGACTTGAAGAAGGACTCGCCGAAGGACTTGAAGAAGGACGCGCCGAAGAAGGACTCGCAGAAGGATTCGCCGAAGGACTTGAAGAAGGACTCGCCGAAGGACTCGCCGAAGGACTTGAAGAAGGACTCGCCGAAGGACTTGAAGAAGGACTCGCCGAAGGACTCGCCGAAGGATTCGCCGAAGGTCTTGAAGAAGGACGCGCCGAAGGACTTGAAGAAGGACTCGCGAAGGACTCGCGAAGGACTTGAAGAAGGACGCCGAAGAAGGACTCGCAGAAGGATTCGCCGAAGGACTTGAAGAAGGACTCGCCGAAGGACTCGCCGAAGGACTTGAAGAGGACGCGCCGAAGGACTTGAAGAAGGACTCGCGAAGGACTTGAAGAAGGACTCGCCGAAGGACTTGAAGAAGGACGCGCCGAAGAAGGACTCGCAGAAGGATTCGCCGAAGGACTTGAAGAAGGACTCGCCGGAAGGACTCGCCGAAGGACTTGAAGAAGGACTCGCCGAAGAAGGACTCGCCGAAGGACTTGAAGAAGGACTCGCCGAAGAAGGACTCGCCGAAGGATTCGCCGAAGGACTTGAAGAAGGACTCGCCGAAGGACTCGCCGAAGGACTCGCCGAAGGACTTGAAGAAGGACGCGCCGAAGAAGGACTCGCCGAAGGATTCGCCGAAGGACTTGAAGAAGGACTCGCCGAAGGACTTGAAGAAGGACGCGCCGAAGAAGGACTCGCAGAAGGATTCGCCGAAGGACTTGAAGAAGGACTCGCCGAAGGACTTGAAGAAGGACTCGCAGAAGGATTCGCCGAAGGACTTGAAGAAGGACTCGCCGAAGGACTTGAAGAAGGACTCGCAGAAGGATTCGCCGAAGGACTTGAAGAAGGACTCGCCGAAGGACTGAAGAAGGACGCGCCGAAGGACTTGAAGAAGGACTCGTCGAAGGACTTGAAGAAGGATCGCCGAAGGACTTGAAGAAGGACGCGCCGAAGAAGGACTCGCCGAAGGACTCGCCGAAGGACTTGAAGAAGGACTCGCCGAAGAAGGACTCGCCGAAGGACTTGAAGAAGGACTCGCCGAAGAAGGACTCGCCGAAGGATTCGCCGAAGGACTTGAAGAAGGACTCGACGAAGGACTCGCCGAAGGACTTGAAGAAGGACGCGCCGAAGAAGGACTCGCCGAAGGATTCGCCGAAGGACTTGAAGAAGGACGCGCCGAAGGACTTGAAGAAGGACTCGCCGAAGGACTCGCCGAAGGACTTGAAGAAGGACTCGCCGAAGGACTCGCCAAAGGACTTGAAGAAGGACTCGCCGAAGGACTTGAAGAAGGACGCGCCGAAGAAGGACTCGCAGAAGGATTCGCCGAAGGACTTGAAGAAGGACGCCGAAGGACTTGAAGAAGGACTCGCAGAAGGATTCGCGAAGGACTTGAAGAAGGACTCGCCGAAGGACTTGAAGAAGAAGGACTCGCAGAAGGACTCGCCGAAGGACTTGAAGAAGGACTCGCCGAAGGACTCGCGAAGGACTTGAAGAAGGACGGCCGAAGGACTTGAAGAAGGACTCGCGAAGGACTTGAAGAAGGACTCGCCGAAGGACTTGAAGAAGGACGCGCCGAAGAAGGACTCGCAGAAGGATTCGCCGAAGGACTTGAAGAAGGACTCGCCGAAGGACTCGCCGAAGGACTTGAAGAAGGACTCGCCGAAGAAGGACTCGCCGAAGGACTGAAGAAGGACTCGCCGAAGAAGGACTCGCCGAAGGATCGCCGAAGGACTTGAAGAAGGACTCGCCGAAGGACTCGCCGAAGGACTTGAAGAAGGACGCGCCGAAGAAGGACTCGCCGAAGGATTCGCCGAAGGACTTGAAGAAGGACGCGCCGAAGGACTTGAAGAAGGACTCGCGAAGGACTCGCCGAAGGACTTGAAGAAGGACTCGCCGAAGAAGACTCGCCGAAGGATTCGCTGAAGGACTTGAAGAAGGACTCGCCGAAGGACTTGAAGAAGGACTCGCCGAAGGACTCGCCGAAGGATTGCCGAAGGACTTGAAGAAGGACGCGCCGAAGGACTTGAAGAAGGACTCGCGAAGGACTCGCCGAAGGACTTGAGAAGGACGCGCCGAAGAAGGACTCGCAGAAGGATCGCCGAAGGACTTGAAGAAGGACTGCCGAAGGACTTGAAGAAGGACGCGCCAAGAAGGACTCGAAGAAGGATTCGCCGAGGACTTGAAGAAGGACTGTGAAGGACTCGCCGAAGGACTTGAAGAAGGACTCGCCGAAGGACTCGCCGAAGGACTTGAAGAAGGACGCGCCGAAGAAGGACTCGCAGAAGGATTCGCCGAAGGACTTGAAGAAGGACTCGCCGAAGGACTTGAAGAAGGATCGCCGAAGGACTCGCGAAGGATTGAAGAAGGACTCGCCGAAGGACTTGAAGAAGGACTCGCCGAAGGACTTGAAGAAGGACTCGCCGAAGAAGGAATCGCCGAAGGACTTGAAGAAGGACCGACGAAGAAGGACTCGCACAAGGATTCGCTGAAGGACTTGAAGAAGGACTCGCCGAAGGATTCGCCGAAGGACTTTAAGAAGGACGCGCCGAAGGACTTGAAGAAGGACTCGCCGAAGGACTTGAAGAAGGACGCGCCGAAGAAGGACTCGCAGAAGGATTCGCCGAAGGACTTGAAGAAGGAGTGCCGAAGGACTCGCAGAAGGATTCGCCGAACGACTTGAAGAAGGACTCGCAGAAGGATTCGCCAAAGGACTTGAAGAAGGATGCGCCGAAGGACTTGAAGAAGGACTCGCGAAGGACTCGCAAAGGACTTGAAGAAGACTCGCCTTAGGACTCGCCGAAGGACTTGAAGAAGGACGCGCGATGAAGGACGCGCCGAAGGACTTGAAGAAGGACTCGCCGAAGGACTTGAAGAAGGACGCGCCGAAGAAGGACTCCAGAAGGATTCGCCGAAGGACTTGAAGAAGGACTCGCCGAAGGACTCGCGAAGGACTTGAAGAAGGACTCGCCGAAGGACTTGAAGAAGGACTCGCCGAAGGACTCGCCGAAGGATTCGCCGAAGGTCTGAAGAAGGACGCGCGAAGGACTTGAAGAAGGACTCGCCGAAGGACTCGCCGAAGGACTTGAAGAAGGACGCGCCGAAGAAGGACTCGCAGAAGGATTCGCCGAAGGACTTGAAGAATGACTCGCGAAGGACTCGCCGAAGGACTTGAAGAAGGACGCGCCGAAGGACTTGAAGAGGACTCGTCGAAGGACTTGAAGAAGGACTCGCCGAAGGACTTGAAGAAGGACGCGCCGAAGAAGGACTCGCAGAAGGATTCGCCGAAGGACTTGAAGAAGGACTCGCCGGAGGACTCGCCGAAGGACTTGAAGAAGGACTCGCCGAAGAAGGACTCGCCGAAGGACTTGAAGAAGGACTCGCCGAAGAAGGACTCGCCGAAGGATTCGCCGAAGGACTTGAAGAAGGACTCGCCGAAGGACTCGCCGAAGGACTCGCCGAAGGACTTGAAGAAGGACGCGCCGAAGAAGGACTCGCCGAAGGATTCGCCGAAGGACTTGAAGAAGGACTCGCCGAAGGACTTGAAGAAGGACGCGCCGAAGAAGGACTCGCAGAAGGATTCGCCGAAGGACTTGAAGAAGGACTCGCCGAAGGACTTGAAGAAGGACTCGCAGAAGGATTCGCCGAAGGACTTGAAGAAGGACTCGCCGAAGGACTTGAAGAAGGACTCGCAGAAGGATTCGCCGAAGGACTTGAAGAAGGACTCGCCGAAGGACTTGAAGAAGGACGCGCCGAAGGACTTGAAGAGGACTCGTCGAAGGACTTGAAGAAGGACTCGCCGAAGGACTTGAAGAAGGACGCGCCGAAGAAGGACTCGCCGAAGGACTCGCCGAAGGACTTGAAGAAGGACTCGCCGAAGAAGGACTCGCCGAAGGACTTGAAGAAGGACTCGCCGAAGAAGGACTGCCGAAGAAGGATTCGCCGAAGGACTTGAAGAAGGACTCGCCGAAGGACTCGCCGAAGGACTTGAAGAAGGACGCGCCGAAGAAGGACTCCCGAAGGATTCGCCGAAGGACTTGAAGAAGGACGCCGAAGGACTTGAAGAAGGACTCGCCGAAGGACTCGCCGAAGGACTTGAAGAAGGACTCGCCGAAGGACTCGCCAAAGGACTTGAAGAAGGACTCGCCGAAGGACTTGAAGAAGGACGCGCCGAAGAAGGACTCGCAGAAGGATTCGCCGAAGGACTTGAAGAAGGACTCGCCGAAGGACTTGAAGAAGGACTCGCAGAAGGATTCGCCGAAGGACTTGAAGAAGGACTCGCCGAAGGACTTGAAGAAGGACTCGCAGAAGGATTCGCCGAAGGACTTGAAGAAGGACTCGCCGAAGGACTCGCCGAAGGACTTGAAGAAGGACGCGCCGAAGGACTTGAAGAAGGACTCGTCGAAGGACTTGAAGAAGGACTCGCCGAAGGACTTGAAGAAGGACGCGCCGAAGAAGGACTCGCAGAAGGATTCGCCGAAGGACTTGAAGAAGGACTCGCCGAAGGACTCGCCGAAGGACTTGAAGAAGGACTCGCCGAAGAAGGACTCGCCGAAGGACTTGAAGAAGGACTCGCCGAAGAAGGACTCGCCGAAGGATTCGCCGAAGGACTTGAAGAAGGACTCGCCGAAGGACTCGCCGAAGGACTTGAAGAAGGACGCGCCGAAGAAGGACTCGCCGAAGGATTCGCCGAAGGACTTGAAGAAGGACGCGCCGAAGGACTTGAAGAAGGACTCGCCGAAGGACTCGCCGAAGGACTTGAAGAAGGACTGCCGAAGAAGGACTGCCGAAGGATTCGCTGAAGGACTTGAAGAAGGACTCGCCGAAGGACTTGAAGAAGGACGCGCCGAAGGACTCGCCGAAGGATTCGCCGAAGGACTTGAAGAAGGACGCGCCGAAGGACTTGAAGAAGGACTCGCCGAAGGACTCGCCGAAGGACTTGAAGAAGGACGCGCCGAAGAAGGACTCGCAGAAGGATTCGCCGAAGGACTTGAAGAAGGACTGCCGAAGGACTTGAAGAAGGACGCGCCAAGAAGGACTCGCGAAGGATTCGCCGAAGGACTTGAGAAGGACTTGGAAGGACTCGCCGAAGGACTTGAAGAAGGACTCGCCGAAGGACTCGCCGAAGGACTTGAAGAAGGACGCGCCGAAGAAGGACTCGCAGAAGGATTCCGAAGGACTTGAAGAAGGACTCGCCGAAGGACTTGAAGAAGGACTCGCCGAAGAAGGACTCGCCGAAGGACTTGAAGAAGGACTCGCCGAAGGACTTGAAGAAGGACTCGCCGAAGGACTTGAAGAAGGACTCGCCGAGAAGGAATCGCCGAAGGACTTGAAGAAGGATGCGCCGAAGAAGGACTCGCAAGGATTCGCTGAAGGACTTGAAGAAGGACTCGCCGAAGGACTCGCCGAAGGACTCGCCGAAGGACTTGAAGAAGGACTCGCCGAAGAAGGACTCGCGAAGGATTCGCGAAGGACTTGAAGAAGGACTCGCCGAAGGACTTGAAGAAGGACTCGCCGAAGGACTTGAAGAAGGACTCGCCAAGGACTCGCCGAAGGACTTGAAGAAGGACGGCCGAGAAGGACTCGCAGAAGGATTCGCCGAAGGACTTGAAGAAGAACGCGCCGAAGGACTTGAAGAAGGACTCGCCGAAGGACTTGAAGAAGGACTCGCCGAAGGACTTGAAGAAGGACGCACCGAAGAAGGACTCGCAGAAGGATTCGCCGAAGGACTTGAAGAAGGACGCGCCGAAGGACTTGAAGAAGGACTCGCCGAAGAAGGACTCGCCGAAGGACTTGAAGAAGGACGCGCCGAAGAAGGACTCGCAGAAGGACTCGCAGAAGGATTCGCCGAAGGACTTGAAGAAGGACTCGCCGAAGGACTCGCCGAAGGACTCGCCGAAGGACTCGCCGAAGGACTTGAAGAAGGACTCGCCGAAGGACTCGCCGAAGGACTTGAAGAAGGACGCGCCGAAGAAGGACTCGCAGAAGGACTTGAAGAAGGACGCGCCGAAGAAGGACTCGCACAAGGATTCGCGAAGGACTTGAAGAAGGACTCGCCGAAGGACTCGCCGAAGGACTCGCCGAAGGACTTGAAGAAGGACTCGCCGAAGAAGGACTCGCCGAAGGATTCGCTGAAGGACTTGAAGAAGGACTCGCCGAAGGACTTGAAGAAGGACTCGCCGAAGGACTTGAAGAAGGACTCGCCTTAGGACTCGCCGAAGGACTTGAAGAAGGACGCGCCGAAGAAGGACTCGCAGAAGGACTTGAAGAAGGACTCGCCGAAGGACTCGCCGAAGGATTCGCCGAAGGTCTTGAAGAAGGACGCGCCGAAGGACTTGAAGAAGGACTCGCCGAAGGACTCGCCGAAGGACTTGAAGAAGGACGCGCCGAAGAAGGACTCGCAGAAGGATTCGCCGAAGGACTTGAAGAAGGATTGCCGAAGGACTTGAAGAAGGACGCGCAAGAAGGACTCGCAGAAGGATTCGCCGAAGGACTGAAGAAGACTTGCTGAAGGACTCGCCGAAGGACTTGAAGAAGGACTCGCCGAAGGACTCGCCGAAGGACTTGAAGAAGGACGCGCCGAAGAAGGACTCGCAGAAGGATTCGCCGAAGGACTTGAAGAAGGACTCGCCGAAGGACTTGAAGAAGGACTCGCCGAAGAAGGACTCGCCGAAGGACTTGAAGAAGGACTCGCCGAAGGACTTGAAGAAGGACTCGCCGAAGGACTTGAAGAAGGACTCGCCGAAGAAGGAATCGCCGAAGGACTTGAAGAAGGATGCGCCGAAGAAGGACTCGCACAAGGATTCGCTGAAGGACTTGAAGAAGGACTCGCCGAAGGACTTCGCCGAAGGACTCGCCGAGGACTTGAAGAAGGACTCGCCGAAGAAGGACTCGCCGAAGGATTCGCTGAAGGACTTGAAGAAGGACTCGCCGAAGGACTTGAAGAAGGACTCGCCGAAGGACTTGAAGAAGGACTCGCCTTAGACTGCGCCGAAGGACTTGAAGAAGGACGCGACCGAAGAAGGACTCGCAGAAGGATTCGCCGAAGGACTTGAAGAAGAACGCGCCGAAGGACTTGAAGAAGGACTCGCCGAAGGACTTGAAGAAGGACTCGCCGAAGGACTTGAAGAAGGACGCACCGAAGAAGGACTCGCAGAAGGATTCGCCGAAGGACTTGAAGAAGGACGCGCCGAAGGACTTGAGAAGACTCGCCGAAGAAGGACTCGCCGAAGGACTTGAGAAGAATGGACGCGCCGAAGAAGGACTCGCAGAAGGACTCGCAGAAGGATCGCCGAAGGACTCGCCGAAGGACTCGCCGAAGACTCGCCGAAGGACTCGCCGAGGACTTGAAGAGGACTCGCCGAAGGACTCGCCGAAGGACTTGAAGAAGGACGCGCCGAGAAGGACTCGCAGAAGGACTTGAAGAAGGACGCGCCGAAGAAGGACTCGCACAAGGATTCGCTGAAGGACTTGAAGAAGGACTCGCCGAAGGACTCGCCGAAGGACTCGCCGAAGGACTTGAAGAAGGACTCGCCGAAGAAGGACTCGCCGAAGGATTCGCTGAAGGACTTGAAGAAGGACTCGCCGAAGGACTTGAAAGAAGGACTCGCCGAAGGACTTGAAGAAGGACTCGCCTTAGGACTCGCCGAAGGACTTGAAGAAGGACGCGCCGAAGAAGGACTCGCAGAAGGATTCGCCGAAGGACTTGAAGAAGGACGCGCCGAAGGACTTGAAGAAGGACTCGCCGAAGGACTTGAAGAAGGACTCGCCGAAGGACTTGAAGAAGGACGCACCGAAGAAGGACTCCAGAAGGATTCGCCGAAGGACTTGAAAAGGACTTGAAGAAGGAATCGCCGAAGGACTTGAAGAAGGACGCGCCGAAGAAGGACTCGCACAAGGATTCGCTGAAGGACTTGAAGAAGGACTCGCCGAAGGACTCGCCAAAGACTTGAAGAAGGACTCGCCGAAGGACTTGAAGAAGGACGCGCCGAAGAAGGACTCGCAGAAGGATTCGCCGAAGGACTTGAAGAAGGACTCGCCGAAGGACTCGCCGAAGGACTTGAAGAAGGACTCGCCGAAGGACTTGAAGAAGGACTCGCCGAAGGATTCGCCGAAGGTCTTGAAGACGCGCCGAAGGACTTGAAGAAGGACTCGCCGAAGACTCGCCGAAGGACTTGAAGAAGGACGCGCCGAAGAAGGACTCGCAGAAGGATTCGCCGAAGGACTTGAAGAAGGACTCGCCGAAGGACTCGCCGAAGGACTTGAAGAAGGACGCGCCGAAGGACTTGAAGAAGGACTCGCGAGGACTTGAAGAAGGACTCGCCGAAGGACTTGAAGAAGGACGCCGCGAAGAAGGGACTCGCAGAAGGATTCGCCGAGGACTTGAAGAAGGACTCGCCGGAGGACTCGCCGAAGGACTTGAAGAAGGACTCGCCGAAGAAGGACTCGCCGAAGGACTTGAAGAAGGATGCGCCGAAGGACTTGAAGAAGGACGCGCCGACGGACTTGAAGAAGGACGCGCCGAAGGACTTGAAGAAGGACTCGCCGAAGGACTTGAAGAAGGACGCACCGAAGAAGGACTCGCAGAAGGATTCGCCGAAGGACTTGAAGAAGGACTCGCCGAAGGACTCGCCGAAGGACTTGAAGAAGGACGCGCCGAAGAAGGACTCGCAGAAGGATTCGCCGAAGGACTTGAAGAAGGACGCGCCGAAGGACTTGAAGAAGGACTCGCCGAAGAAGGACTCGCCGAAGGACTTGAAGAAGGACTCGCCGAAGGACTTGAAGAAGGACGCACCGAAGGACTTGAAGAAGGACTCGCCGAAGGACTTGAAGAAGGACTCGCCGAAGGACTTGAAGAAGGACGCACCGAAGAAGGACTCGCAGAAGGATTCGCCGAAGGACTTGAAGAAGGACTCGCCGAAGGACTCGCCGAAGGACTTGAAGAAGGACTCGCCGAAGAAGGACTCGCCGAAGGATTCGCTGAAGGACTTGAAGAAGGACTCGCCGAAGGACTTGAAGAAGGACTCGCCGAAGGACTTGAAGAAGGACTCGCCTTAGGACTCGCCGAAGGACTTGAAGAAGGACGCGCCGAAGAAGGACTCGCAGAAAGGATTCGCCGAAGGACTTGAAGAAGACGCGCCGAAGGACTTGAAGAAGCTCGCCGAAGGACTTGAAAAGAGGACTCGCCGAAGGACTTGAAGAAGGACGCCCGAAGAAGGACTCGCAGAAGGATTCGCCGAAGGACTTGAGAAGGACTTGAAGAAGGAATCGCCGAAGGACTTGAAGAGGACGCGCCGAAGAAGGACTCGCACAAGGATTCGCTGAAGGACTTGAAGAAGGACTCGCCGAAGGACTCGCCAAAGGACTTGAAGAAGGACTCGCCGAAGGACTTGAAGAAGGACGCGCCGAAGAAGGACTCGCAGAAGGATTCGCCGAAGGACTTGAAGAAGGACTCGCCGAAGGACTCGCCGAAGGACTTGAAGAAGGACTCGCCGAAGGACTCGCCGAAGGATTCGCCGAAGGTCTTGAAGAAGGACGCCCGAAGGACTTGAAGAAGGACTCGCCGAAGGACTCGCCGAAGGACTTGAAGAAGGACGCGCCGAAGAAGGACTCGCAGAAGGATTCGCCGAAGGACTTGAAGAAGGACTCGCCGAAGGACTCGCCGAAGGACTTGAAGAAGGACGCGCCGAAGGACTTGAAGAAGGACTCGTCGAAGACTTGAAGAAGGACTCGCCGAAGGACTTGAAGAAGGACGCGCCGAAGAAGGACTCGCAGAAGGATTCGCCGAAGGACTTGAAGAAGGACTCGCCGGAGGACTCGCCGAAGGACTTGAAGAAGGACTCGCCGAAGAAGGACTCGCCGAAGGACTTGAAGAAGGATGCGCCGAAGGACTTGAAGAAGGACGCGCCGACGGACTTGAAGAAGGACGCGCCGAAGGACTTGAAGAAGGACTCGCCGAAGGACTTGAAGAAGGACGCACCGAAGAAGGACTCGCAGAAGGATTCGCCGAAGGACTTGAAGAAGGACTCGCCGAAGGACTCGCCGAAGGACTTGAAGAAGGACGCGCCGAAGAAGGACTCGCAGAAGGATTCGCCGAAGGACTTGAAGAAGGACGCGCCGAAGGACTTGAAGAAGGACTCGCCGAAGAAGGACTCGCCGAAGGACTTGAAGAAGGACTCGCCGAAGGATTCGCCGAAGGTCTTGAAGAAGGATTCGCCGAAGGACTTGAAGAAGGACGCGCCGAAGGACTTGAAGAAGGATGCGCCGAAGGACTTGAAGAAGGACGCGCCGAAGAAGGACTCGCAGAAGGATTCGCCGAAGGACTGGAAGAAGGACGCGCCGAAGAACGACTCGCAGAAGGATTCGCCGAGGACTTGAAGAAGGACGCGCCGAAGGACTTGAAGAAGGACTCGCCGAAGGACTCGCCGAAGGACTTGAAGAAGGACCACCGAAGAAGGACTCGCAGAAGGATTCGCCGAAGGACTTGAGAAGGACTCGCCGAAGGACTCGCCGAAGGACTTGAAGAAGGACGCGCCGAAGAAGGACTCGCAGAAGGATTCGCCGAAGGACTTGAGAGAAGGACTCGCCGAAGGACTTGAAGAAGGACTCGCCGAAGAAGACTCGCCGAAGGACTCGCCGCAAGGACTCGCCGAAGGACTTGAAGAAGGAATCGCCGAAGGACTTGAAGAAGGACGCGCCGAAGAAGGACTCGCACAAGATCGCTGAAGGACTTGAAGAAGGACTCGCCGAAGGACTCGCCAAAGGACTTGAAGAGGACTCGCCGAAGGACTTGAAGAAGGACTCGCCGAAGGACTTGAAGAAGGACGCGCCGAAGAAGGACTCGCAGAAGGATTCGCGAAGGACTTGAAGAAGGACTCGCCGAAGGACTCGCCGAAGGACTTGAGAAGGACTCGCCGAGGACTTGAAGAAGGACGCGCCGAAGAAGGACTCGCAGAAGGATTCGCCGACGGACTTGAAGAAGGACTCGCCGAAGGACTTGAAGAGTACTCGCCTTAGGACTCGCCGAAGGACTTGAAGAAGGACTCGTCTGAAGGACTCGCCGAAGGACTCGCCGAAGGACTTGAAGAAGGACTCGCCGAGAAGGATTCGCCGAAGGACTTGAAGAAGGACGTGCCGAAGGACTCGCAGAAGGATTCGCCGAACGACTTGAAGAAGGACTCGCAGAAGGATTCGCCGAAGGACTTGAAGAAGGATGCGCCGAAGGACTTGAAGAAGGACGCGCCGACGGACTTGAAGAAGGACGCGCCGAAGGACTTGAAGAAGGACTCGCCGAAGGACTTGAAGAAGGACGCACCGAAGAAGGACTCGCAGAAGGATTCGCCGAAGGACTCGAAGAAGGACTCGCCGAAGGACTCGCCGAAGGACTTGAAGAAGGCTCGCCGAAGAAGGACTCGCCGAAGGATTCGCTGAAGGACTTGAAGAAGGACTCGCCGAAGGACTTGAAGAAGGACTCGCCGAAGGACTCGCCGAAGGACTTGAAGAAGGACTCGCCGAAGAAGGACTCGCCGAAGGATTCGCCGAAGGACTCGCCGAAGGACTCGCCGAAGGATTCGCCGAAGGACTTTAAGAAGGACGCGC
This sequence comes from Xiphophorus couchianus, assembly GCF_001444195.1. NCBI lineage: Eukaryota > Metazoa > Chordata > Actinopteri > Cyprinodontiformes > Poeciliidae > Xiphophorus > Xiphophorus couchianus. The sequence continues at coordinate 4,637,620 of NC_040241.1, read as the reverse complement.
CGAAGGACTTGAAGAAGGATTCGCCGAAGGACTTGGAAGAAGGACGCGCCGAAGGACTTGAAGAAGATGCGCCGAAGGACTTGAAGAAGGACGCGCCGAAGAAGGACTCGCAGAAGGATTCGCCGAAGGACTGGAAGAAGGACGCGCCGAAGAACGACTCGCAGAAGGATTCGCCGAAGGACTTGAAGAAGGACGCGCCGAGACTTGAAGAAGGACTCGCCGAAGGACTCGCCGAAGGACTTGAGAAGGACGCACCGAAGAAGGACTCGCAGAAGGATTCGCCAAGGACTTGAAGAAGGACTCGCCGAAGGACTCGCCGAAGGACTTGAAGAAGGACGCGCCGAAGAAGGACTCGCAGAAGGATTCGCCGAAGGACTTGAAGAAGGACTCTCCAAGGACTTGAAGAAGGACTCGCCGAAGAAGGACTCGCCGAAGGACTTGAAGAAGGAATCGCCGAAGGACTTGAAGAAGGACGCGCCGAAGAAGGACTCGCACAAGGATTCGCTGAAGGACTTGAAGAAGGACTCGCCGAAGGACTCGCCAAAGGACTTGAAAGGACTCGCCGAAGGACTTGAAGAAGGACGCGCCGAAGAAGGACTCGCAGAAGGATTCGCCGAAGGACTTGAAGAAGGACTCGCCGAAGGACTCGCCGAAGGACTTGAAGAAGGACTCGCAGAAGGATTCGCCGAAGGACTTGAGAAGGACTCGCCGAAGGACTGAAGAAGGACTCGCAGAAGGATTCGCCGAAGGACTTGAAGAAGGACTCGCCGAAGGACTCGCCGAAGGACTTGAAGAAGGACGCGCCGAAGGACTTGAAGAAGGACTCGTCGAAGGACTTGAAGAAGGACTCGCCGAAGGACTTGAAGAAGGACGCGCCGAAGAAGGACTCGCAGAAGGATTCGCCGAAGGACTTGAAGAAGGACTCGCCGAAGGACTTGAAGAAGGACTCGCCGAAGAAGGACTCGCCGAAGGACTTGAAGAAGGAATCGCCGAAGGACTTGAAGAAGGACGCGCCGAAGAAGGACTCGCACAAGGATTCGCTGAAGGACTTGAAGAAGGACTCGCCGAAGGACTCGCCAAAGGACTTGAAGGAACTCGCCGAAGGACTTGAAGAAGGACGCGCCGAAGAAGGACTCGCAGAAGGATTCGCCGAAGGACTTGAAGAAGGACTCGCCGAAGGACTTGAAGAAGGACTCGCAGAAGGATTCGCCGAAGGACTTGAAGAAGGACTCGCCGAAGGACTTGAAGAAGGACTCGCAGAAGGATTCGCCGAAGGACTTGAAGAAGGACTCGCCGAAGGACTCGCCGAAGGACTTGAAAGGACGCGCCGAAGGACTTGAACTGAAGGACTCGTCGAAGGACTTGAAGAAGGACTCGCCGAAGGACTTGAAGAAGGACGCGCCGAAGAAGGACTCGCAGAAGGATTCGCCGAAGGACTTGAAGAAGGACTCGCCGAAGGACTCGCCGAAGGACTTGAAGAAGGACTCGCCGAAGAAGGACTCGCCGAAGGACTTGTAGAAGGACTTGAAGAAGGACGCGCCGAAGGACTTGAAGAAGGACTCGCCGAAGGACTCGCCGAAGGACTTGAAGAAGGACGCGCCGAAGGACTTGAAGAAGGACTCGCCGAAGGACTCGCCGAAGGACTTGAAGAAGGACTCGCCGAAGAAGGACTCGCCGAAGGACTCGCCGAAGGACTTGAAGAAGGACGCGCCGAAGGACTTGAAGAAGGACTCGTCGAAGGACTTGAAGAAGGACTCGCCGAAGGACTTGAAGAAGGACGCGCCGAAGAAGGACTCGCAGAAGGATTCGCCGAAGGACTTGAAGAAGGACTCGCCGAAGGACTCGCCGAAGGACTTGAAGAAGGACTCGCCGAAGAAGGACTCGCCGAAGGACTTGTAGAAGGACTCGCCGAAGGATTCGCCGAAGGACTTGAAGAAGGACTCGCCGAAGGACTCGCCGAAGGACTCGCCGAAGGACTCGCCGAAGGACTTGAAGAAGGACGCGCCGAAGAAGGACTCGCCAAAGGATTCGCCGAAGGACTTGAAGAAGGACGCGCCGAAGGACTTGAAGAAGGACTCGCCGAAGGACTCGCCGAAGGACTTGAAGAAGGACTCGCCGAAGAAGGACTCGCCGAAGGATTCGCTGAAGGACTTGAAGAAGGACTCGCCGAAGGACTTGAAGAAGGACTCGCCGAAGGACTCGCCGAAGGATTCGCCGAAGGTCTTGAAGAAGGACGCGCCGAAGGACTTGAAGAAGGACTCGCCGAAGGACTCGCCGAAGGACTTGAAGAAGGACGCGCCGAAGAAGGACTCGCAGAAGGATTCGCCGAAGGACTTGAAGAAGGACTCGCCGAAGGACTCGCCGAAGGACTTGAAGAAGGACTCGCCGAAGGACTTGAAGAAGGACGCGCCGAAGAAGGACTCGCAGAAGGATTCGCCGACGGACTTGAAGAAGGACTCGCCGAAGGACTTGAAGAAGTACTCGCCTTAGGACTCGCCGAAGGACTTGAAGAAGGACTCGCTGAAGGACTCGCCGAAGGACTCGCCGAAGGACTTGAAGAAGGACTCGCCGAAGAAGGATTCGCCGAAGGACTTGAAGAAGGACGTGCCGAAGGACTCGCAGAAGGATTCGCCGAACGACTTGAAGAAGGACTCGCAGAAGGATTCGCCGAAGGACTTGAAGAAGGATGCGCCGAAGGACTTGAAGAAGGACGCGCCGACGGACTTGAAGAAGGACGCGCCGAAGGACTTGAAGAAGGACTCGCCGAAGGACTTGAAGAAGGACTCGCCGAAGGACTTTAAGAAGGACGCGCCGAAGGACTTGAAGAAGGACTCGCCGAAGGACTTGAAGAAGGACTCGCCGAAGGACTTGAAGGACGCGCCGAAGAAGGACTCGCAGAAGGATTCGCCGAAGGACTTGAAGAAGGACGCGCCGAAGGACTTGAAGAAGGACTCGCCGAAGAAGGACTCGCCGAAGGACTTGAAGAAGGACTCGCCGAAGGACTTGAAGAAGGACGCACCGAAGGACTTGAAGAAGGACTCGCCGAAGGACTTGAAGAAGGACTCGCCGAAGGACTTGAAGAAGGACGCACCGAAGAAGGACTCGCAGAAGGATTCGCCGAAGGACTTGAAGAAGGACTCGCCGAAGGACTCGCCGAAGGACTTGAAGAAGGACTCGCCGAAGAAGGACTCGCCGAAGGATTCGCTGAAGGACTTGAAGAAGGACTCGCCGAAGGACTTGAAGAAGGACTCGCCGAAGGACTCGCCGAAGGACTTGAAGAAGGACTCGCCGAAGAAGGACTCGCCGAAGGATTCGCCGAAGGACTCGCCGAAGGACTCGCCGAAGGATTCGCCGAAGGACTTTAAGAAGGACGCGCCGAAGGACTTGAAGAAGGATTCGCCGAAGGACTTGAAGAAGGACGCGCCGAAGGACTTGAAGAAGGATGCGCCGAAGGACTTGAAGAAGGACGCGCCGAAGAAGGACTCGCAGAAGGATTCGCCGAAGGACTGGAAGAAGGACGCGCCGAAGAACGACTCGCAGAAGGATTCGCCGAAGGACTTGAAGAAGGACGCGCCGAAGGACTTGAAGAAGGACTCGCCGAAGGACTCGCCGAAGGACTTGAAGAAGGACGCACCGAAGAAGGACTCGCAGAAGGATTCGCCGAAGGACTTGAAGAAGGACCGCCGAAGGACTCGCGAAGGACTTGAAGAAGGACGCGCCGAAGAAGGACTCGCAGAAGGACTCGCCGAAGGACTTGAAGAAGGACTCGCCGAAGGACTTGAAGAAGGACTCGCCGAAGAAGGACTCGCCGAAGGACTCGCCGAAGGACTCGCCGAAGGACTTGAAGAAGGAATCGCCGAAGGACTTGAAGAAGGACGCGCCGAAGAAGGACTCGCACAAGGATTCGCTGAAGGACTTGAAGAAGGACTCGCCGAAGGACTCGCCAAAGGACTTGAAGAAGGACTCGCCGAAGGACTTGAAGAAGGACTCGCCGAAGGACTTGAAGAAGGACGCGCCGAAGAAGGACTCGCAGAAGGATTCGCCGAAGGACTTGAAGAAGACTCGCCGAAGGACTCGCCGAAGGACTTGAAGAAGGACTCGCCGAAGGACTTGAAGAAGGACGCGCCGAAGAAGGACTCGCAGAAGGATTCGCCGACGGACTTGAAGAAGGACTCGCCGAAGGACTTGAAGAAGTACTCGCCTTAGGACTCGCCGAAGGACTTGAAGAAGGACTGCTGAAGGACTCGCCGAAGGACTCGCCGAAGGACTTGAAGAAGGACTCGCCGAAGAAGGATTCGCCGAAGGACTTGAAGAAGGACGTGCCGAAGGACTCGCAGAAGGATTCGCCGAACGACTTGAAGAAGGACTCGCAGAAGGATTCGCCGAAGGACTTGAAGAAGGATGCGCCGAAGGACTTGAAGAAGGACGCGCCGACGGACTTGAAGAAGGACGCGCCGAAGGACTTGAAGAAGGACTCGCCGAAGGACTTGAAGAAGGACGCACCGAAGAAGGACTCGCAGAAGGATTCGCCGAAGGACTTGAAGAAGGACTCGCCGAAGGACTCGCCGAAGGACTTGAAGAAGGACGCGCCGAAGAAGGACTCGCAGAAGGGTTCGCCGAAGGACTTGAAGAAGGACGCGCCGAAGGACTTGAAGAAGGACTCGCCGAAGAAGGACTCGCCGAAGGACTTGAAGAAGGACTCGCCGAAGGACTTGAAGAAGGACGCACCGAAGGACTTGAAGAAGGACTCGCCGAAGGACTTGAAGGACTCGCCGAAGGACTTGAAGAAGGACGCACCGAAGAAGGACTCGCAGAAGGATTCGCCGAAGGCTTGAAGAAGGACTCGCCGAAGGACTCGCCGAAGGACTTGAAGAAGGACTCGCCGAAGAAGGACTCGCCGAAGGATTCGCTGAAGGACTTGAAGAAGGACTCGCCGAAGGACTTGAAGAAGGATTCGCCGAAGGACTTGAAGAAGGACGCGCCGAAGGACTTGAAGAAGGATGCGCCGAAGGACTTGAAGAAGGACGCGCCGAAGAAGGACTCGCAGAAGGATTCGCCGAAGGACTGGAAGAAGGACGCGCCGAAGAACGACTCGCAGAAGGATTCGCCGAAGGACTTGAAGAAGGACGCGCCGAAGGACTTGAAGAAGGACTCGCCGAAGGACTCGCCGAAGGACTTGAAGAAGGACGCACCGAAGAAGGACTCGCAGAAGGATTCGCCGAAGGACTTGAAGAAGGACTCGCCGAAGGACTCGCCGAAGGACTTGAAGAAGGACGCGCCGAAGAAGGACTCGCAGAAGGATTCGCCGAAGGACTTGAAGAAGGACTCGCCGAAGGACTTGAAGAAGGACTCGCCGAAGAAGGACTCGCCGAAGGACTCGCCGAAGGACTCGCCGAAGGACTTGAAGAAGGAATCGCCGAAGGACTTGAAGAAGGACGCGCCGAAGAAGGACTCGCACAAGGATTCGCTGAAGGACTTGAAGAAGGACTCGCCGAAGGACTCGCCAAAGGACTTGAAGAAGGACTCGCCGAAGGACTTGAAGAAGGACTCGCCGAAGGACTTGAAGAAGGACGCGCCGAAGAAGGACTCGCAGAAGGATTCGCCGAAGGACTTGAAGAAGGACTCGCCGAAGGACTCGCCGAAGGACTTGAAGAAGGACTCGCCGAAGGACTTGAAGAAGGACGCGCCGAAGAAGGACTCGCAGAAGGATTCGCCGACGGACTTGAAGAAGGACTCGCCGAAGGACTTGAAGAAGTACTCGCCTTAGGACTCGCCGAAGGACTTGAAGAAGGACTCGCTGAAGGACTCGCCGAAGGACTCGCCGAAGGACTTGAAGAAGGACTCGCCGAAGAAGGATTCGCCGAAGGACTTGAAGAAGGACGTGCCGAAGGACTCGCAGAAGGATTCGCCGAACGACTTGAAGAAGGACTCGCAGAAGGATTCGCCGAAGGACTTGAAGAAGGATGCGCCGAAGGACTTGAAGAAGGACGCGCCGACGGACTTGAAGAAGGACGCGCCGAAGGACTTGAAGAAGGACTCGCCGAAGGACTTGAAGAAGGACGCACCGAAGAAGGACTCGCAGAAGGATTCGCCGAAGGACTTGAAGAAGGACTCGCCGAAGGACTCGCCGAAGGACTTGAAGAAGGACGCGCCGAAGAAGGACTCGCAGAAGGGTTCGCCGAAGGACTTGAAGAAGGACGCGCCGAAGGACTTGAAGAAGGACTCGCCGAAGAAGGACTCGCCGAAGGACTTGAAGAAGGACTCGCCGAAGGACTTGAAGAAGGACGCACCGAAGGACTTGAAGAAGGACTCGCCGAAGGACTTGAAGAAGGACTCGCCGAAGGACTTGAAGAAGGACGCACCGAAGAAGGACTCGCAGAAGGATTCGCCGAAGGACTTGAAGAAGGACTCGCCGAAGGACTCGCCGAAGGACTTGAAGAAGGACTCGCCGAAGAAGGACTCGCCGAAGGATTCGCTGAAGGACTTGAAGAAGGACTCGCCGAAGGACTTGAAGAAGGACTCGCCGAAGGACTCGCCGAAGGACTTGAAGAAGGACTCGCCGAAGAAGGACTCGCCGAAGGATTCGCCGAAGGACTCGCCGAAGGACTCGCCGAAGGATTCGCCGAAGGACTTTAAGAAGGACGCGCCGAAGGACTTGAAGAAGGATTCGCCGAAGGACTTGAAGAAGGACGCGCCGAAGGACTTGAAGAAGGATGCGCCGAAGGACTTGAAGAAGGACGCGCCGAAGAAGGACTCGCAGAAGGATTCGCCGAAGGACTGGAAGAAGGACGCGCCGAAGAACGACTCGCAGAAGGATTCGCCGAAGGACTTGAAGAAGGACGCGCCGAAGGACTTGAAGAAGGACTCGCCGAAGGACTCGCCGAAGGACTTGAAGAAGGACGCACCGAAGAAGGACTCGCAGAAGGATTCGCCGAAGGACTTGAAGAAGGACTCGCCGAAGGACTCGCCGAAGGACTTGAAGAAGGACGCGCCGAAGAAGGACTCGCAGAAGGATTCGCCGAAGGACTTGAAGAAGGACTCGCCGAAGGACTTGAAGAAGGACTCGCCGAAGAAGGACTCGCCGAAGGACTTGAAGAAGGAATCGCCGAAGGACTTGAAGAAGGACGCGCCGAAGAAGGACTCGCACAAGGATTCGCTGAAGGACTTGAAGAAGGACTCGCCGAAGGACTCGCCAAAGGACTTGAAGAAGGACTCGCCGAAGGACTTGAAGAAGGACGCGCCGAAGAAGGACTCGCAGAAGGATTCGCCGAAGGACTTGAAGAAGGACTCGCCGAAGGACTCGCCGAAGGACTTGAAGAAGGACTCGCAGAAGGATTCGCCGAAGGACTTGAAGAAGGACTCGCCGAAGGACTTGAAGAAGGACTCGCAGAAGGATTCGCCGAAGGACTTGAAGAAGGACTCGCCGAAGGACTCGCCGAAGGACTTGAAGAAGGACGCGCCGAAGGACTTGAAGAAGGACTCGTCGAAGGACTTGAAGAAGGACTCGCCGAAGGACTTGAAGAAGGACGCGCCGAAGAAGGACTCGCAGAAGGATTCGCCGAAGGACTTGAAGAAGGACTCGCCGAAGGACTCGCCGAAGGACTTGAAGAAGGACTCGCCGAAGAAGGACTCGCCGAAGGACTTGTAGAAGGACTCGCCGAAGAAGGACTCGCCGAAGGATTCGCCGAAGGACTTGAAGAAGGACTCGCCGAAGGACTCGCCGAAGGACTCGCCGAAGGACTTGAAGAAGGACGCGCCGAAGAAGGACTCGCAGAAGGATTCGCCGAAGGACTTGAAGAAGGACTCGCCGAAGGACTTGAAGAAGGACGCGCCGAAGAAGGACTCGCAGAAGGATTCGCCGAAGGACTTG